>NC_069388.1:54995119-55306548 GCF_027475565.1 Acinonyx jubatus
AAGAATTTGCTTAACATAAAGTCCTCTGTGTATTTAGAGCTTCAAGAAGCTGTCCTGAATTACAGGTTTCCTTGATCCAACCCCAAATTCCCATATAGTCTCTCTACCAGTAACCCCTGATGATCATCTCATTCCACAGCAAATGAAATGTATTTTTCCCCTCTCAGAACGTTCTCCACGCTTCTGCAACTCAGAGCCTGGTTCGTGGCACAACCACTATTTATAATGCCTGACCACTTCTTCAGTGCTTGCCTCCGTCCCACATAGGAAGGCACAGCCAACGCTTCTCTTCTGGAAATCTATTCAATTCCTCCAAGAGCGTGTGATCAGTCTATCCCCGAAATGTTATAGCACTTAATCCGGACTTCTGCTTGATCCTAATTAGCATGCTGCCTTGCGTTATTTGTATTATTTATCGAATCACTCCTCATGCTATTGTCAGCTGCAAAGATACAGACTCACTTCTTACAGTGACTCCATGGACACAGCAAATGCAAAGAATAAGAGCACTGCAGAAAGAAACCTGTAATCTCATGCAGTAAGCACAAAAACACAGCTAATAGTCACTTCGCCTCATCTTGCCTTTCAAGTGAGGATTTATGACTTCCTGAAAACGTGGGACCACTCTCTACCAGAAGGACTACGTTCCCATCTCAAAGCTTGGACCAGATCGTATTAAAGTACGGGAAGCTGATCGGGGCGGGAAGTCGAGCACCAATATGCAAAATGCGTAAGATACTATTTTTCTCTGAAAGTTCACTGTGGAGAATAAACAGAAGGTGTGATTACGAATTAGTTTGTATCCTCACTTATTTTGTTTCACATGCCAGTCTCCTCTTTCCAATTTTAAGGACTGTTTTTACTTCATTTCTTATACCTTCACTCACAACGGCTAGCCATGAAGTTTCAGTGTTTCATATATGAATGAAAGAAAAGAAATAACATTTTGAAGGATCATTGCTTTCACCGAATTTTCCCATTCTGGGGCTAGAATGAATTACAAATTCTCATGGATGAGGATCATTATGTTGGTCTGTGGTGAGTGTTATATGAGATAAAAGAGAAGGTATGAGATCAGCTCCTATACAGCTGCTAGACATATCCTCTTTATTGAAAAATGTATTTAAAATGCCCCCTTTTCAATGGATGGGCAATGATTTAAAAGACGCAGCTGCTAGTTAAGTTACAGAAATGGCACCTGGGCTCCAACTGGGCTTAGGTGTGAGCAATTTTGAGAAAAGGATCAGAACAGAAAGCAATGAGGTGGGGGTAGAAATCCTTTTGCCATTAAAGTCGTGTAATCATCAAAGTCTATAGAGATCCCAATTTTCAAGGTATCACACTTGGAAATTCAAAGCAATTTTGGGAAAAGACATTCACCATTATACTGAACTATCTTTTGAGTTAAAAATATTAACTGAATTAATGCCAACTGATTGAGAGGGATTTTTAAATCATGCAAATGAAAGAGGTATTTTTCTCAGGGCAATGAAATTCACATACAGAGGAACATTACTGATCATTAGCATGGGGAAGGCATACTTCTGCCTAATCAAATGTCCATTAATACTGAGAATGTCTGTCCTTTTCATTGATTGCGGTTTAAAAAGAAACACATGAAAAGGTGGTCACATAAGATAGAGATGCCTTCATTAGTCAACATGAACGGCATACTCTTCTTTTTAATGTTCTTTCTTTCCCTTCCCTTTTTCCTCTGAGCTTCCCGAGAAGTGGCATGTGTACACTCTCTCTCTAAAATGCAATTAGTAAGTTCGAGATCAATCAATCACATTTCCTGTTAAAAAGTCCCTCTTATGCAGCATCCGCTTTACAGCATCCTAGACGGTGTTCTTGGCTCTGGGGATAGATTAGGCCTTCCATTTATTTCTGCTATTGTGTTGGCCATGACCCTGGGGGGGGGTGTGAGTGGGGGACATGGGGTTTCCCTCTGTCAATGTGAGTGACAGGAAACAGTAATTTGGAAATATGAGCAGTGATACGGCATACTGGTGGGAACTGCCCTCACTATAATGCCGACCTGTGTCTGAATCCTACTTTTCTACCCTATTAATTGGGCAATCTGGTTGAGATTAAGTGATTCGATCCCTTAGAGCTCCATGTTTTTATGACACAAAGAGTTGTGGAACCTCTACTGTTGTGTGGTCTGCCATCACAGTGGTAAACCAAACAGAGGAAACACCTGCCCTCCCAGAACTTAAGGACTAGGTAGCAGGGGACGTTAGCAGCAAATGAACAAATGCATATATATTGTGATGTCAAGTGGTAACAAGTGGAGGGAAGAAAAGTGGGTGGGAGATGCCATTGGGTAGAGTAGACATAGAAGGCCATACTGTCGGCATCTTAATTGATGAGCTCCAATGGAATGAAATGTGGGGTCCTCACTTCATTGTAATTACTGTCCGTACTGGAAATGAGAGTAGCTATGTTGATGGGAGGCAAGATAGTGCATGTTAAGCACCAAGAGGGCAGTAAGGAGCTCAGTAAAAAGTAGCAGCTCTGACTGGTACAATTCCGAGAAGAATGGTCCCCAATTATGCTTGATGTTCACTTCGAAGTTTGGGTTCAAATATGATTTCCTTTTCTCTTTTTTTTTTCTTCATTGTTTGTTTTTCTGATTCTTTTTTTTTTCAATATATGAAGTTTATTGTCAAATTGGTTTCCATACAACGCCCAGTGCTCATCCCAAAAGGTGCCCTCCTCAATACCCATCACCCACCCTCCCCTCCCTCCCACCCCCCATCAACCCTCAGTTTGTCCTTTTCTCCAAAAAACAAAGTTTCTGCTAGAGAAATTATTATTAGTTGAACGCTTTTATTTCCGTTTGATTCTTTTGTCCACAGCAGAAAGGTTAAGCAAATTCTGCCTTTGTTTCAACACTCCACATTTTCCTCCTCATTTAACCCTAGAAATTGGAAAACATGTTAGGTGAGATTAGACTAATCATAAAAGAATTTTTATTGTTTTTCGTTTTTAAGTGTCTTTCAAATATCAACTCCAGCGCTCTTTTTTATTTTATTTATTTTATTTTTTGGCATATGCACTTTGTCAATCAAAGACCATGAAATTTTGGTCTCCAGGCCTATCATTCAACAAGAGACAAGAGTGGCAAATAAAGCATGGAAAACATGGTAAGGTTGAGGCAATGAACTAGAATTTCCAGTTTGCTTTGAGAAAATTTTAAAGGTCAGGAGAGGGAAGTCCATGCACCAGAGTAAGAGGGTTTTGTCTTCTTCGTTTAACCCTCCTCTCATCCCTGAATGAATGGACGGGAAAGCCTGCCACGTGAAGTGAAATGAACTAAGTATTGAGTAATTAATGAACAGACCTAATACTTATTGAGACTTCTCACGTGTTCCAAACCTTTCAATTAAGGGTTAACTCTTTCAATCCTTGGAAACATTTGATCAGATGTCTATGGTGATCCTCTCTGTACGCGGAAATCTACGACACAGACAGGTTAAGTGACTTTCCCAAGATCACACAGGAGTTTGCAGATCCTTGATCTTCACCTGGACAGTGGCTCCCGTGACCTCATAGTTAATGTCCAGTACGCTGCCTCCTGCTTGCTGGTTTAATTAAATCCTTTAGGAAACCCATGTGCTTGACCTTATGGTCCCTACTTTACAAATTTTTGAAATGAGGCAAATGGCGGTTGAGCGACTTTTCCACGCTAACGTGGATCATATAAGGAAAACAAAACAGAACTACATTATCTGGGTTAAATCCCTTATGATTTCTACTGGATGACAGGGAGGTGACTAGCTACCTTGCATACCGGTTCTTACAGTTGGATAGCAAGGCTGCTGCGCCGGGCACACCCTATCAGAATGATACTCCCAAGGGCAAAGGCTGTAGGAAGACAAAGCGTTAGATAAACTACCCTGATTTCCCCAGGGCCTGCCTCTCTTCCACTCTCCACTGGGGTAGATGACCCAACGTTGGAGCTCCAGGGAAGACATGACATCCTCCATTCACTCATTTTAGAAAAGGGGGGCTCCTATTTAATAGACGTGTTATTCAGTTTGCCCCGGATCACCCAGCTGGGGACTAATCATTGGTTTCTTGCCACGATCTAGTTCCTTCATTTATACGCCATGTTTGTTGAGCACTTACTACACGAATCCAACCCTCAAGGACAGGGCAGATGCCAGCCACACACACAAATCACACTAGAGAACAACAACAACAACAACAGCACAACAACATGGCAAACACTGTGCCAGAGAGTTAGATGTGCCGGGGAGGGAGATTTGGAATCAAGAGGTTGCCTGCAACTGGCAGAATCGAGGGAAGATTTTACCTCAAAGTTAAACTTGGAACTGGGTCTGAAAAGACCACCAGAGCCATGTTGTATGGAAGGCAGGATCATTCTGGGCAGTGGGTGAATCAAAGCCCAGAGATGGGTGAGCATTTCACTTCACTGAGGCACCAGCAGCGGATTGGCTAACAGCAGGGCCGGCAATAAAATTCAGAAGGTCAGGTAGGGTGCCTCATTCTGTTTCAAAGATGATCTTGAACCACAAAATAGGGAGCGCTCAGAATTAAGAGATACTAGGGTGGTTAAGATATATTTATGGGCAAATGAGTGAAAAGAGTATCTGTACAGACTGAAATCAAAACCTGGAGCATCAGAATGAACATACTTGATTCAAAAGACTCATTGAGGCACTAGCCATGACCAACAATGTGAATAATAATTGACCGAATCAAAATCACTCACGCATTAAATTAGAACATTTGTATTACAGTGCTTGAAGCAGCATATGCTTTCTTATCCTAGGTATATGAAAGGTACAATCCCTGATAGAGCCATTACCTGGGCTCAGAATGTTCTGGGGCAGACACTTTCTCAGCCAGTCCAGACAGAAGAACCAAGAACATATTTTGAGAGAATATGCTAATTTTCATACACTTAAAAGTTACAGGTTGAATGAATGAAACCAGACTTCTCTGTCTCTCACATTTGATGATCTAATAGAATGAAAAGTGTTTCGATCTGGTTTCTGTTCGGACTGCTTTTGTCTCATACAGCTAGGTCCTTCTTGGCATCTTCTGCAGCTCCTAGAGCCCTGCTGTCTAAAAATTCAAGCCAAGCTTCTTCTGATACTCTGAAAACCTTTGTCAACCTAAACAGATGCCTTATTAGAACCCTTTCATAATTTAACGCTGCAGACAAATCTGGGGATTGGGCACTGTCTTTGTTCATTTCATTTACACTCACTGAGGCTGCTGATAGATACACTGACCCTCTGGGAGCCCTGATGATGGCTTCTCAGAATCACAGGACATCTTAGTACTAGGAAAGTACCAAAATGGCAGCAGGAAAACTCAGGACAGCCAGCCACTAGCAGCGGGCAGGCAGACAAGTAGAGGAAGCCCTATGATGTGCACATGGGCACCTTAAGATGTATCAGAGAAAATGAAACCTAAGTTTAATAGGGAGAATCTCTATAGGTTAAAAAACTCCTAGCCTCTGCATTAGGATCCATTCCCCCATTGAGCATGAATCTAATTAGTAGTTTCATTACTTAGTAGTTACCTTAATGTGTATATACTTAACAGTTATTGCTTTCTATGCTTGTTACAGATTTCCTTAAGAAGGTCTCACCAGCCATGCCAGGAATCAGAAAACATGCGAATGCCAAGATCAAGATCCACCTGAGAAAGATCTCCTTCTAGAAAATGACTATACCTGGGGCGCCTGGGTGGCGCAGTCGGTTAAGCGTCCGACTTCAGCCAGGTCACGATCTCGCGGTCCGTGAGTTCAAGCCCCGCGTCGGGCTCTGGGCTGATGGCTCAGAGCCTGGAGCCTGTTTCCGATTCTGTGTCTCCCTCTCTCTCTGCCCCTCCCCCGTTCATGCTCTGTCTCTCTCTGTCCCAAAAATAAATAAACGTTGAAAAAAAAAATTAAAAAAAAAAAAAGAAAATGACTATACCTGATGGAAGATTCAGAAAGGATTCTGTCAAGCTGATGGGCCATGCTAAGATATAGGCATATGTTATTCAGGAATGTTAGCAAAAAAATGACTAAAGGCAGGAGGATGTCCATTTTAGGATTCTAGGATTACTTAGGGGATATATCTCTTTGTTATGTATCACAGAAATGAGACTTAATTTTGGGCAGAAAACACAGAATTTTATTGTAGGGAAAAATTTGATACACTTGCCAAATATTGATTATCTTGATTCATATACTTTGAGATGACATTGTTTTAGAAAATAAAGGTACAGTTGGATAAGACTCTGCCTTCAAGGATTTTATGCTTTTTAGGTGTAAGTCGTGCTCTGAACAATACAGAAAATTTTTTGTATGAAAGTAGATTTATTAAAACATCCTTTGACAAATTAATACAGACTTAAGACAAGAAGTGAAGCCGTATGTCAGATATTAATTATAAATTACCAATTACTAAAGCAATGAGTTTACCTGGATAACAGAAGGGATGTTTGAGTGTTTCAGGGTTAGACAATTTCAGACTTCCAAAAAAAAAAAAGAAAGAAGAGAAATTGGTCTTATTTTAGAGCCTTCAACATTATCATCATGGCAAAATGTACCACAAAAATGGTGATTGGAAGAAAACAGTCCATTTACCAATAGTTTATCCAAAGAGTATATTTGGTGCTTATGATGGAACAACACTATTTGAGGTGGTGATTCTACAAGAGTTAAAAAGTTGAAAATGGCAGACAACCTTTGCCCTTAGTTTTATGATATGGAAACATAACGTTTATATTTATGTATTGGGTAAAGATTTCACAATCAGTGAAAATGAACTCAAAACTGAACATTAGCTGGGGATTAACTAACAATAAAACATAGTTCACATCCCTGGGAAACACAATCTACAGCAGAAGGCGGAAATTCAAACAGATAAATGTAATAGAAACCAGGAAATTCCATTTTTAACAGATTTATTGAGTGAGGATGTATGTTCTATAACATTAATCCATTTAAGGTGCACACTTAACTGTTTTCTGGTATATTCACAGAGCTGTGCAACCATCACTGCATTTTAATAATTTTAGGACGTTTTTCATTGTCCCACGGAGAGATCTTGTGCCTTCCACAGTCTCACCTCATCTCCCCTATACCTCTTCTAGGGAAAACCACTAGTATATTTTCTATCTATGCATTTGACTATTCTGAACTATTCATATAAATGAAATAATACAATATGGGTTTTTTGTGTGTGTGACTATGTCTTTCATTAGCATAATGTTGTCAAGGTTCATCCCTGTTGTAGCAGGTGTCGGTAATTCACTTCTTTTTGTTGAAGGCTATCACAGTTTGTTATCCATTCAACAGATGATGGATATTTGGGTTGTTGCCACTTTTGGACTACTATTTAATTTTTTTCAGCTTTATTGGGATATAATTGACAAATAAATTTGTCTATGTTTAAAGCGTACGATGTGATGATTTGACATATGTATACTTTGGGAAATGATTACCACAATGAGACTAATTAATACATCCATCACCTCATGTAGTTAACTTTTGTGTGTGTCTGTGTGTGCACGTGCACATGTGTGTGTGTGTGTGTGTGTGTAGTTAGAATGCTTAAAGTCCGTTCTCAGCAAATTTCAAGTACACAACATAGTATCATTAACTATGCTGTACCTTAGATCTCCAAGGCTTATTCATCTTATAAAAGAAGGGCTTTATTTTGACTAGCATCTCTCTGTCTCTCCCACTCTCCAGGCTCTGTTCATCACCATTGTACTCTATTTCTATGAATTCAACATTTTTTTAGAGTTTTTCGAATAATATGGTATTTGTCTTCCTGTCTGGATAACTCCATTTGGCATACTTTCTAGATTCATCCATTTTGTTGCAAATGTCAGGAATTCCTTCTATCTCATGGCTGAATAATATTTCACTCAGATGCACACACACACACACACACACACACCACATTTTCTTTATCCATTCATCTGTGAACAAACACTTAGGTTGTTTCCATATCTTGGCTATTGGGAATGATACTTCAATGAATATGGGAGGGCAGATACTTCTTTGAGATACCGATTTCATTTCCTTCAGATATATATCAAGCAGTGAGATCTGGGATCATATGATAATTCTATTCTTAATTTTTTGAGGGGCCTCTGTTTTCCACAGTGGCTGCACCATTTTACATTCCCATTAACAGTGTACAAGGGAACAGTGTTCCCTTGTCTCCACATCCTGGAAATACTTGTTATCTCTTATATTTTTCATAAAAGTCATCCTAACAGATGTGAGGAGATACCACATTGTGGGATTTTTTTTTAATTTTTTTAATGTTTATTTATTTTTGAGAGAGAGTGTGTGAGCAGGAAAAGGGCAGAGAAAGGGAAATGCAGAATCTAAAGCTGGATCCAGGCTCTGAGCTGCCAGCACAGAGCCCTACGCGGGTCTTGAACTCACAGACTGCGAGAACATGACCTGAGCAGAAGTCGGATGCTTAACTGACTGGGCCACCTAGGTGCCCCGACCTCATTGTGGTTTTGATTTGCATTTTCCTGCTGATTAGCGACGTTGAGAACATTTCCATGTACCTGTTGGCCACATGTATATCTTCTTTGGCAAAATGTCTGTTCAAGTGCATACCCCATTAATTAATTAGGTTATTTATTCATCTATTTTCTGCTATTAGGTTTCTCATAGTTTTGAAACTCCTTATCAGATATATGGTTTGCAAATATTTTCTTCCACTTCATAGATTGACTTTTTACCTTGTTGCTAGTTTCCTTTCTTCTTCAGAAGCTTTTTAATTTAACACACACCCAATTGTTCATTTTTACATTTATTGCCTTTACTTGTTTGTGTCATATTCCAAAAAATCACCATCAAGACCAATGTCAAAGAACTTTTTCCTCTATGTTTCTTTAGGAGTCTTAAGGATCCAGGTCTTACATTTAAGCATTTAACCCATTTTAATTTTTGTGAGTGGTATAAGATAGGGGTCCATTTTCTTTCTTTCCACCGTGAAACTCCAGTTTTTCAAAGATCACATTTTAAAATGAAATATAATCGGCACATAACGTTGTCTTAGTTTTAGGCCTAAAACATAATAATTTGAAGTATGTATATATTAAAAATGATTACCATGATGAGTTTAGTTGAAATTCATCACCACACGGTTTCAGATTTGTTTCTTGTGATAAAAACTTTTAAGACTTTTAGGATCTACCCTCTTAGAAACTTTCAAATATACAACAGAGTATTGTTAACTAGAGTCACCATGCTGTACATTACATCCCCAGGATTTATTTATCCTGTAACTGGGTGTTTGCACTTGTTGACATCTTCCTCTACCCCTCCCAGCTCCCCCCCCCCCCCGCAAACAAACCAAAAAACACTGATTGAAGAGATTACACTTCTGCCATTACTTGTTCTTGGCTTTTGGTTGAAGATCAGTTGGCTGTATATGCTTGGATATATCTGAGTTCTCTGTTTTCTTCTGTTGATCTTTGGGTCTGTTTTTATGCCACTTCAAAATTGTTTTGACTACTGTGGCCTCACCATAGAGTGTAACATCAGGAAGAATACTTCCAGCTTCGTTCTTTGTCAAAATTGCTTTGGCTATTCGAGGTCTTTTCTGGTGCCATATGAGTATTAGGCTTGTATTTGCTACTTAGATAAACATGTCAATGGAATTTGGGTACGGATTGCACTGGATCGGTACCTTACTTTGGGTAATATGGACATTTTAGCAATATCAATTTTTCCATTCCCAAACTTTGGATAGCTTACCATTTATCTGTATCTGCACCAATTTCTTTCATCAAAGTCTTACATTTTTCAGTGTGCAGGTCTTTAAGTAGAATGCATTCCTAAGTATTTTATTGTTTCAGTGCTATTGTAACTGGGGTTATTTTTGTAACTTCTCTTTTCAATAGTTCATTGTGTATATATATATATACACATATATATATGTATATATATGTGTATATATATATACACACTATATATATATACATATATATATACATACATATATATATACATATATATACGTATATATACACACTATATATATATACATATATATATACATATATATACATATATATATACACTATATATATGTATATATATATGTATATATATATATACACACTATATATATACATATATATATACACACTATATATATATATATGTGTATATATATATACATATATATACACATATATATATATACGTATATATATATATATATACACACACACACACACACAACATTGATTTTGTATCCTGGAACGTTACCAAATTTATTTATTAGTTCTAAAATTTTTTTCATGGAGTATTTAGGGTTTTCTGTGTAGAAGATCATCCCATCTTAAAGAGAGACAATTTCACTTCTTCCTTTCCAATGTGGATACTTTTTATTTCTTGTTCTTATCTGATTGCTCTGCCTAGGACTTACAGTCTATGTGGCCTAGAGGTGATGAAACTGGGCATCCTTGTTTTGTTTCTGCTGTTAGAGGTAAAGCATTCAGCTTTCCACTGTTAAGTATGATCTTAGCTGTAGGCTTGTCATATGTAACTTCTATTATGTTGAGGTGCACCTTTCTATACCTAATTTGTTGACAGTTTTATCATGAAAGTATATTGAATTTTGTCAAATGTTTTATCTGCATCTATTGAGATGATCATAGGAATTTTATCCCTCATTCTGTTAATGTTATATATCACATTTATCTATTATCTATCTATCTATCTATTTATCTATCTATCTATCTATCATCTATTGAATCGTCCTTGCTTCCCAAGGGTAAATTAAATTTGAACATAATATAAGATTTTTTTAGTGTGCTATTGAATTCAGTTTGCTAGTATTTTATTGACAATTTATACATCTATTTTCATAAGGGATACTATTCTATAATTTTCTTTTCTTGTAGTGACCTTATCTGGCTTTGCTATCAAGATAGTGTTGGCCTCTAAAATGAGTTTGGGAGTGTTTCTTCTCGTTTGATTTTTTGGAGCAGTATTTGGAAGATTGATATTAATTCTTGAAACGTTTGGTAGAATTCATCAGTAACACCTCCAGGTCCTGGGCTTTTCTTTATTGGGAGGTTTTTGCTTAGTGATTTAATCTCTTTACTCAATATTGGTTTGTTCCAATTTCCTATTTATTTATGATTCAATCTTGGTAAGTTGTATGTTTCTCAAAATTTATCTATTTTTCTAAATTATCTAATTTGTTGGCATATAATTGTTGATAGTAGTCTCTAATGGTTCTTTTGTGTTTCTGTGGTATCCATTGTAATGTCTCCTCTCTCATTTCTCATTTTATTTATTGGAGTCTTCTTCCTTTTTTTTTTTTTTAGTAAGTCTAGCTAAGGTTGTCAATTGATTTATCTTTTCAAATGACCAGCTCTTAATTTTGTTTATCTTTCCTATTGTGTTTCTGCTCCCTATTTCATTTATTTTGGCTCTCATTTTTGTTATTTTCTTCCTTCTGTTTCCCTTGTTTGTTCTTGTTTTTCTACTTCTTTGAGGTTTAAAGTTAGCTTGTTTATTTGAGATCCTTCTTTATCCTTAATGTATGCGTTTATTGTTATAAACTTTCCTTTAACACTTCATTTGCTGCATGTCATAAATTTGACTTGTGTTTGCATTTTCATTTGTCTTAAGATATTTTCTTATGTCCCTTTTAATTTCTTTTTTGACACATTGGCTGTTTAGAACTATGATATTTCAGGGCACCTGGGTGGCTCAGTCAGTTAAGCATCCAACTCGATTTTGGTTCAGGTCATGATCTCATGGTTTGTGAAGGTGAGCTCTGCTACAGGCTTTGCACTGACAGTGTGGAGCCTGCTTGGGATTCTCTCTCTGTCTCTTTGTCTCTCTTTCTGTCTCTCCCTCTTTCAAAAAAAATAATAAACATTTTTAAAAAGTATGATGTCTAATTCCCGTATATTTGTAAATTTTCCAATTTTCTTCTTGTTCTTGATTTGTAGTTTTATACAATTGTGGTTGGAAAATCATACTTGGAATGATTTCAGTCTTATTACAGATGTTGCTTTCTTTGAGACCTAAAATATATTGTATCTTGGAAAATGTTGTTTGTTGGCTTAAGAAGAATGAGTAGTCTGCTGCTGGTGGATGGAATGCTTCATGTATGTCTAAAGTTCAAAACCAATGTTTCTTTATTGGCATTCTGTCTGAATAATCTATTGATTGTTGAAAGTAAGATATTGAAGTCCCCTACTATTATTATAATGTTGTCTTCTTATCCTTTCAGATCTGTTAGTATTTGCTTAATATCATTAAGCACTCCAAGTTGGTGCATATATATTTACAATTGTTATATCTTCTTGGTGAATTGATACCTTTATCATTATATGATGACCTTTTTTGGTCTTTTGCTACACCTTTTACTTAAAGCCAATTTTGTCAGTTGTAAGTACAGCTACTCTTGTTCTCTTTGGTTTCCATTGGCATAGAGTACCTTTTTACATTCCTCCACTTCAGACTGTGCATGTCCTTAAAGCTGAAGTATATCTCTTATAGGCAATATAGAGTAGTTTCTTGTTTGTTTGTTTTTATCCATTCATCCACTCCATGTCTTTTGATTGAGGAATTTAGTCCATTTACATTTAAAGTTATTAATAGGTAAGGAATGCCATTTTGTTTTGTTTTGTTTCGGCTGTTGGTAGTTCCTTTGTTCCTCTTTTTGTATCTTTCTTAATCCCTTGATGATTTTCTGTAGTGGTATGCTTTGGTTCCCTAATCTTTAACTTCTCTGTATAGATACTTGCACTGTGGTTACCATGGGGCTTCCATGAAATATCTTATAGTTATAACAGTCTATTTGAAGCTGATAACAACTTCATTTTGAAAGTATACAAAAACTTTACACTTTTATTTCTCCCCATTTCATGTTTTTGGTATCACAATTTACATGTTTTTGTATTTTTATCCAGGAACAAATTATTATAGCTAGAGCATAATTAATTAATCATTAAGATATTCAAATTTAAATTGAATTAAATTTAATTAAAGATTAAAAATAGTATTTTTTGTAAATTTTATACTAGATTTAAACGTTTAACACAACACCATCACACAGTATTAGATATTATGAATTTGACTATATACTTATCTTTATCAGTGTGCTTTATATTTGTGTATGTTTTAATATTGTTACCTAGACTAAATTCTCCTTGTTATTTCCCTTGTGCATACATATAACTTATATTTTCTGAGGAATTGCCTGTGGATTACAATTAAACTTAAAACAATCTTTTTCAGATTAATACTAATTTAGCTTAAATACTTTACAGAAACTTGTTCCAAGATTGTCCCATTTCCTCCTCCTTTGTGCTATTATTGTCATGTACATTAGATTTATATACATTATTGACTATTTAAACCATTTTTAAAATTATTACTTTATGCAGTTGTCCTTCAAATTATATGAGAGAAAAAAATATTACCAAAAATAGAAACATAAGGTTTACCTAATTAGTTACCTATATTAGTCCTCTGTATTTCTTTCTGTGTATTTAACTTATTATCTGGCATTCCTCACATTATACTGAGCCTAAATAATTACCTTTCGTTTTTCTTGTAGGGTGGTCTGCTAGCAAGAAATTCTCTGTTTTTATTTGTCTGGGAGTATCTTAGTTTACTGAATGTGGTATTCTTGATTAATATTCTTTTTCTTTCAACACTGAATATATCACCCTATTGCTTTCTGTTCTCCATGCTTTTATAGTGAGAAGTAAGTTGCTGATTTATATTGAAAATCTTTTGTGTGAGATCAGGCCTTTATTTACTACTTGCAATTTCCTGAAAACATTGGGGTTGATAATTTTGCCAGTGTTTATGTTGCTTTTAACGTATGGGTAGATTTATAAAAGTCCTCACTGCACATTACTGGATATCCTGCCTCCAAGCTCTGTTTTACATGGATGCTTATCAAGTGTTTTCATGCACATGAAGAAGTTACTGACAAATCTTTCAAAATTTTCAAGTGCAAAGCAAGTGGCTACAACAAAAAGAGGTAGAGTGGACATGGAAAGATATATCCCTCAACTCTACAGATTTTGTTACTGGATTTCTACGTGGCTACATTTTTTTCTAAAAAAATGAATTTTATGATTTGAATTCTCCATTATTAAACATTTTTATGGAGGTCATATGTTTTTTTCTTTGCATTTATTGTACATTGTGATGGTGGGAGTATTTCTAATATATAAATATTATTTAGTTATTAACTATTAGTAGGCAAAACTATTTCACATCTCTTTCATAAAATAACTTAAAAGAAAAACGTACAGGGTGCTTGGGTGACTCAGTCGGTTAAGTGTAGGACTCTTGATTTCAGCTTGGGTCTTGATCTCAGGGTTGTGAGTTCAAGCCCCATATTGGGCTCCATCCTAGGCATGAGCCTACTTAAAAAAAAAAATTTAAGTCCTGTTTTATAATAGCTAAATACTTCATGTTTTGCTCCTAACAGAACATTTTATTTGCATTCAAAGAATTTAATATCACTTATTAACAAATATGGGCCAAGGTTTTTTGCAATTACATGGTATATAATAAATAAAACTAGGGCAACTTTAAACTACTCAATCTCCTTTATATTGCTTTCAAGAGAAAAGATAGAAAGTAAGGCATCAAAATACTTACTCCTTTTTGTCTTTTTTTCTCATCTTATAAGTCAAAAAACAACTATAACCACATAAAGACTTGGTAAATCAATTTGAGTTTATGTTACATGTTTGGAGCTGCAGAAGAATGTCTGAAGATGGCCATATATTTTCAGAAGGCATGTGCAGTCCTATGTTTAATACGTGTTAACAAAGAGAAGACATTTGGGTGAAGCCTCTATTTAAAAACTATCGTAACTGTCAATGGATATTTGAGCTGTTTCCGTAATTTGGCTATTGTAGATAACGCTGCTGTAAACATTGAGGTGCATGTACCCCTTTGAATTAGGAGTTTTGTATTCTTTGGGTAAATATCTAGTAGTGTGATTGCTGGATTGTAAGATAGTTCTATTTTTAACTTTTTGAGGAACCTCCATATTGTTTTCCAGAGTGTTGGCACCAGTTTGCATCCCCACCAATAGTATAGGAGGGTTCTTTTTTCTCCACATCCTCACCAACACCTATTGTTTGTTGTGTTGTTAATGTTAGCCATTCTGACAGGTGGAAGGTGATAGCTCATTAGAGTTTTGATTTGCATTTCCCTGATGATGAATGATGTTGTGCATCTTTTTATGTGTCTGTTGGCCATTTCTATGTCTTTGAAAAAAATGTCTGTTCCTGACTTCTGCCCATCTTATAATTGGGTTATTTATTTTTTGGGTGTTGAATTTTATAAGTTCTTTGTATATTTTGGATACTAACCCTTTACCAGACATGCCATTTGCAAACTTTCTTCTCCTATTTTGCATGTTGCCTTTTAGTTTTGTTGTTTCCTTCACAGAAGCTTTTTATTTTGATGAAGTCCCAATAGTTACCTTTTGCCTTTGTTTCCCTTGCCTCAGGAGAAAAGTCTGGTAAGAAATTGCTATGGCTGATGTCAGAGAGGGTACTGCCTGTGTTATGCTCTAAAAATTTGATGGTTTCCTGTCTCACATTTAGGTCTTTAATCCATTTTGATTTTCGATGACTGGATAAGGAATATGTGATTATATATATATATATACATATACACATATACATATTTATTATATATTTATTTATAATATTATAAATTGTAATTTATATTTTAAAATATATTTTATTAAATATTTTAATTATATATTCATTAATTAATATTAAAATTAATTGTATATTAATAAATTAATAATTTAATAATAAATTAAAAATTAAAATTAAATAATTTAATTATATATTTATAATAGTATAAATTTTAATTTATATTTTAATATATTTTATTAAATATTTTAATAAATTTTATTATATTTATAATATTATATATTTTAATATTTATATTAAATATTATATATATATATATATATATATACTGGAATATTACTCAGCCAAAAAAAAGAATGAAATCTTGCCATTTGCAATGACATGGTTGGAGCTACAGAGTTTTATGCTAAGCAAAATAAGTCATTCAGAGAAACACAAATACCATATGATTTCCCTCCGTTGTGAAATTGAAGAAACAAAACAAATCGTCATAGGGATGAAAAAGAAAAAGGAAAACCAATAAATGGACTCTTAACTGTAGAGAACAAACTGATGATTTCCAGAAGGGAGGTGGGTGAGGGGATGCGTGAAATAGGTGATGGGGATTAAGGAGGGCACTTCTTGTGATGAGCACTGGGGGTTTTATGTCAGGGTTGAGTCACTATATTGCACACCTGAAGCTGATACTATGGTGTATTTTAACTAACTGGAATTTATATAAAAACTTAAAAATAACAAAAATACTCACAACAACAACAACATTATTATATCTTATGCTTTGTTCTAATCACTAGGGAGAAAAATTTTTCAGACACAAATACATAAGTCAAACTCTGTGATTTAAGATCAGTGGCTCATTTTACCATCAAAATAAAAAAGAAAATTGGGAGCGCCTAGGTGGCTCAGTTGATTGAGCATCTGACTCTTGATTTTGGCTCAGGTCATGATCCCAAGGTTGTGGCATCGAGCCCCATGTTGGGTTTCACACTGGGTGTGGAGCCTGCTTGGTATTCTCTCTCTCTCTCTCTCTCTCTCTCTCTCTCTCTCTCTCTTTCTCCCTCTGCCCCTTTCCCCAGCTCACATGCTCTATCTCTAAAAAAGTAAAATACAGAGAAATGAATAAAAAAAAATAAAGAAAATGATTCTTTCAGGAACAACTCACCCAAATTTAGAATTATTACCACTAAGTGAGCACAATCTTTCTTTTTCTTTTTCCCATCAAATTTGTTTAGGGATGATTTTACAGTAAGTTTACTATATTGCAGTTTATTGTTTTTACTATTAACAGTAATATAAATATGTTCTTTGGCAGGTTGACAAGTGGTGTGGAACCCACAGTTGTAATTACTTTTTTATTTTTAAAGAATGGACTCCTTTAAATATCAGGGATGGTTCAAGTTATGTGTAAGAACTAAAGTTTATTACAAATTTTAAGGAAGAAGAATGTAAGAGAGATGGAGCAGAACTCTGGGAAATCTGGCTGCCATTTTTATGTCACACCAGCTTCATAGATCAAGGATGGGTCTACTAGGTTAAAGCGTCATAAAAGTACAAGCACAAGTTCATTTGATTTTATGTTCGTTCATTTTCATTGAATTTAATAGGTGTTCCAAAGATCCCATAAAGTAGTTTCATAATATATCCCAATATATTAATATCAAATTTCATCATAATGTACTCTCTATCATGGAGGAGTCCTTGCTTTAGTAAATTTAAGAAGTTAATTCATAGAGAAAGAAATAATTTCCTTTCAAAATGTGACTATGTGGGTCAGTGTGCACAAAATTCACTAAGTCTGTCTGATGTATACCGTGTGTTACAGTTGAATGGCCATTCATATTTCTAAAAGTTATCTTATGTAAAATTATAGGGTATCATCAAACAAGACTTTGGGCTATATTATTGACTGAAAAAAAGAGACGAGACAAATTCTCAAATGTTAAGTAAGGAGAGAGAAAATACTATTGCTTAGTCTCCTGGTTCTTTGTGCGGAATATTTTCTGCTATTACATGTGAGTCTAAAGGCTTGTCCTCCCTTTATTCAACAGCACTTTGTTGTGGGAGGCACTCAGTGTGGCCAGGTTTTAACTGACATTATCACACTGTCAATACAGAAATAGAAGATAACATTATCGTTGCTTGGCTGCTAGAAGTCTAGAGTGTAGGAATGAAATAAATAATTCATTGTAATCACTGTTATTATAGTGTTAAAAAGAACACCTTTTTATGGAAGGAGTATAGGGTGTGGGTAGATATATGTGACAGAACCCGGAAAGAAAGTGCCTGAATATGATGGAAAGCAAGGAATTTGACAAAATACTGGAATTCAGGTGAGCTAGCCATAAACATCTACAGGATGAGGGGCCTGCTAACCATCCAAGGACTGATGTCCAACAGGCACTTACCTATATACTTCCGAATGGGAAAGGCTTTGAATAGGCATCTAAATAAAGAATCCATTAGCACAGTAAAAATTCTGTCCATTAATTGTCTCCTCTATGGTGAGTACATTACGGAGAAGAGGGCAGAATTCTATAAATCCTCAGACTGAAGCAAAGAGAAAATAATGGTATACGGAGGCTTGGTAATGTCAGTTTCAAAGAAGAGACAATAGCAAGTAGAGAAAAACATCTGGTAGGTTAAGGACTGAGACAAATGCTTTGCATTTGGGAAAAGATGCGTCGTAGGTTAACTTTGGCAGAGCTGTTTTGGTGAGAGGGTTGAGTTAGAAGCAGTACCCTCAGGAAAAATGACATTGAGAAACCGGAGAACGTATTCTAGCTTCGTGTACCATATTCCGTCGGAACTTTTCCCGTTTTCCTTTTTCTTTGCTCCTTGCTTGTGTGCTGCCTTCCATCCCTCCCTCTTTTTTTTCCATTTTATTCTGCTTTTTGTGCAAAGGGAGAAAGAGGTGGGTCACTTGAAAGGAATGTAAGAATCTTTAACCTTTTGAAGTCACAGAGCTCTCGGAAAATATTATTCCCCCTCTACCAACAAAGAGGTACAAACACCCACAATTTTACAAGCAAGTTCAGGAAGTTTTCGACCACTTTGAAATCCATTCGTTAGGTCAAAAGTTTTCAGTGGATGCCCAGTTAAGAAGCTCTGCTAGCAAATCCTAGGGTCCAGGTGGTAGGGGCATGGATATACGGAGGTAAGTGGGTAGACCACTTTAGTATAAAGAAAATAAATTTCCTGCCATTCCTCTCTTTTTCTTTGCAATAAAATATAATGTAAATGATTTGGGCTCAGTAGATTGGGAACATGCATTCATTTATTTAACGGTTCCCAAGAACCAGGTGTTAGACTAGATGTCTGGAATACAAATGATAATAAAATGGCGCTATGCCCTCAAGATGCTCACAGCCTTTACCAGGGAGATGAGGGGTCAACAAAGGAGGACAGTGCAACAGGGGGTGCTCTCTATCAAATCTACATGTGGGATGCTTTCTCATACAAATGGAGAACTGTCTCATAGGATCACAAAGTTAGTTCTTTGATTTTTTTTCGCGATTACAGTAAAGTTTTTAAGACTAACATTTTTGTAATACTGAAATGGTTTAAGCGTCAAAACTTGACAAAGGTCTACCTCTTCCCCCATGATCCAAGAAACAGGGTTGGGGTAATAGCTGTAGCTACCATCAGCCCTGGATTCAAGCCCAGGAAGTAGGGTTGCCATCTGCATGACTTCAGAAAAACGTACTTTTTCAACACAAAATTCAGGTCTTTTACTTGGAAAGGAACGTTATTAACAGAAACATTGGTTTGCTGTGTATGTTAATAAGCTAAATACATTTAAAGAACTCAACTCAGGATCTGACACAAAATAAGCAAAAGAAGTTTGTAAGTCGTTATTATTATTATTACCGAGTATGTAACTGTGCTAGTTTTTAATTTTTTTTTAACATTTATTCATTTTTGAAAAGCAGAGAGACAGAGCACGAATGGGAGAGGGGCAGAGAAAGAGGGAGACACAGAAACAGAAGCAGGCTCCAGGCTCTGAGCTATCAGCACAGAGCCCGACATGGGGCTCGAACTCACGGACCGTGAGATCATGACCTGAGCCGAAATCGGTCACTTAAACTACTGAGCCACCCAGGCACCCCTGTGCTGGGTTTTAAATTAGAAATGTTTGATATGGTTGGAAATCCCTAGATATATTATTAAAATACTCACATTATTTGAGACAATCATGAAGCAAAATTAAGATGATGCCTTGTTGATAAGCTAGTTGTGAAATGATTAAGATTGTATATCTTTTATAAGAGACAGTCAAGTGGAATGTAGGTTAACACCAGGACAGAGTGCTAAAAATATCAATGAAAATTAGAAAAATCTAAAAAAGTGCAAAGAAAAATAGGGAATTGTTTAAAAAGGCCATTATTTGGGGATTTTATTTTCAGCCAAGATGGAGTAATGGAGACTGGGTTTACTTTCCCCCTGAAATAACTGAAAACAGAACCAAATATATGTAGCAATGATTTTTAGATATTGAACATTGGGCAACATAGGACAATGACTCCTGAGACAGGAGACAGAGATGAGGTGATATGAGCCCTATAACTGACTCAGGTACTGCCTAAAGAGCATTTCTAGGCTTCAGTACAAAATAAAAGAACCCAGTCAGAGCCTGGGAGACTACTTGAATTCAGGATCTACCATATTGGTCTAAACCACCATATTGGACCACATCTTCACAGCATTTTTAATTGCCTTTCTGACAATGGCTCCTGTGCTCCTCTGATGGTGGCCATCTTGAAGAAAGAAGCTCATGTTTCCAGTGTGGAAACTTCATACCTGTTTCTGGATGGACTAAAACAGAAATTCTGTGCAAATTATTATTCGTCTGCTCTACCTGGCTGGGGGTAATTGAAGGACTGATGCAAAACTCTTGACTATGGTTTTCCTAATTCAAAATTCAGTCAATGTGGAAAAGTGGCAAGCATTGCTCAAAGACATTTTTAGCGTGGATGAAAAAATCCTCCAGCTACTTGAAGCAAAAGACTATGGTTGAGAAAATAAATACCTGGGTTGGCTATACTATGAGGCAAAATATAGATTTTAAGTCAAAAACTGTTAGAAACTATAAAGAAGAATTTTAGATATTTATAACAGTCAATTTCTCAAGAAGGTATGAAAATTATAACCATAAATGTACCAAACAACAGAGCCCTAAATACATAGGAAACAAACATTGACATACCTGAAAGGTAAAACAGAGAATTCTACTATTACTGCATTTGGGGACATCAATACTCCACTTTCTGCAAACAGAACATCTAGACAGGACATCAGTAATGAAATTGATGATTTGAACATTATTATAAAGCAGATCTTACAGACATATATACCCACCCACCCAATAATAATAGAATACACATTCTTCTCAAGTGCACATGGAATATTTTCCAGGACAGAGCGCATGTTCAGCCACAAAAGTTTCAGCAAATTTAAAAAGATTGAAATCTTACAAACCTTCTTTTCTGGCCATGATGGAATGAAGCTCTAAATCGGTAACAGAAGGAAAAAAAAGAAAATATACCAATTTTTGGAAATTAAGCAAGATACTCTTAAACAACAATGGGTTCCTGGGTGGCTCAGTCGGTTAAGTGTTGGACTTCAGCTCAGATCATGATCTGATCTCGTGGTCTGTGAATTTGAACCCTGCGTGGGGTTCTGTGCTGATAGCTTGGAGCCTGGAATCTGCTTTGGAATCTGTGTCTTCCTCTCTCTCTCTGTCCCTCCCCTGCTCATGCTCTGTTTTTCTGTCTCTCTCAAAAATAAACATTAAAAAAGACTAATTTAAAGTAAATAAACAAATGGATCAAAGGAAAAAACCAAGGGGAATGAGAAAATACTTAGGGATAAATGAAATGAAAGTCATATAAAACTTACAAGATGACATGAAGATCGTGCTGGGAGGGAAATTTATAGCAATAAATGCTATAGTTAAAAAAGAAGAAAGGTCTCAAATTAACGACCCAACTTTACATTCTGAGGGACCAGAAAATTAAGAGAAAAGCATACTCAAAGGTAGCTGATGGAAGGAAAAGATACCAAGTAGAACAGAGATTCAATGAAATAGAATAGAAAACAATAAAGAGAATGAATGAAATTAGCAGCTAGTTCTTTGGAAACATCAACAAATTGACAAAATTTTAGCTAGACTGACATAGAAAAGAGAGAAGACTTAAATAACCAAAATCAGAAACATGTGGAGAACATTACTACTCATCTTACCGAAATAAAATGGATTATAAAAGAATACTATGAATAATTATAGCCAACAAAACAAGATAACCTATATCAGATGGACAAATTTCTACAAACATATAATTTACCAAAATTAACTCAAGATGAAATAGAAAGTCTGAACAGATTGATAAAAATTAAAGACATTCTATAAGTAATAAAAAGCTTCCCAACAACGAAAAGTGCAGAATCGGATGGCCTTGCTTCTGAATTCTACCAAGCATCTAAAGTGGAGTTAACAAAATTCTTTTCAAAGTTTTCTGAAAACGGAAAAGGAGAGAACATTTCCTAACCCATTTTTATGAGATCAGCGTTACCCTGATACCAAAGGCATTTAAAGATATTACAAGAAAGGGGATATCAGAAATATCCCTTATAGATATATATGGGTATATATGCAAATATCTTCAGCAAAATGCTTGCAAACAGAATTTCAGAGCGTATTAAAGGATTATACTGCATGACCAAGTGGGATTTATACCAACAACTCAAGGGTGGTTCAGTATAATAAAATCCATCAACATAATACATCACATTAACATAACAAAGGGGGGAAACACTTGATATCTCAAATGCTGCGTACAAGCATTTGACCAAATCAAAATTCCTTCCGTAATAAAATACACAGAAAAATGGCAATAGAAGGAAAATTCCTCAACATGATAAGGGACATTTGTGAAAAAACCACAGTCCGTGTCATACTCTGAAAGTGGAAACTTTTCCTCTAAGGAGAGGATGAAGACAAAGGGGTCAATTTCAACTGCTATTCAACAGTCTAGTGAGACAATTCGGCAACAAAAATAAATACGTGGCTTCCAGATTGGGAAAAAAAAATTAAAACCATCTCTAGTTGCAGATGACATTGTCATATATAGAAAATCCCAAAAAGTCCCAAGCCACTAGAGAAAATAAATGAAGTCAGCAAAGTTTCGGGGTAGAAGTTCAATAGACAAATTTTTTTAAAAAATTTTTTTAACGTTTATTTTTATTTTTGAGACAGAGAGAGACAGAGCATGAACGGGGGAGGGTCAGAGAGACAGGGAGACACAGAATCTGAAACAGGCTCCAGGGTCCGAGCTGTCAGCACAGAGCCCGACGCGGGGCTCGAACTCACGGACCGCGAGATCATGACCTGAGCCGAAGTTGGCAATTAACCGACTAAGCCACCCAGGCGCCCCCCAATAGACAAATATTAATTGCTGTTCCTGTGTACCAACAACAAACACTCTAAAAAAGGAATTAAGGCAATTTTGTGTATAATGATTTCCAAAAGAACAAAATACCGGGAAATAAATTTAACAAAGGAGGTGGAAGAGATGTGTGCACAGAACTACAGAACATTAGTGAGTGTGACTTCACATTGTTAAGATGCCAATACTACCCCGAATGATGTATTTACATATTTGATGCTATCCCTATAAAATCCCAACAGCCCTTTTGCCAAAATGGAAAACTTGATCCTTGATTTCATATGGATTTGAAGGAAACCCAAAGAGCAAAATGAATCTTCCAAAAGAACAACGCTGAAGGACTACCTTTTAACAATTTTAAAACTTAACTGCAAAGCTACAGTTCTCTAGATATAGACACCAATGGAATATAATTGAGAGTTCAGGATAAATCAATATACCTATAGCCAGCTGATTTTCACCAAAGATGCCAACATCCTTCAATGGGGTAAAATAGCCCTTCAACAAATAATTCTGGAACAACTAGACATTCACATGTAAAAGATCACAGTTGGACTAACCCTCACCTCACCATGTACAAAAAAAAATTGTAGTGACATCATAAATACACAAGTGAAAATTATAAAAATCTTAGAAGAAAAAATATGCATAAATGTTCATGAATTAAATGGCAATGAACTCTTAGAGGCAACACCTAAAGTATGAACAACAAAGTAAAAACAAGAGACTTCGGCAAAATTAAAAACGTTTGTACATCAAAGAGCATTATCAAGGGAAAAAAAGACACCCCACAAAATGGGAGAAAAGTTTTTCAAATCACATGTCTGATAAGGGTCTTATCAACAGAATACATAAAGGACTCTTACAATTCAACAATAAAAAGAGAAATTACATCATTAATACACAGGGAATAAATAAATATTTCTCCAAGAAATGGATACGAATGACTATAAAATACGTGAAAAAATTCTCACTGCCACTAGCGATTAGGCAAAGGCAAATCAAAATCACAAGGGAAGTTTGTGCATAATTTTTTCATTAAGATTCTTGTTTTGAGATCATTGTAGATTCACTTGTGAAAAAAATGACACAGATTTGCTGAGTACCATGTATATGGTTTCCTCTGGTGGTGCATGTGGACAACTATGGTAAAATGTGAATAGTAAGATATTGGCATTGTCATGATCCACCTGTCTTACTCAGATTTCCATACTTTACTTGCACGTTGTGCGTGTGTGTGCGCGCGCGCGTGCGTAGGTGTGTGATGTGCATTTATGTGAAATTTTATTGGAAGTGTGGGCTCATGTATCCATCAACATGGTAAAGTTATAAAAAAGTTACTTTCCCACAAAGATCCCTCTTGTTATCCTTTTACAACCACATCCACCTCTCTCCAGCTCTTCCCCGCATACGCATCCTAAATCCTTGACAACCGCTGGTATGTTCTCCAACTCTGTAGTCTGCCTGTTAAAGAATACTATATAAATGGAATCCTAAGAGTATATAACCTTTTGGAATGATCTTTTTTCCATTTAATATAATTTCCTAGAGATTCATCCATGCTGTTGCAAATAATAAGAATCCATTGCTTTTTCTTGCTGACTAGTATTCCATGGTAAGGGGATACCTAAATCCTTCAAAACATTTCCTTCTTGAAGGATCTTTGGGTAGTTTCCAGGTTTTAGCAATTAGGAATTACGTTGTGAGAAACATCCGTGTTCGCATTATAAGAAAGCGCCAACCTGTTTTCCAGAGTGACTGCTCCTATTTATTCCCACCCACAATATATGAGTGATGGAATTTCCTCACATCCTGTTCTATGCAAATAAATAAATAAATAAATAAATAAATAAATAAAAATAAGTAAGACAGAGGATGAGAGTACTTAGACATGATATCAAATGTGTTTCTTTTCTTTTTTTTTTTTTTAATTTTTTTTTTCCAACGTTTATTTACTTTTGGGACAGAGAGAGACCGAGCATGAACCGGGGAGGGGCAGAGAGAGAGAGGGAGACACAGAATCGGAAACAGGCTCCAGGCTCTGAGCCATCAGCCCAGAGCCCGACGCGGGGCTCGAACTCCCGGACCGCGAGATCGTGACCTGAGCTGAAGTCATAGGCTTAACCGACTGTGCCACCCAGGCGCCCCTCAAATGTGTTTCTAGAAAATACGAATTCGATAGATTTGGCTCCATCAAAATTTAAAAATAACTTTTCCTTTGCCAAATACCTGGGAGAGACTAAAATAACAGTGTGAAAACTGCACATAATATTTACAAATCACACATCCAACAAAGAACTTCTTTCTGGAATATGTATAAGAACACTCAAAATGTGACAGCAAACAAGTAACACAGTTCATCTAGTTATGCTTCATCGAAGTATAAAAGACACTTGCCATCATTAGTCGTTAGAGAAAGGCAAACTTAAAAACCTGATGAGATAGCGCTGTGCATATAGTCGAGGAGCTAATATGAAAAATACTGACCATTCAAGTGTTGGTGACAATCTGGAGTAACTAGAACTCTCATACATTGCTGGTGGGATTAAAAAATCATACAACTTTTCAAATATTTGGCAGTTTCTTAAAATGTGAAGCAGACATTACCTGTATCATCCAGCCATCATATTCCCCGGTGATTGCCCCAGATAAGTGGGAGATGTGTTCACACATCGTAATTGCCAAATGGCTCCATAAATTGTGGTGTATCTATACCAACAGCAGTTGGTAATAAAAAGGTGTGTACTACTGACACACATAGCAATATGAATGAATTTGAAAACCACTATTTTGAATGAAAGAACCCAGAGTCGGTAGTCTGTGATCTCATTTTGCATAAAAATTAAAAAAAAAACATGTATCTGATCTATAGAACAACAGATAAATGTTTGTCATCTAGATACTAGATAAGCGGTTGCCTGGGGATAGGATAGGGAGGTTGAAGAGGGAGGGATTACAAAAGGGTGATCAATATGTTCCTTATTTTGAATGTGTTGGTAGTTTCATCAGTGTGTGTATACGTCTGTGTGTGTGTGTGTGTGTGTGTGTGTGTGTGAAACCTTACCAGATTATTCTATACTATCTCTCTTTCTATCTCTCTTTCTATCTCTCTCTCTTCTCTCTCTCTCTATCTCTGTCTCTATCTCATTTCTAGCATGTATATTTATATCTATTTGTATCATCTATATCGATACAGATATAGATATCGGTATCGATATAAAGTGTATGTCAATTTTGTCTCCATGGAGCTGTGTATTAGAATTTACCAGAAGGGTAGGAGTGGTTAGTGAAGAAACTAATAAGTATAAAATTTACATAGGCAATAGGTATATGGCAGTAAGCATGGACATCATTTTTTTTTAAATTTTTTTTTAACGTTTATTTATTTTTGAGACAGAGACAGAGCATGAACAGGGGAGGGTCAGAGAGAGGGAGACACAGAATCAGAAGCAGGCTCCAGGCTCCGAGCTGACAGCACAGAGCCCGACGCGGGGCTTGAACTCACGGACCACAAGATCATGACCTGAGCCGAAGTCGGCTGCTTAACCGACTGAGCCACCCAGGCGCCCCAGCATGGACATCATTAAAAGTGCCACTAGACATCAACATGTTTTATTTTTTATTTTTAAAAAAAAGTTTTTAACGTTTATTTATTTTTGAGACAGAGAGAGACAGAGCATGAACAGGGGAGGGGCAGAGAGAGAGGGAGACACAGAATCCGAAACAGGCTCCAGGCTCTGAGCGGTCAGCCCAGAGCCTGACGCGGGGCTCGAACTCACGGACCGCGAGATCGTGACCTGGCTGAAGTCGGACGCTTAACCGACCAAGCCACCCAGGCGCCCCAATGTGAACATGTTTTAAATCAATGATACATAAAATGGGTAACAGCAACAAAATATTACTAGTGGAAGAAGTGCTTGAATTATTTCACTCATCTTCTGAAAAGAGTAGTAATTAAGGGGAGTGTTACAAATGGTTTCAGAAATTACAAATGAGGGGCGCCAGGGTGGCTCAGTCGGTTATGTGTCCAACCTCAGCTCAGGTCATGATCTCGTGGTTCATGAGTTTGAGCCTGTGCTGGGCTCTGTGCTGACAGGTCGGATCCTGGAGCCTGCTTCACATTCTGTGTCTCCCTGTCTCTTCCCCTCTCCTGCTCACACTCTCTCTGTCTCTCAAAAATAAATAAATATCAAAAAAAATTTTAAAAGAGAAATAACAAGTGAATATGTTTTCAATTCAATGGAGACAAATAGTCTTTGGAACAAATAACACTGGAACAACTGAGCTTCTATATAAAACATAAAAAGAAACCTAATTCTCACGTCCACTACATGCAAAAATTAACTTAAACCTCATAGTCATAAGCGAAAAGTTAACTCTTCTAGCAGAAAACCTAAGAGAAAAACTGAGCGAGGCAAACATTTCCTAAATATGAGAAAAAATCACACAATTCATTAGAGGGGAAAAAAAATGAATTCGTGAAAATTAACATCTCCTAGTAATTGAAAGACACTGTTAATAACATGGAAAAGCAAGCCATAAACTTGAAGAAAACACTTCAAAGTACATATCTAAAAGGGGCATGTATCCCGAATGCATAAAAGAATTCTCATAACTCGATAATTAACAAATGAACAGCCCAATCAAAACAGACAAAGTATTTGAACAAACCCTTCACCAGAAAAAGTTCTGTGCATGGCAAATAGCCATGTGACAAAATGGTCAATATCGTTCCTCATTAGGGAAATGTAATTAAAAGCATAATGAAATATCAGTACATACCTACTAAAAAATAACCAAAACTGACAATATCCTATGCCAGTGGGGATGCAGAGCAAATGAAGCTCTCACACATTGCGGGTGTAAAGGCACTTTGCAATACGTTTAGGCAGTGTTTTATACAGTTAAACATGAACCTGCCATATGACCCAGAAATCCCACTCCTAAATATTTACTCAAGTGAAATGAAAACCTGCGTGCAGACAACATTTCTTCCAATGGGAACTCATCATCTTTAGGGTATGGCTCAATGGTTTCCAAACTTGCCTATTAGAATCATCTGGAGATTTCTTAAAAAAAAAAAAAAATCCAAAGCTTAAACCACATCACTGACCAATTAACTCAGAACCCCTGGACTTGAGATACAAGCAAGAGTATTTTTTGATGCTCCCTGTGTGAGTCCAGGGTACAGACAAATTTGGGAATCACCGGTAGAGCTTAAAAGGCATAATCACTATTTAATATGAATTATTTTACTGCAAATTATAGGCACTGTAACAGAATGAAAGTAAGGGGGCAAAAAAGGAACCCACACAGAATTCCTGATGAAAAATATAGAAGGGACCAACAGATGCTTGAAATATGATGAGGCTTTGGGGTAAAGGGACAATACTCAATAACTGACAATTTAATTCGTAATAAATGATGACGTAATTCCCCTGCCTTATCACGATCAGTGTTTGCAATCATTCCTCAAGTCTACGGAAGTTTTATTTGATTGTTTGAAGTTTTCTCTGATTTTTTTTTTCGGACACTCTCCAAAATTAGCACAGTAGAATTTACAAGATATGTTTAAAAATTAATTTGAACTTATCCCCTTCTTTTCACTCTAAAACAGCACACACACATGTATTATAAGCTTTCACCTAGACACACTCATGATTTTTTTTAATGTATCAAACAGACACCTTTTAGTTGTAATTCATCTGGCATTCAGCATCACTGTTTGCATAATTTTGGCAATGATCAGTATTCCTTAGTGAGTGTTGCTTCTAAGCATTCTTGGAGACTCCATCCAAATCAACATACTGTTGGATATAAATACATCCTTGATCCTATTTTATTATTGAAATAGACTAGCCACAGAGATAACTGGGGGAGTCATTTCCATGAATTTAAGAGTGAGGTCATTCACAAATTAATTCTGCAATTTCCCTCTGGCCTGTCTGCAAAATACAATAGGCAGTCTAATACATTTCAGTTTTATTTCCTACCACCAGCTTTTATTAAATAGGTTTTCTACTTCTTTTCACTCAGAGAAGTTGAGCTGCTTCTTTCTTATATTTCTGCTCCCCTGGCCAAAGATCTTGGCTCTCCAACTCTTACAAAACACGCATGCACACACACACACACACACTCGCATGCACACACGCATGCACGTATGCACACACTCACACATTCTCCCTCCAATCCTCCTCTCATAGCACTTCTAATAATACCCACTCTGCAACATCTGCCTGCTTGTAACTCTACCTCAGTACTCACATAAAGTACTTCTTTACCTTGCCTCCTCGTCTCCATTGTGATGGTTCATGTTATGTGTCTCAGTTTAAATTAATTTCTGTATAGTGTATTTATCACAGCAATCACCAGACGCAGTCTAAACCCTGAATGTAAAATGTCACCGATACTTTATAAGACACATAACATGAAAACGTCATTAATCTACATTTAAAGAGCAAAGTGCTTTCTGACTTTATAGTGAGATCAGTTGAAGATATTTCACTATATGTATCGTATGTATCAAAAACTATATAAATATTCCCTGACGTCTGGTCTGTGCAGCTTAAACATATATATATTTTTTTAATTTTTTTATTTTAACGTTTATTTATTTATTTATTTTTTTGAGACAGAGAGAGACAGAGCATGAACAGGGGAGGGGCAGAGAGAGGGGGAGATACAGAATCTGAAACAGGGTCCAGGCTCTGAGCTGTCAGCACAGAGCCCGACGCGGTGCTCGAACTCACGGACCGCGAGATCATGACCTGAGCCGGAGTCAGACGCTTAACCGACTGAGCCACCCACGCTTCCCTTAAACTTATATTTTTAAGTTACTTTTTATATCTGTATACCTGTAAATATGTTTTTAAAGTAGTTTGATTAGTTTGAAAATAAACCCGTTTGCATTTTTAAAATATGGGGGAGTAATTGTGGTGATAACTAAGTCAATTAATTTGATATCATTGTTGAAATATTGGGGCGGAACCTGCACCTCTTTCTATGGATCGTATTTTATTGAATAGGTGAATTGGATACTATCTCTGCCATTAAATAGAAGGGAAAAGATCACGATAACTTTAAAAGGGAGAAAATCTTATTGGATGAAATGAGTGACATCCTTACCTTACTCCACTTTGGAATTTTCCAGGAAAATTGTAACTGAAAAAGTCAATGTTGGATAAACATGTTCCTGTCATTTAAGACACCACTCTACCCTCCCTCCAGCTCCCTAAATACTTCCTACCCCTGGTGCATCCTACCGTCCCTCAAATCATGACTGTGGCATGATCTTGCACAACCACTCCCAGTAGCGGTGACTTCTGATGCCGTCATGAAATGTCAGCAAACATGATGACTATGGGCATGTGTCAAGCACTAAATAAAGACCATGGACTGAATAAAGCACCTGGACACAGAAACCTATACATCATCTCCTTTGCTTCCTTTTTGAAAGTTGTCACATACAGGGTATTTTTAGCTGGAAGGGAATGCAATGATTTTGCTTAATGCTCGACAGCTGCTCATTAGGCAGATCAGAAGGAGATAAGCGGGATGAGATATTGGTTAAAACTGCAGAGTAGATACTAGGGATGTTCGATTTCAAGTTGTGCTCACTGACCTTGAGTGACCTTGAAGGCTTATTTTCCTCTTGCTATTCCTGGCTTTCCCAGCCTTCGAGTTGGGGCAAGAACACTCTCCCAAAATCTCAGTAGCTCTGATCGGAATTTGTAAAGCTTTGGGATTCCTCAAGTCATAGGTTCCCCTTAAAACCACCAACCAAAAAAGATACCTCTGTCATTTTCTCATTGAGATGTGATTCTCCTGAAATACAAAGCATGAGAGGGGTGTTGGGATGGCAGTGTTGAGAGAGCCAAGTTTGTTTGGTGAAAACCTATCCTTGGTGAGGTTAACGTTATTTTTAATCAAAGTGTCTTCATGTGGTTGGTTACCTTGTCGTGAGTTAATTCTATTTCAGATCAACCAAATTGAATGTATCTGAATAGGAAAGGTACAATCAAATGCAAACATATACTTTGGTCAAATGAAGTAAAAGTAGGCAGTTGCCAAGTTCCTAACTCACGGTCACCTACAAATCTAAGTTTTTCAGTTAGTAATTTGTTCTGAGGGGGAAAGATTATGATTTCTTTGTTTTAGGTCATGGGTTCTGAAGATAGTAAAGTTTTTGCTTATTAAATAATCTCAGGTGAGCAGACATGAATAAATGGAGATGTCAGTGTTTTCAAATATTTTTGGTCTAGGGGCACCTGGGTGCCTCAGTTGGCTAAGTGTCTGACTCTTGATTTTGGCTCAGGTCGTGATCCCACAGTTCTTGAGATCGAGCCCCACGTCGGACTCTGAGCTGACAGTGAGGAGCCTGATTGGGATTTTCTCTCTTCTCTCTCTCTGCCCCTCCCCCAGTCGCTCCCACTTGCTCTCTCTCTCTCTCTTTGAAAATAAATAAACATTTAAAATAGAATAAATAAAAGAAAATACTTTTGGCCTATACAGAGTGAGTTTCCTTTCTGGGCCTTCGACCTCTAAGATGATAAGATCATAATAAGATGAGGACCCGCTTCTTCCAAAGGAATTACTTTGTGTTCCAGAAAAACCTGAGTTCATAAGAATCTTGTATAGTTTTCACTAGCGATCACTGGGGTGAATATTTCATGTTGGCCTAAGTTCCTTTACAGTGCAATGTGATACTGATAATATCAATTTAATTGCTGCAAGAAATGCAAAATTTGATTTTAGTTTGTTGACCTATATTTTTGCAAGAGCTTTGGCCTCTGGTATGTTTTACAGGTTATGCTATTGATTTGAGTGAGATATATATATATATTTTTTAAATCGTAGTAATGAAAGCATGATACAGCTATAGCCTGGTCCACCTAAATGAGCTTTGTGAGCAGTCTATCACCTGGGGAGCCATGATGAGTCTGAACAGTCAGCCATGCTGATTATGGGCCCACTGAGAATAGAGGAGGGAAATACCCAGCCAACATTAGCTGCGGGTTTCCACAAATAAGTTGCCTATGGTCAGCATTTCTGATTCCAGCAAGCCTCTACTGCCAACGTTTGAGATGCCATGGGTCCATGCCAACGTTCAGACCGAGTCTGTGCCAGAGCTCCTCAGGGCCGTCCATGGCCAGATCTTTCTGTCAAAAGATCTGACTCACTGTATACATTTCCATTACAATGGGTGATAGAGGAATAAATCCATTTCCCCCCAAAATAGCTATGTTTGTAGAGCCTCTCCAATAAACATTTATAGTATAAAAATGCCCACGCATAACCAGACTCCAACTCTGGAAATGTTTCCCCCAAATGCAGTTCAGTTTCCCAACTCACGTGAAGACAGAGGAAGAAAAAAGACTAAGAATTTCATGTGACGCACGGCTGACACGCAACCACCTGGTGAAAATGGTGTTGGATACATCGTCCTAGCCTGTGAATAAGTCATGGGTCAAATCCATTTTATCTTTAACTTCAAAGAGGTTTCGACTACTCAAGACCACCAAGGAGAAACGCTTTAAAATTCCTAGCCCAGGGCCATATCATTTACTAATTAAGAACATTTGAAGACAATAAAATCTCTATTTTTGACAATATACTTTTTCTCCCCCCTCTGAAATCAAGTCAGTTAATAATTTGGAAATATTCAAGTTTTCTCTAAAATGTTGAGCTTTATCTGATCTCAGTAAACTAATTCTTGCTGCAGCAAGTCAGGCATTATCATGTTTTGCTCAGAAAAATCACATAGGATGTAAGCCAGCTTCTTAATGAAAATCTGGTTGTAGCTAACCACAGAGGGCAAAGGGGCCATAGGTAACATGAGTTAGCTCGTCTCTGCCAGATCCAGCTGATTTTTTTTTTTCTTGGACATGCAGATCCTACTACACGGAGCACACTTCTCTCTGAAAATGGCTTCTCTCCAAGGCACAGTAAACTACTTTTTCCTCAAGATGAGCGCTGAATTATGTTTGGACTGAGGAACTTTGCTCTTCAGGGCAGACGTGATGGGCAGACAACACGTGACCCAGGATGAGTCAGTTCATTGGCTGACCACATGTTAGTCGCCTAGAAGGAAGTCTCAAAGCCATTCCATGGCTCCAAGATATGGAGTTTAATTGTGTTCCTCTTGAGTGTGGTTGGGTTTGCCAACTCTCTCTACTGAATGGCACACATGACCTCTGACACTGATGAGATTAGGTCATAAAAAGCCTGTGACTTGGGTCTTAGAGTCTCTCTCTCTGTTCATCTCTTTCTGTCTCTCTGTCTCTATCTCTGGGATATCTCATTCTGGGGGAAGCCAGCTGTCCTATCTTTAAGCAGGTCGATTGTCAGGCTATGGTGAGGTCCTGAAAGCTCTGGTCAACAGCCATGAAGCAATGAGTCTGCCAACATCCATGGTAGTGAGCTTGGAAGCAGATTTCCCACCCTGGCTGAACCTTAAAGATAATTGTAGCCCTAGCTGAGAACATGACTGAAATCTTGTGAGAGACCCTGAGCCAGGACCACTCAGATGAGAAGCTCCTAGATTCTTGACCTTCAGAAACTATGTGAGATAATATACGCTTATGATTTTAAGATGCTACCCTACACAAAGTTTGGGGGTTATTTGTTACATGGCAATAGAAAAATAATACAGTTGGCTTCAGTGATGCATCTTGGTAGGAGTACAAAATTTGCACCCTCATTTCTTGCCTGTGTTTTACCAGACCCTTTTGAAGTCCTCCCTATACCTTCCCCGACTTTAACAATTAGAATTTTTTAAGGCTTCATCCTTTGTCCTCTCTTCCTCTTCCTCTATAATCTTAGATCTTTTTTTGACTCTATATCCTCAAATACCAGTAAAGAGCGTACACATTTATATATTCTGTTTTATAGACTCGGGTTTTTCAACCTTGGCACTTTCAACATTTTGAATAGGTTAAGTCTCTGTTGGGAATAACCGTTCTGCGCATTGTGGGGTGCTTAGTAGTATCCCTGGTCTCTACTTTCTAGATGCCAGGAACACCCTCCCCTCCCACAGTACTGAAAACTAAAACTGTCTCCAGGCACTGCCAAGTATTCTTCCTGGGCTGAGAGATCACTGATGTGGCCAGCTGAGGACGACTGTTCTAGACCTTCATTCAGATTCAGATCCATGTATCTGACCACCTATCTAAGATTTGTCCAACGTGTCCACTTACAGAGTATAATCTCATAGGCATCTCATATTTTTTATGTTAAAATTTTAATTCATAACACCCATCTTTTCCCCCAACTTTTTGCAGAAAACCTAGTTACCTTGTGTCCTGTTTCATTAGCTGTCTACTCATCCTGCCAGCTGTCCTAAAAGGCAAACTCTTCACCACTGTCAACTGGGCTTTATGTACTCTATCACTCTTATGCACTCGGACAACCTGGCTCTTCCAACATTGCCCGGTAAATATTTTATTGTTAGAGCATCTTTTGTGCCAGGCTTCTTCCCATGGCATTGCCTTTTACATGTGTCTCCCCTGCCTGGAATGCAATCACTTTCCTCTTTACCTTGCCAATTCAAAAGGATCTCTCAAATGTCAGCTAAAATGTCACTTCTTCAAGGAAGCACTCCCTGATTGACACAGACTGGGGTTAGTCTTCTAATTATAACCTATGTCTCCTTTTCAGCAATTGTAATCAATTTTTTAAAATTTTTTTAATGTTTATTTATTTTTGAGACAGAGAGAGACAGAGCATGAATGGGGGAGGGTCAGAGAGAGGGAGACACAGAATCTGAAGCAGGCTCCAGGCTCCGAGCTGTCAGCACAGAGCCCGACGCGGGGCTTGAGCTCACGGACCGCAAGATCACGACCTGAGCCGAAGTCGGACGCTTAACCGACCGAGCCACCCAGGCGCCCCTCAGCAATTGTAACTATATTTTGAAACTTTAATATCCCCCTCCTCCCATCATCGATAGTGTTGGCTTCATTTAGGAAGGTACCATGTGTGGGTTCCTCCGTCTCTGTATGACTTATACCTAGCTCGGTATCTGTCAAAAACAGACGCTCAGAAAATATTTGTTGATTTTAAAAATAAATGGTTAAACTGTTAGTGAGAGGTAACAGGAATTTTACTATTCATGCTAGTTAATTCTGGAGATGACTCAACAGGATTTGGTGAGGTCCCACGAATCTTTTAAATCTTTTTTGTACAAATACCTCCCATTTTTTTTGTAATTTGGGAAATGTATTCTAAAACTCTAGGTCTAAGCTTCGCTAATTCCTATAAGAGACAAAGAATATTATTGAACGCTTAATTATAAAACTGTTATTAGAACTCATAATAATTAATAATTAAATTTTAATATATTAATACAATAATTAATATATAATATACATACCATAAATAGTAATGTATAAATGGAGGGAAACTTTATTTTGAAATGTGTCAAAATACTTCAATTTTGTAAGTGTAAATGAAAATGCTCTCTTTCCAGAAATTATAATTTAACACAGATATACCTGAGCATCTTAAAAATTTCCTATATGGGTGAAAGTGACAATCATGTTTTTAAAAGTTTAGAACGCTGACAAATACATAGTAAAGTGTATTATATGCTTAAGCATCCTCACAAATTAATAAGAAGAAAGGGAAATAATTTAATGGAAATAATTGAGGAAGAAGAGGCGTTTACAAAATTCGAATGGACAATAAATATCATTTGAATAAACAATAATGCATCCTGGTTTATAATAGTGAAACACTGGAAACAAACTCTCTATACAACAATAGAGAACTGTTTAACTAACTATATCTTCCTAAAATAAGTTTCTATTCAGAAAATCAATGGGGATATAAATCTATATTTATTGATGAGGAGGTAAGTATGCATTTATGAATGTACACTCCTACATGTGATTTTTTTTCACATAAGGGAAAAAAGGAAGGTTACAGAATATAGACATCATGATACCGTTTTCATAAAAACGTGTATGTTATGTGTATGTCCACGGAAATAGGCTGGATACAAACAAAATAGTGTGGTGATTATTTTTGGATGATGGAATTTTGTAACCACTTAAGCAATATGTTTTGGTCTGAATTGTTTACAATTCATATCTCTTTCTTTTACAATCGGGACAAAGCTATTTTGGGAAAATCATCCGAAAATTGACTTTAAAGATCTTAGATGTTGCCCCAGGGAAATAGAATATATTTTGAGAATTTAGCTCTGTCTTTGGATCTGTTTCCTGGAAATAAAATTTATTTTAAAAAGTGTATCTTTGCCACCATAGACCATCTAAAGCTCTCTTCCACAGCTTCAAAACCTGATGTTAATAATATAATTAACATTTGATATTAATACAATTTTGCATTTTTAATGCACCTACCAAAATGGAATTTAGAATTTTAAATCTTCCAAAAACTCGTTCATTACATTAATTAGTAAGGAAACTTGGGACATGTCTTACTATCCCAAATGAAAATTCAAGCCATCTGCTAATTGCATACTTCACCTAAATGTTTTGCAAAATCTTGTGTAACTTGAGTAAAAGCTAAAAAAAGAAGTGAATAGGGCCTCGGATCTTCTTTAAACTTTGGCTGAGGACCGTGCGATGGGGACCATGCCATCCGTGGAGGAATGTCTTCTGCGCAGGGGAGGGGAGGGGCTCCTTCACAAAATAAATTGTCTTATTTGTTCCCAAGTTCTGATTCAGCTTCGTAATGGCTAGCAAATGAGCCGGGCTCCTCTGGTGGGTCGGAGGAAGGCTGGTAAAGCACGGTGTTATCTTTCTTTTGCCACAATTTTGTGTTGAACCCTAAGGGCCAAATTTAGAAATGTAGGTAAACCAGATGCGCTCATAAAATTGAATGCATACCTGTGCTGCTTACCGAAAGCTCCCAAAAGTTTCCTCTTGCACAGTGTTGTGATTTCCTAGGGCTGCCTGTAATGGGTCCAGCAGGCAAAGTTTCCTCCCCATGTTCTGAGCAGGTTGGCGCCCCACCTCCGAGAAGCTAGTGATGAGGCCTTTGCACATAAGCACAAAATGCATTATGTCTACCTCAAATGAAGTCATGATGCAAAAACAAAACATTCATAAATTGATAGAAATTATAGAGCATCACATGAGACACAAGAATTTTATCTCCTCATTTGTATATTCTTGTCTCCCTGTCTATAAACATATGTTTGCACATGCTGTGTATTGACAGATTAACATATAAAATTACAACACTGCATTTGCAACACTGTAGTTAAGGTTGTCTTACATTTATATTTCTGAGGTTTTATATCTGAACCATAAACATCCTCTCTGGGCTGGAGCTTGGCATCTAGTGCAAAACTAAAAGAGGGTGCTCATCTTTGTCCCAAACATGGGGCACATTTCACAGAGAGGCTTAGGTCTTTTTGAACATTTTTGTTTTCATCGGCCTGATAAAACATCACTTTGAAATTTGACCTAGGGGCGCCTGGGTGGCTCAGTTGATTAAGCGTCGGACTTCGGCTCAGGTCCTGATCTCACAGTTCTTGAGTTCAAGCCCCGCGTCGGGCTCTGTGCTGACGGCTCAGAGCCTGGAACCTGCTTTAGATTCTGTGTCTCCCTCTCTCTCTGTCCCTCCCCCGCTCACACTCTGCCTCTCTCTCTCAAAAATAAGTAAACATTTTAAAAAATCTTAAAAAATGACCTATAAAATTGCACAAGTTAGAATTCCTCACAATGATTCAGAGCAGAAAATGGACAGAAAATTTATTTTCTATACTAAGGAGAATGGAGTAGGGTTTTTTTTTTTTAAATCTAATGATAACTTTAAAGTATTTTATGATCTTTGGCTAGACCAAAGTATTTAATGACATTTCAAATTAAAGAACTAAAAAGCCCAGAACAACATAAGAAACCTACTTAGCTTTTGGCGAGATGATGAAATATTGTGACATAGTGATTTAAAGTTGTTTTCTAAATGATGCTAACAAGATAATTATGGAGCCCACTAAAGTATGTATTCACACTGAAAAATTATTTTAAATTATTTTTGAGGAAGAGAATTATTCAAGTACTGAGGGTATTAACATTATTTTGAAATTGAATTAGTTTAGTATTCTGCTTTGAAATGAATTTTTCAAAAGATTGGTAAATTTGGAACAAAGATAAAACTTGAAAAGTCAAATTTATTTGCTGGTGAGATTATTTCCTGTACGTTACTGAAATTCTCATTATTGTCCTGGTGGTTCTGGACACTGATTACTTTAACCAAGCTGCTGTTTTGTTTGCATAGACTTGGCTTTCATTTATTAGAAAAGCATGTTTGGAAAATTAAATCTCTCTGTCATGACAATGGGTTAAATACAAGGCAAACGTTTTTCAAATCACATGTGTGTTTCATAAGTTAAAAATACCTTTAAGTCCTTTTTCAATACCTTCAAACCATTCTTAGAAGACCTTTCCTTTGCTTCTCTTCCCTTCCCTTCCCTTCCCTTCCTTTCCCTTCCCTTCCCTTCCTTTCCCTTTCTCCTTTCTTTTCCTTTCCTTTCCCCTTTCTTTCCCCCTTTCCTCCTTTCCTCTTCTCTCCTCTCCTCTCCTTCCCTTCCCTTTTTTTTTTTTTTTTTACATTTTGGAAGTGAGAAAGGTGAGTATTTTGTGGAGTATTGGGTGTATGTTTACTCAAAATATGGGATACATTTCTCTTAGAGTACACACTTATAAACGTGCAGATTGGGAAACACATGGCTGAAATGCTTTGGGGGCTTGCACACTGAACTGGGCACACTGGTCATGATAATTAATGATCCTGATGTCTTCAGTTTTGACCATGAACATATTCCTGCAGGATACCAGGACATGGAAGATGAAATAAATAAGCGATTTTCCAGAGTTGGAAACGTGACCTTTTGACTCATTCCCCTAATGTTGTTAAGTTGTGCACTCATCCCCGAAGGCTCTGTTTTCTTTTTTCCTAACTTCCGCTACTGCGGTCTCCTGGGAGTTGAGAAGTTACATGGGCTCCACTGCCCTTGAGCCTACAATGTGTATGATTTCGTTAACTCTCCATTCTTCGCCACTCACCATGTTAAGCATTTGGACTTGCTTACACTTCACTGCCTAGTAGCAAATGCTTCGTGTCATTCCCTGTGGACCAAATCAGAATAAGTCACTCACCATTCAAGCGGGAAAGCTAGTGATGGGTCTGTACCAGGAAGAACCCACAATCCTTATGCAGGGCAGAACAGTGATAGTATTCAAAATTATAGACCTAGACTTTATTTCCTATTCACTAAAATACACACTTAACACTCGGACCATTCCTCATGGGACACAAACGTTTCCTTTCTCTGACTTCTAGGTAGCACTTTCCAGACGCAAATGACTCCAAACTCGGCATATTCATACCCTGAAGTTTTCAATAGCAAAAGTAGATGGTTTCTGGAACGTTTAGTAGTCTATTCTGCTGGTGGGGAAGAAGATATCTCCTTAAATGTAATAGGCTTGAAGTGCAGAAAATAAAGATCCTTACTCATTTTTTAACTTACACTTCTACGCCTGGTGAGATAAACAGATATCTGGAAACTAATGGTTGAATCCATTTCTCAGGAAAGAGTAATTTACGCGGATATCCTTTCATGGACAGAGGATAAGGATTAATGACGTATCATGCTAGCTGAGGGCAGCACTAAGCATATGTATAGTGTTTAACATGGTTCATAGCACACGGACCCACTGGTAGTAATTAAATGAGTGCAGGAATGAATTGGTAAATGCACAAATGAGGTATTGTTTGGGGGGAGATAGGTGGTCCCTTTACCTGTTAGTCTCCTGTAAATATTTCCGAGGCACACATCTTCAGGCCTTCAGACCATCATCCCCATTTTTCGTTGGAAGCCCTGAGGTTATTAGATGGTAGATGACAGATGAATAACAGTTGGTTCACGTCTCAACGTACTGTCTCTGGTGTGGAGAACAGATTGCCTGGTCTCAGTTTATTTCTCATCACGTCACTGCTGAACTTGAGGTGTGCAAATTAGCCCTCACTGCTCTCTCTAACTCCTGGTCACTTCACCTGTTGACCCCAGACCCAGCTGCCTGTAGCATTGTTCATATTTAACATAGTACATACATTATCGCATTGCGTCATGGTTTACATATGCTTTATATTCACGTATTACTTAACATACTATATATGCGCTTGAAGTACGGGTCATACCTCACGTATAGGATCATGATGTTGTCAGCGTCCCTTAACACCAATGATGTAAGTCATATTGTTAAAGTGGATCGTAACAGTGTAGCCATACTCGCCTATGCCAGTCCCATCTTGATCCCGCAGGAAGCAAGCAAATGAGTCTACCTTCTGCCTCCGACATCTTGAATTTACAGGTGGCATTTGTGAAGGCTCAGGGCAGAGTCCACATTGCGCTCAGCCCATCTCTGTCCCTAAAGTGGCAAACATGGTGGCTCCTATGGGGAGGATTTTCATTCCGCCACTAAGGGACAGTCAGTCTTAATGGCACTGTCCAGGAAAAAAAAAAAAAAAAGAAGCCAAACAAATTGTTCACAACTCAGTCTAATAGCGACTTCTTTCTATTGGATACTGACCGAAGGCAGTCTTGATGCCTGGAGAGACTCCACAGTGGATTCAGTCCCCAGTGGAGTTTCCAGTTCAAAGAAAACTGGAGACGATGTTACAGAAGCAAACCTCCCAATGCAGTTCTCAGTCTTGGTCTTTGCTGAGGACGCGTCCTTCCCCCCGAGCCAGGAGAGGGGACCTCCACAGCCCAACACAGAACTCCTCGTCTGGTGAGGATGAACTCCAGAAACCAGTAGAGCAAAGAAGAATGTGTTTTTAAAGGAACTTTGGATGTCTTATAATAAATCTGATGTGCTTAAAAAATCCCCGAGGAGTTTAAAAAAGTCTGGATGTGTTTCCTCAAATAACTATTTAAAGCATATTAGAGTTTTTTAATTGCACTGGGGACTTTTCAAAGCATATCAGGACAGAACAGTAGAGTATAGGCCCCAATATGCTAATTAATAGATAGCTAGACCCCTGAAATAAAGCTGCAACACTCCATTAATCAGGCAGTAATTGAATTGGCACAGTGCTTTTGTGCAAACTACATGATAATTGAAAAACCAAACCTGGCAGCAGTGAGGGTAAGGTTCTCCACAATGGCGGATCCGGGACATTCAGCTTCTTGTCATCAGTGGGCAGTTGGCCTCACTGCCGGGGGGCGGGGGGGGGGTGTGCAGAGGGAGAAAGTTGGCTGCTCTCTGAGTCCAGTGTAACTTTGTGTCCTGCCAAGATGGTCTTTTAGGTGTGCGATATCCAGTGGTCACAAGCATAACCCCACGGAAGTACGCGTAATGACTGATCTGCTTCTCTCTGTTACCTAAAGACATCTGCCAATTAATGTGATTATAAAATAATAGTGAGGAACAGATGTTTCATTTGCTAATTTTATATCTGACTGTTTGAAAGCTAACTACCTGGGGATTTAACTGGCAAATAGTACTTTGCTTACGAAAAAAGAAACAATGCATGCGTTTTTTTTCCCACACAGCTGATGTGGTCTAATTCTGGATATTGGTTGCCTATACTCAGCACTCAGTGAGAGGGAGACTGATTGCTTCCAAATGAAGAGAAGAAAAATAGCATTTTAAACCCTTTTTTCCCTACAAACAAAACATTAAGCATATCGCCATACCAAAAAAAGGCTGTTGCAATAAAAGCGTTTAGCTTGTCATACTGTGATGCTAATGGGTGGGAAAGATGTGGATAAAATGAAGATTGACGTGAGTTTTCCATCGAGAACTTTAAAGGAAAATCATATGGAAAAGCTGGAAGACCTTTTACATTTGCCAGCCCCTCAACTGTACAGGTGGAGCATAAGGAATGGGAAAGAAAAAGCTTTGGGGATCTGGTGAGAAAGAGTGTAGGAAATTTAGCAGTTTAGAAACAAATACTGAAGTCGTGTTTTAATTAAGTATTTTCATTCTCATTCACTCACTTGCTTCCTCAGAGAAGGTGCGTAGGGTGGGAAATGTACCTGGGATGTGTCTTTCTTAGGCGGGTCTCTTATCGGAGTCAGAACCTTCCCACAGTCATGACCCTTTGCTGTCCCTCTGGCAAGAGGTCATCTCTGGGTGGGAGTTCCTTCTACTGCTTATGTTATTAACTAAAACCTAATAAAGAGTCAATAAGGAAAAAAGAAACACCCTTGGATTTGGGTACTGGATGTGCCCCCGACTATGTGATGTTAGGTAAGTTCCCTAACCGCTCTGACTTACTTCTGTTTATCCGTCCAAAGAGGAATCTAAGAGTAAGGTTTCAAATCCTTTCTAAATTTGTGCCCCCTTCCAAAAGTAGTACCTCAGTTTTCCTTTAAAATTTTCATATTCAGGGGCACCTGGGTGACTCAGTTGGTTAAGCCACCGACTCTTGACTTCAGCTCAGGTCACAGCCTTCGGGCTCCCGGGATCAAGCCACGAATAGGGATCTGCGTTGACAGCGTGGAACCTGCTTGGAATTCTCTCTCTCTCTCTCTCTCTCTCTGTCCCTCCCCTTGCTCATGCTCATTCTCTCTCAAAATAAATATATAAACTTTAAAAAAATAAAATAAAATATGTCATATTTATATACGTCGCGCGATGTGAAGAAATCGCAAACCAAAGTTACACCCAAAAGGGCTTTATTTTCAAACCTCAGCTCCTCCCAAGCTTTGGAGAAGTAACTTACATACTGACACCCCGGCTGCCAACCCTCTTGCCTGTGGATCAGGCATCGACAGAGCAAGCCCCGGAGCCAGCGTCAGGAGGGTTTGCACCGTGCCAGAGTGCCTTGTCCTTACAACCTCTTGCTTGCAAAGTGAACTTTGTTATCAGTAAATGCATGTAAACGTTTGCCTTACTTTGTATGTAATGTGATAGAACTGTGAGCTAGCGTCCCCTCCCGACCATCAATTAAAAAAAAAATGTGCCAATACGCCATGGCTTCCTTCTGTAAAACAAATTTATACACCTGATGGTTGCTGTTCTTATTTGGAGCTCTTCTGCAGCCCCCAGGTGCGTGGTTTTACTTTTTTATCTCAAGGTTTTACACAGAGAGCTTTTATCATCCTGTGCTAACAAGCCTGTTTTGTTTTGTTTTGTTTTGTTTTGTTTTGTTTTGTTTTGTTTTGTTTTTCCCTCCGGTCGCAGGCTTTATTCCTCAACATCTGCTCCGGATCCCTTTTCTCTTAGATGCTGAGGTCATTCCCAGTCCTGCCGAAGAAGTTGCATGACTTCGGAAGGACTGTTCCTTCTCCAGCTTCACTGTTTCCAGGCGCCGCCAGGGCTGAACCTTCCCCACTCCTAGCCTTGACTTTTATCTCAAGATTGCCTTAGAATAGGTTTGGACTCGATTTCAAAACCTTGATTTCTCCTTTCGTGATTCCTTTGTTTCATTTCATTTTACAGCCAAGACCCCCAGCTTTACCTCCACAACATAACTCACATTTTCCCACTTGTCACCATCTGTCTAGTCCCTACACTTCTGCAGTGGCTGCCCAGGGACTCCCTGCTTCCCCTCGTGCAACCACTCAGGTAGAATCGATGTACAAACATAGATAGCCCTTTTGAAAATGTAATCATATCTCACCCCCTCATGCACCCTGCCCCCCACTGAAAAATCTACCACTTGTAGGGCGCCTGAGTGGCTCAGTCGGTTAAGCCTCAGACTTCTGCTCAGGTCATGATTTAATGGTTCCTGAATTCCAGCCCCACATGGGGGCTCGCAGGGCAGAGCCCGCTTGGGAGCCTCTGTCCCCTTCTGTCTGCCCCTCCCCCGCTCATTCTCTCTCTCTCTCTCTCTCTCAAAAACAAATAAACAGTAAAAAAAAAAAATAAATAAAAATATACCAGTTGCTTCCCATTGTGTTTAGAATACAATTCAAACTCCCCACTGTGATGTGAAAGACATTGAATCAAGATCCGGTCCCGATTTTCCTGTCTTATCTCTCCTGTCCCTCTTACCAGCCTCCCTCTCAACAATGAATCTTGGCTGCATTTGCTCTTCCTTAAATGCCATCGGGCTCTGTGGGCCTGCAGATCTTGCATTAACTATGCCCTGGCATGCTTTTCCCTGGGCTTTGTGCATGGCTGATTTCTTCTGCCCTTCAGGCTTCAGCTCAAGGTTCATTTCCTTTTCTCTCTCCATGCCTATCCACATGCCTCCCAACCTATACTGATTATATACATTATTGGTTAGCACAGTCTCAATTCTTTCGCTGCATCGGTTTAACTTTGTATTGCTTGTGTCCCCTTTCAAGAAGGCACCCTCCATGAGGACAGGGACTTTGGCTGTCCTTTGCCCTGCCACACACTACACGCCTGGGACAATGTTCAATAAACCCTTGCAAAATGGATAAGAAAATAATGTTCCCACTGCAAGCATATGCTTGTAGTCTGTGCAACTGTTGAGGAGATACTGGCCCAGTGGTAGACACAAACTAAGAATCTGGGTCTCTTCCCAGTGTTTTCAGGAAAAGAAAAATCAATACCTGCCCCCAAATTATCATTTCTTTGGCTAAAAAAAAAAACAAATTCAATTTTTAACGCAAGTCTACGTCAAATTCGACTCCATGGGAACAGATAGAGGGAAATCAATCTATTTTAAGACAAGAATAAAAGAAAAATAAAGAAGCTTCTGTTTCGAGGGCTGGGCAATTATTCCATAAAGGGCCAGAAAGTAGTAAATATTTTAGGCTTTGCAGGCTATATGTGGTCTCCGCTGAAACTACCACTCAGTTCTACCGTTGAAGTCAAAGAGCAGACGTAGATACATGGATGGGTGTGACCGGGTACCATTAAAACTTCATTTGTTCACACCGAAATGTGAATTTCAAATAAGTTTCAAGCGCCATGAAATACTATTCTTGTTTTGAATGTGAAGCCATTCTTTCTTCGCTCAAGGGCTGTCGTAAAAGCTGGCAGTGGGCCAGATCTGACCTGTGGGCTGTCGTTTGGCAATCTGTCTTTTCAGAAGTGCTGAATGTCCCCAACTCCTTCTTGTTTAACTTGCTGAGAATTGATATTTGCCTTAACTCTGAGTTTCTAGTTGCTCAGTCTGTGCGTAGAGTCTGGGCCTTCCGAAGCCATTTGCATCTGTGACTTTGTTGGCTAAGAATCCTCTGTGAGTATCAAAGTCATTAATCCCTTGAAAAGCTAAAATGACTTTATTTCCTGATAACCCCAGAGAGTCTCCCTGGTGTAGGAATGGAAGAAATGCCCTTCTCTGTCCTCGCTTTCTCAATGGGAGGCATCTGTTTTCTGAAGATTATTTCCATAAATCAATATTAGCCGGCATGCATTCTACATCATTCTACCCTATGTTATTCCACACCATATCACACCATCTATCCTATTGTTCCTTCCCTCCTTACCTCTTTCCGTCTGAGAGCAAGTTTATTCCTACTCCTTTCCCGGGCTATGTGTGCCACCTGTGTTCTAGATCCCATCCCATCCGACAATGTCCCCTCCCTTTCATTGCCTGAACAGCAATTGCCTCCCACGCCCTCAGTCTTTCCCTCTCCTGTATCTTCCTGCACATCCTTGCTCAAGACCCCAAATCCTGACAAACCTCCGTATCCATCCTGCCTTCCTTTCAACCGTTGTCCTATTTAAGTCATCCCTTTCATTCCCAACCTACTTAAAAAGATGTCATTTTATCACCGACTCTTTCCGTTACTATTGCCGCATAGCAAACCTCCCTGAAACCGACAGTCTTGAAAAAAAAAAAAAAGAAAAAACAAGCGTTATGTATCTTGCTTATGAACTTGCAATTTGGGCAGGGCCAAGGAGGGACATCTCCTCTCTAGTCCATGGAGCACCAGTTGGAGTAACTAAAGTAGCGGCTGAAGGGTCTGTCTTTAATGGCCAGGAAGTCAGAGCTTGGCATTCCGTGGGCTTCTTGGGTGACCACAAGCTTGGTGTCTGAGTGCCAAGACCAGACATCCAAGAGACAGGAAGGGACGCTGCCAGTCTCTTAAGGCCTACAGAGTGTGAATACTGTGACGGGGGCAGCATTGGGGCCATGTTTAAAAACCTCTCCTTAAAGTTCCTTTGGTAACAGTACTATTAAACACCAACTTAACCAGATCCAGTGGCTTCTTCTCAGTATTTCTTCTATGTGAGCCCTTCTCTTAGGTGACAGCCTCAGGCCTCTTCTCTCTCTGCGTCCTCATTTCCTTTAGAACACGGGATACCGTTTCATCCTTACCCTCTTTTAACCCTGGATGTGTTTCCCCACTTGTCAATTTCACTTCCCTTCCTCGGTCACGTATCTTCAATATTGGAATTCTCCTGCATTCGATGTTCCTCTCTTTCTAGGTGTTCTTATGGAGTCCCATGGCACCGGTTAACTTCTACCTTCTGGTGACCTCTGAGTTCTGTTTGAAACCCCCGCCCCCCATTTTGCTGTGCTCCAAAACTTCTTTTGTAAATGTGCCAGGCGGTGCAAGTATTCATATTAGGTACGAAAATTCCAGAGCTAACTCTCTGGCTATGTGGACCTCTCTGCAGTTGGAACACTGCCCATCTCTGAATGACCCTGTGCCTTCACTCATGCTGTGCTCTATACCCAGATCACCGCTTACCCATTTGGATACATTCCTACTCATTCTTCCAACCCCAGCTAAGGGGCACCTGGGTGGCTCAGTCGGTTAAGGGTCCGAATCTTGATTTCAGTTCAGGTCACGGTTTCACGGTTCATAGGTTGGAGCCTGGCATTGGGCTTTGTGCTGGCAGTGCAGAGCTGGTTTGGGATTCTCTCGCTCCCTCTCTCTCACTCACACAAGTTCTCTCTCTTTCACTCTCTCAAAATAAATAAATACACATTTGAAAAAAATACCAGCTAAAATAGATTGTACTGTGTGAAACCTTCCTGATTCCTAGGCAGAGTAAATTGCTCTGAGTGGGTGCCCATAACACTTTGTTCTTTGAACATATGAGACATCATCTTAGTTGCAATTTTATTTGATTATAACCTTCAGCTCTACTCAAGATGCTCAGCCCCTGCTCATTCACTGCTTATGTAGCATAATTAAAGGAATAAAATATGTCTTTAACTTAAAAAAATGTGGAGTATTCATTTTCAGAAAAATCCAGATATGGATTAAAGGGAGTCAATTACTTTGGTATGTTTTCCCTTGTGTGAAACTAAAACTGGAGTTTTATTTTTGTTTCATTTGGACAGGGAGTGGGGGTGAATTAACCTTCAAGATGTAGAGCAAACTCTATTTTTTAGACTTGAATAATGTGTCTTTTCACTTAGCAACAAAAGTGGCCCAAACAGATTTATCCAGACAAGCTTCTTGATTCCCTATTTGACTCTAACTAATTTTTGAGAAACGTGGAATGCATCAATCGGTCACTATTCCACCTCAGACCATTTATAATTAGAAGCAAAACTGATAAACATCCTGTGTCCTTTATTGCCTGCTCATGTTGTCATGTGGCCCACTCCTGCAGAGACAGGTCTTAACCCAAAATGTTGGTGAATATTTTGAAACTGTCATTATATGGCTTCGCCACAATCTGAATAACATTAGCTACACAAAGGACTCTGAGGTAGCAAAGAGCTATTATGGTCACAGAATGTATCAGAAAGGGGCGCCTGGGTGGCTCAGTCAGTTGAGCGTCCGTCCCACTTCGGCTGAGGTCATGATCTCAAGGTTTGTGAGTTCGAGCCCCGTATCGGGCTCTGTGCTGACAGCTCAGAGCCTGGAGCCTGCTTCGGATTCTGTGTCTCCCTGTCTCTCTGCCCCTAACCCACTCGCATTCTGTCCCTGTCTCTCTCAAAAATAAATAAACATTAAAAAAAATAATAAAAAAAAAGAATGTATCAGAAGGACCCGGGTTCTTTGATTCAAAAGACAAAGAAACCTACTTAGCATTTTTTTTTTCATCAGTTCCATCCTCTTAAGTATGTTGAACTCCCAGACTTATACAAGGAAACTCTATACTTAGAGTTGGGCTGTTTTTTTCTTTTTTTTAAAATTTAGTAACACATTGGGTAATATTTTCTTGAGCTATCCTGTGTCTTTTAATCATTGTCCCCACCCCACCCCTCCTTCACTGGAGAGTTTCCCATTATTCGGCAACATATGGATGAAATATTTTTTTTCAGTAATCATGTCTGAACAAAGTAATCATTCTCTCGTTAACCAATTATTCTTCAAACTCCAATGGAACAGACGTATTTGCTAAGACAATTTACTTTAATAAACCCTGTGGAATCAGATCTCACATATCTTCTGTTCAAATGGTTCAATTCGAAGATTACAGTATAGATAACAGAAGTGGTTTCTTTCTTTCTTCCTTCCTTCTTTTCTTTCTTCCTTTCTTTCTTTCTTTCTTCCTTTTTTTTTTTTTTTTTTTTTTTTTTGTGGTGCATTGACCACATTTGCTTTCAAGAAACCAGCTAGAGATGGGATGAAAACTAGGTTTTTCGAAGGGGTAAAAATAAAAGAGTGAGAATGCTTATGTGCCGAAATCCCTAATCCATCCAGCTCCAAAAGACTTCTGCTTTCTTCTCTCTTGTATCATCAGAAGTCTGTGATTTATTTCAGCTCTTCTACTTTTAGATGTTGGATAAACCGCCTGACCAAGGAGATGAAGGGTGTGTGCTTTGCCCAGATGTGTTTGCCAGAAGGATTCTGGGTTTCCTGCCAACATTTAAGGAGCACCAAATATTTTCAGGCGAACACAGTACAAATTAAGGTGAATCCTGAGAACAAAAATTCTTAAGTCTCAGTGTTTGCTCCAGGTATCAAAAGTAATATTTAGCTCACTACCAGACAAAACATTGAAAGCTTGCAGCTCTTGTCCTTCCTTGACAGCTAATTGGTTGTGGAAGCGTAGGCTAGATATCTATCTTTTCTCTGTACCTCAGTTTCCTTTCCTGTAAAACCGGTTCTTCTGCTCTGAAAGCCTATGATTCTTTGCGTTCATCATGATGCAATTTCGCGTTTTCCGAAACGGCAAATAAGGACAGGTCTGCCCACATCAAAAGTAACAAGAACAAAATACACAATGCCTCTAATGGAAACTTGACCTACTCACAAGTGGGAAAGACACACAAAAACCACACGATAATGTCAACATACAATACGTTACGTAATTATCGGAAGGATCTCACATCCCTACACTGGTTTATCCGTACCAACGGGGCAATGTTTTACTTCCAGTAACTTTTTAAAAAAGTCTCTGGTCCGTGCTGTGAAATGCTGTGACTGAATCTCACGTTTAAGTCATTACTGATTGCTGCCACAGTTCTGTGCACCGGGTAGATTTGGGGTGACAGCTGTCACTGCCGCAGGATGCATTTTTTATAATAGTTTTATGATTCACCCTTTGAGATGAAGATTTGGACACCTGATACCAGCCTGTGATTTTCCCCCTGTAATTTGCAGAATGGGTAAAACCAAATAACAGCCTCTAGGACTCACGGGTCTTATGCCAAGTGTTTCAGAAATGACATCGGTGGGAATCGAAAACCATATCCATTTTTTTTTTCTAGCGTATGCTGATCACTTTCATTTGCTAGCACTAGTTGATGGGAATGGGGTGGAGGCTGGCTTTTCTTCAAAGGCATAGCAAAGCCATAGTTTTTCTCCCCAAGTCACTTCCACATGATTATGGAGGTGTTGACCAATGTTATGTCAGCTCAGCGTCAGCAATTTTCATGACAAATATGTGGTCTGTAAAAAAAAAAAAAAAAAAAAGCATCTATCCAACAAGATACTGAGGGTGCTCTCCTTAAAGTCCAGAACATCCTCTCCATACCTGGCCTCTTCCGTCAGCATGCAGGCCTCCTTCTTCTCCTCTCTCGCCAGTTCCCTGAGACCAGCCAACTGGTGACCGGACCGTTCTGAACAGCTCTCACTGAAACGTGTAAACGTGGGCACCATCATCCGTGTCCTGGCACTGAGATCAACAAGGAGAGCATTTAGCCTCTTGCAGGCGCCTGGGATGACCATCGTCTTACGGTCAGCGTCATGCAGAAGAAGATAGGCCGGCTGCTGTGAAAGCAGGGACGGTTTTACCCAGAGCCCGAGAACCATGGCCTGCGTTACCTGTGTCACGAGGTCAAGGACAACAGCCCCTGACGTCTCTGTAGGCTCCCTCCCAGCCAAATGAACTTAAGGAAGGTGGAAGAGATGTTCTAAAGTTCTCTGAGCCCAGTGGAAAAAAAAAAATTCAGCTCATGGGTTCCTCAGAGGCTAACCAGGCCTCTCAAAGGCAGGAGGCATATCCTGGGATGAGATCCTCTGGTCGCACGGTAGTGCTGGGACCGGTCCGGGTGAAAGAGAGGCGTGTGGGGGAGACAGGGCAGGCACCAGGCTGTGAGGGGAGCCTGACTTCCCGTGTCTGGGAAAGGAGCGTCCCAAGATTTGTGAGATGCGTAAGAGACACAGGAACTTAGTCGTATCGTCTCGAGGAAGAAGAGAGAGAGGATAAAAACTTTTGGCAGCTAAAAATCCCCAAACCTAATGGTTCCTTTATTGAACGTGCTGTGAAAGTAAGCTACGGGAGCTGGTTGAGCGGCAGATTTCAGCTCAGGTCATGATCTTAAGGTTGTGAGTTCGAGCCCCGCAGTGGAGGTCTCTGCTGTCATTGCAGAGTCTGCATTGGATCCTCTGTTCCCCTCTCTCTCTCTCTCTGCCCTTCCCCTGCTCGCGCTCTCTCTCAAAAATAAATAAACATTAAAATAATAAATAAATAAAATAAAACAATATAAAATAAAATAAAATATAAGCTAGGGAAGGACAATTGAGAATATCACTTAGGAAGATTAGAGATAATGTAATTTGAAATTGATTTCCCCTTAAAAAAATCTAAGGCATTTGAAAACCTTAGAAATAATACAACTATTACTCTGCCATGTGAATGTATAAAGCACAAGGGGGCATTGAACTACAGAGCTCTCTCCTCCCTACAATTCAAAATAAATGCCAAACGGAGTGTTACCAACTTCGAAGGTCTCCTGTATTCTAATCCTGGTAAAGACAGTGGGATATATGGAAACAACTTGGGCTTGGAGTCGAAGTATCTCAAGTTCACATTCCACCTGCCCTGGCTGTGGACCTTGAGTGTGCTGCTCAACTAACCTGAACTTTGCTCATTTATTCTTCAGAAAGTAGGGATAAGAATGCATGCATCACAAAGCTGATAGGAGGATTAATTTCCATGGCATTTTAACTGGTTTGTGGTCCCGTCTTTGCTTGGAGCAGATGTGGAAAGAATTGACCTTTCTCCAATCAATATTTCCAACATTGCTCTTGGACCTCTGCTCCTGGTCCCTTAATGAAATCTTGGGTAGATCTCTTAACTTTTTGATTATGTTGAGTATTAAAACACTGTTTGATTTAAAACTTGAGTCTGAAATTTGATTTAACTCTGTCCTTAGCCCAAATGCCCGGCCAAGCTAAGCTAAAACATTGACTACCTTGAGTATGGTATGATCTCTCTCTGGGTGACCTCTCTTCTCCCCTCTCTCTTCAAGGACTAGTTATGCCCATGTGTTCAGAAGGGATGGAAAGAGAGGGAAAGGAACTTGTGTCTGTAATTAGCTGGCTTCTTTGGTGGTGTTCTTCCTGTTAGTTAATGCTGCTTCTCGGACTCTTGCTGACAGAGTACTGATATGCTCTGTGCCAGGCATCTAAGGAGGCCTCATGTAGAAGTTTTCCAGAGTGGTTAAGGTACTGCCCAGTGGCTGATGTGAGAGGTGCAACTCCAGTGTGCATCTCCCCACCCTCCTCTGGCTCCGTGTTCTAAAGCCTCTTGGGGGTAGTACTACAAAGAGGTCTCAAGCCCACCTACTATCTACGGTGGGCCAACCCCTTGACCACATGGTCCATAAAAATGCCTGCCTTGTCGGAGAGACATGAGCTGTTCAAGCACCACAGCTTTTCAGTTCTCTTCCTTTCATCCACATAGGCGAGACCACATGCTAACAGGTTCACTGGACTTCTGCTGGACCTCTAGACGGGGAACAAGAACGCAATGTTGTCATCTTGCAGGCACCTCCAATACTGAATGAGTAGGTCTCTTGGAACTTTGCTTCACGTGGCTTGGGTGAAGGGGGTCTCCTTCTGCCAAAGAAACTCCTCTCCCACAGGAGAGTCCTCCACGACTCTATGGGGTCAGCAAGGACTGCAGCTAGATATCCAGGGGAATGACTGGATGGCAGCACGACTGTTGTTTTCACTGTTGTCAGTAAGACCTCCACAATACTGTGGGGTATGAATGGCTTGCTTTCTTAGAGTTTCCTTCTCTCTGTTTCTATCTTCCATCTATGCTTTCATGTTGCCTGCGTTTTCCATTAGTGCCCAAAAGATGTCAATCATAGTTATCTTCAATTCCCGGTCTGATGATTCCAAAATCTCTGTCATATCTAAGTCTGGTTCTTAGACTTGTGTTGTCTCTCCAGACTGTGTTTTTTGTCTTTCATCAGGTCTTGTGACATTTTTTTTTTTTCTGGAAAACTTGACAGGATATACTAAGTACAAAGAACTGGGACAGACAGGCTTTTCATTGAGGTTTCATGTTTACCTGGCTAGGGTTTAGGCTGTGTTTACTGTCTTCCATAGATATGCTGTCAGAAGCTAAACTTTCTTCACGTCCTTGGTTTGTCTTCTCTGTCATCTTTTGGTTTCCCTAGAGATTCCTTCTTAAATAGGATCTGAACCTTGGTTCTCTTTCACTTTAATCCCCAGGAGCCCTATTGATGTGATAGTAATGTGGGGGGAGGGGGGAAGGGAAGGCATTGTGTAATCCTGTGATTAGGTCCCACTAATTTAGTGAGCCCGAGTTAGAATGTCTTTTACCATGCATTGAAGACTAGAGGGGGCCAGAATTGGACATTTGGTATTAGGTACAACATTGGGTAACCTCATGTTGGTTAGGCTATGGTAAAAGAGTTTCCCTTGAGGGAAGGCCTTTGTTAAGGAGAAGAGAAAGCTCTCAGTATATTTCAGAGGATTCTTTTTATCTTTCCATGCCAGAATGGGAATTTTCTCTAATTTTCATACTGAGAACCTAAGTGGACTCCTACAGGTAAAACTCATAATATTTGGGCGCCTCCCAAAGGCTGGGATCTTTCAAGCCAATGCCCAGTTTCCAGCAATTAGTCCACTACCCTGTAAGTGCCTACCAGTTGCTGGCTCCTGCGTGGCTTCTGCGCCCCATAAGCTGTGATTCCTGTATCCAGCTGTCTACCCAACTTCTGGGCTGGTGGTTTCTTCTGTGACTTCAATCATCCGATGGATCTGGAAGGAGTTGATTTTCAGTTTGTTCAGCTTTGTTCTTGTTGTGAGAATGGTAGTGATGTTTTCTAAGATCTTTAATTATTGGACCAGAAATCACAAGTCAACAGCTTGCTCTTAGCTGTGTTTCCTAGTGCCAATCATTTATAGAAACCACTTGGTATCGGGCCACCTGCTATGCAATAAGGAAGCCATTTTGAAAAAAAAAAGTTAGCTTTGTTTTACAAATCCTTTAATCTTGAAGTTGTGAATGTAGGAGTCATAGAAACATTACTCTGGATGCAAAGAACCCTAAGAAATACTAACGGAGCAAGAATCAATATCTGTAGCCAAAACCGTGTGGTTTTTTTTGTTTTGTTTTGTTTTGTTTTGTTTTGTTTGTTTGTTTGTGAGATTTACGATTTTTAAGTTTTACTGGATAAAGACTAAATATTTATCTTCCAGGAACAAAAGTGAAAGGCTGACAGGAATGGACGAGAATACTGACACATCACTGAGACAGTTGTATTTTTATGGCAGCCCCGTTTGAACAGCAGAACAGCAGCACATGTGAAGAGCCCTCACCTATCACTTTGTTTTGGTCCATCTCTGGGCAGAGTGTCTGTCCAAGCCAAAATGTGGCCTCAAAGAGAAGAGGTGGAAGGCTCTAAATCCTTGTCTATTTCCACCATTAAAGAGCAAACAGGATCTGTTTACCATCTATCAATCTATTATCTATCTATCTATCTATCTATCTAGATTCTATCCATGATGTTTCTGTTGTGTTCTCCTACATTAAAACTGCTGGTGTTGTGACTAGAAAGTGGATTTGAGAATGTTATGTGTATGGCCCCCCATCAGGGTGACTCATCACTTGAACTTCTAGAGAGTTATACAAAATGTGCCTTGGGACCAACTCGTGGGGGATGAGAGAGGAAGAATTTATTCATCAGCTCGTGTCTTCCACTGGTCAAAAGTTACCACGCGAGCATTGCCCTCCCTCCCCCTGACTTCTGATTTCTGTATGCTTGAGCACCCAGGGGATGCCTCGCTGAGCCTGAGGTGTCAGAGAATCGGGGCAGGGAGCAGCATGGTTGGGCATGAAGCTGACCGATGTGACATTCATTTGAAGCTGGTCCTAGCAATGTTTGGGGTTTACGTGGATTTGACAGTCAGGCACGAGATAGTGTGACGGCTTGGGTGATACATACTGTACGCATCAACCCCATTTCCTGGGAGCCCAGCAGTGATTATAGGTATCTCGAAAATCCGAGGAGTCAGCCATTTTGCTTCTATTTTCTCTGAATACTAAGCCTTAAAAAAAAAAAAGTCTATATTCATTAGGGTCTCGAACCACGGGATGTAGCTTCTTGTAACCACGTCGTTTTTTAGATAAAAAGTGTTGACAAAATAAGCTATCCAGAACATTTCCCTGACAAAAGAGCAGAAAACAGTATTCAAATTTACTTACTCAAATTACTCAAATTGCAGAGTACGTTTAGATGAAGAGAAGCAGTTTCTTGGTCAGTTGAATTTAGGTATGGTTTTATTTCCAAATAGAAATTCACTCTCCTCTCTCTCTTTCTCCCTTTGTATATAGGTATATATATTGGTGTATGTATATGTATTGAGAAAAATATGTATATGAGAAAAATACATAGTATATATTTGAGAGAAATGTATATATAGTAAAACCTTGCTTTGTGAATATAATTTGTTCTGGAAACACGCTTGTAATGCAAAGCTCTTGTATATCAAAATGAATTTCTCCATAGGAAATAATGGAAGCTCAGATGAGTCTTTCCACAACCCAAAAGTATTCACATAAAAATGATTAAAATACAAAATGATAAAGAAAATACAAAATATAATGAAAAATAAACTCAGCTGCACTTATCTTTGAAAACCTTTCTGTGGCTAGTGTGAGGGTGACAAGAGAGGGGAGGGTTATTGTGTAGGGCGACTTTCACCATCACCAACAGAATCGCTGCTATCCATGGGCTCAATGGAATATTTTTCTTCTTTTTTTAGAAGTTTTTTAATGTTTATTTATACTTTTGAGAGAGAGAGAGAGGGAGAGACAGAGCCTGAGTGGGGGGAGGGGAAGAGAGAGAAGGAGACTCAGAATCCGAAGCAGGCTCCAGCCTCTGAGCTGTCAGCCCAGAGCCCAACGTGGGGCTTGAACCCACGAACTGTGAGATCATGACCTCACAGTCGAAGTCGGACGTTTAACCAACTGAGCCACCCAGGAATCTTTTTCTTTTTGTGCACCTTTAACAAGAAACCTATCCAGTGACCCCTGCTTCTGCCTCCTTTTGAGGATTTCATGGAAATGTGATACTGCATTGTTGTTAAAACAGATTCATCGCTCCCACTGCTACAGCCTTATCCGGGTGGTGATTTTCTACAAGATTTTGCACTGTTTCCCACATTTTACACATCTCCCTAATCTCATTTGAAGGGAGGGATCCCTCCTCCATTTTCTCCTCCTCCTCTGCAGATTTGATGCAGGTGCAGACTTCTTATAAAATCTCGGAATTTCGGTTACTCACATACATGATTCAGACTTCTCAATGATTTCCTTCTTAACTTCCACCATAATCATCTCCTTCTTACTGCCTTTCTATTCACCCTTTTTCGGCATAGGGGCCGTTGTATATGTTCATACCGATGTATATGCTCATACTACATTACAGTATTAATAAACTTTTGTCATATGTTGTGTTTAATGTAACTGGCAATAAGGCAGCAGAGGAAAGGGTCTATATTCGCAGGCAGTCTGACCTAGAATGAAGCAAAACATTCTTAAGCTTACTTCTGTAATGGAAAAGCAAAGGACTGTCCATAGGTGCTTTGAAGTGACAAAAAATACAAGAGTGCCAGTTTGGGGCATGTTCAAATAATCTGAAAAATCACTGATTTCTGCCAAACACTGCAGCCTGAGACAGAGCATCTGAGCATGGGAGACAACCACTCACAATCCTGCAGACAGAGAGAGAGAGAGAGAGAATGAGAGAGGGAGGGAGAAGAAGCATTGGCTCAGTTGTGATCATGTGACATTCAGCATCATGCACTTCTTGTATTGCAAGACATCGCTCATTTATCAAGTTAAAATTTATTAGAAATGTTTGCTTTTCTTGAAGAACACTCACAAAACAAGTTACTCACAACCCAAGGTTTCACCGTATTTGAGAGAAAAGCATATACACATTTGTATGTATATAATTGAGAAAAATATGTGTGCGTCCAAACCTATATATATATATATACACATATATATACACACAAACAGAGAGAAAGAGATTTTTTCCCCTCAAAACAAGGTATCTCAACTCAAGTATAAGAAACATAAACAGGGAACGCCTGGGTGGCTCAGTCGGTTCAGTGTCCGACTTCAGCTCAGGTCATGATCTCAAAGTTTGTGAGTTCGAGCCCTGTGTTGGGATCTGTGCTGACAGCTCAGAGCCTGGAGCCTGCTTCAGATTCTGTGTCTCCCTTTCTCTCTCTGCCCCTCCTCTGCTCATGCTCTGTCTCTCTCTCTCTCTCTCTCTCTCTCTCTCTCTCTCTCAATAATAAATAAACGTTAAAAAATAAAAAAAAAGAATAAAAAAAGAAACATAAACAGAATATTAACATAAGGCATACTCTAAAGGTGAAAATACAGGAAATTTAGATTTCTTTTTAGACATAGATTTTTCCTGTGGTGTTCTCTCTGATAACTAAGATTTAACATTTACTGATGTCCTTTTGGTAAAAGAAAAAAAAATAAAGCATCTTCTTCACTTTCATATTTCCTAATTCCTTGATCAACCTTTCAAACACATCTAATTTCATCAAGGGCCACCTAAATTCCCTCACGGGCACACCTAGCCTCTTATCCTTTTTTGCAAAATAGATGAAAGAATACATTTAATTCTTAAGATTACATCATTTTGTCAATAAATTGCCTCTTTCTGTCTTTCAACATTCAACAGTCCCCTTTACTGACCCCTCATCTTTGAAAAATGTTCTGATATTTATCTAAACTTTTCTGTGATTTTCCTTTCATTTTTCACCTTTGCTTTTCTGATGTATTTTTTACACTTGAATTCCTTCCATAATCTCCTCACTTACTTCTATACGTAGTGTTTTGTATTTCCTATATTCGTCTCTCTTACCCTGATTACTATCTGCACCTCCTTAAGTATTCCTGTTGACCTTGAACCATTCTGGATGTATTTATTGGCATGTGACATTCCCAACCCTTGGGTATACATTAATTTGTCATCTAATATTTTCCATTTCTCCTCTCTGGTCTTTGTAGAATTCCATTATTTTATCCCACTGGTTGCTCCCACCTCTTATCACACTTTTGCAAAAATGTACACTTCTTCAAATATGGCTTTTTTTTTCATTCAGTATTTGGATCCAGACCAGGATCATTTCTTTGGTAGGAGTCACTATTTTGTGTGGAGGGTCCTAAACTGGGTAGAGTGTGTCATATTTTTTAGTCAATTTTCTTCAGACAAGAAACATAGATCGCGGCGTTTAACCAGATTGAGTTTCTTTTAAAATAGAGGAAGTGGGGGGCACCTGGGTGACTCAGTTGGTTAAGCGTCCTACTCTCGATTTCAGCTCAGGTCATGATCTCATGGTTCCTGAGTTCAAGCCCCACCTCAGGCTCCTCACTGGCAGCATGGAGGTTGCTTGGGATTCTTTCTCTCCCTCTCTCTTCCCCTCCTCCACTCATGCTCTCTCTCTCCCTCTCTCTGTCTCTCAAAAGAAATAAATAAACATTAATTAAAAAAATAAATACAATAGAGGAAATGTGATAACCAGGTTCATCACCTTTAAGTAGCACCAGGTGCTTGCAATTTGACTCATTCATGTAAACAGCAGGCTCGCTGCCAAATAAATGCATATACTGCTTATTTCTCTCCTATCCTGCAGTGACTTCCTGCTCCTGATCAGCCATTGTTCTGCTTCACCATTTTCCCTCGTTAACATACAGCGCAATATTGATTTCAGGAGTACAGTTCAGTGAGTTATCATTTACACTCAATCAATTTGCATTTTTCTTGTCATGCACGTATCTTCTTTGGTGAAATATCTCTTCGTGTCGTTTGTACATTTTATTGGATGGCTCATTTTTTTACCATTGACTTTTGAGAATTCTTTATATAGTCTAGACAGGAGTTCATTATAGGGTATGTGGTTTGCAAGTGTTTTCTCCCAGGTTGTGGTTTTTCTACAGTTCTCTTAGGAGGGACTTTCCCAGCACAAACGTTTCTGATTGTCCTAAGGCCCAACTTGTCAATCATGTCTAAGAATTTTGACCAAATCATAGAACCTGAAGATTTATTTTTTCTCCCTCAACCTTTTATCGTTTCATGTTTTACATTTAAATGCATGATCCATTGTGATTTTTATATAAGGTTAGTAATTTTTACAAATTGTTATTGTTTGCTTATGGATATCCAATTGCCCTAACACCATTTGTTAAAGAGACTTTTTTCCCCATTGAATTATTTGTGTATCTTTGTCCAAAAAAGTTGGCCTTATTATAGTGGGCTATTTTTGGATTTTCTATTCTGTTCCATTCATCTGTGGATAGATTGCCAATATGGTACGGTACTGATCATGTCTTAACAAGTGGAATGATTCGCCCTATTTTACCTGTATTTTTTCAAAATTGCTTTATTCTAGTTCCTTTATAAGTTTTTCTATATCTACGAAAAATCTTCCTGGGATTTCGATGTGAATTGCATTCAGCTATTTTTTTGAGGGGGGGTGAGGGGAGGAGAATTCGCAACTTTACTGTGTTCCAATCTATGAACATTTTATGCCTCTTCATTTATTCATTTCTCTTTGGTTGTTTTTTTTTTTTTTTCCCTCGGTGCTTTGTACTTCTCAGCATCCAACTCCTGTATGTGAGATTTACATCTATGTATTTCAATTTTTTGGATGATTGCAAAGATTTTCTGTGGAAATCATTAGGCTATTTGCAATTAGGGGCAAATTTATTTCTTTGTATTCTCTATGCTACTTTTTCTCTTGCCTTATTGTGCTGGCTGGAACTTCCAGCACTATGTTGAACAAGATGGTAAAAGAGGACATTCTTGTCTTATTCCTGATCTTTGAGGGAAAAGTTACCCTTTCAGCATTAGGTATAGGGTTATTTATAGCTTTTCTATGATTTTTTTTTAATTGAGTGAACAAATTCTCCTTTGTTCTCAGTTTTCTGAGGGTTTTTATCTTGAACACATGTTGCATCTTGTCAAAATCTCTTCGCTTATTAAATTGCATTATCATTTGATTTGATTTTATCTAGGCTGATAGTATCATGAATTACATTGATTGACTTTTGCATGTGTACCAGCCTGACATTCATGGAAGAAATCTCATTTGGTCATTGAGTATGTACATATATATGTATATGTATATGTATATGTATATGTATATGTGTATGTATATGTATATACATACACATGCATATTAGCAATTTCTGTCCCTATATTTATGAAAAGTCTGTAGTAGTTTTCATTTTTGGTATTTTCTGACTATGATATCAGAGTCATACAGCCTTCATATAATGAGTTGGGAAATATTTTATGGAATACATTGTGTAAAATTAGTCCTGATGCTTCTTTAAATACTTGATAGAACTATCCAATTAAACTTTCTGGATCTGGACTTTTTTTTTTTTTAATTATGAGTTAAGTTGTCCAAATAGCAATAGGGCTATTCAAATTATGTATTTTATATTGTGTGATTGTGTGTCATTTTCGATTTTGAAGAATTAATCCAATTCCTCTAAGTTGTCAAATTTATGTGGGTAAAAGTGTTGGTAGTGTTCCATACCAACATTTGGACTTCTGCAGGGTCTGTAGTGATATCTCTTGTTCCATTTCTCTTATGGTTAACTTGTATCTTCTCTCTTTTTTCTTTTTCAGCCTAGCTGGAGGTTTCCGTTTTATTGGTTTGTTTTAAAACATGAGCTTTGTGTTTCATTGACTTTTCTGTATTTTCCTATTTTCAATTTCATTGAATTTTACTATTATCCTTATTATTTTTGTTCTTTTACCAGATTTATGTTTACTGTGTTCTGATTCTTCTAGTTTCTTGAGGTGGGGTTTTAGATTTTGATAGAAGACTTTCTCTTTTCTAATGTCAGTGTTCAGTGTTATCAACTTGTCTCGTAGTACTGCTTTAACTATATCCCCCCAATTTTATTTATTTTTATTTTCATTCCGCTCAATGTATGTGTAAAATTTCCTTTAAATTATGGGGCGCCTGGGTGGCTCAGTCGGTTAAGCGGCCGACTTCGGCTCAGGCCATGATCTCGCAGTCTTTGAGTTCAAGCCCCGCATCGGGCTCTGTGCTGACAGCTCAGAGCCTGGAGCCTGTTTCAGATTCTGTGTCTCCCTCTCTCTGACCCTCCCCCGTTCATGCTCTGTCTCTCCCTGTCTCAAAAATAAAAAAAAAAAAAACGCTAAAAATTAAAAAAATAAATTTAAATTGAAATTAATTTAAATTAACTTACATTTTCTTTAAATTTGAATTTTCCTTTAAATTTATGTTTGCTCTGTTTTAAGACATTTTCTTGGACCCACGGATATTTAGAATTATATTTTTTAGTTTCCAAGTGTTTGGTGATTCCCCTTTTATCTTTCTATGATACTACACTATGTACAATTTCAATTACTTTTAATTTGTTGAGGTTTGTTTTATGGCCTATACCATACGCTTGGTACCTATTCTGTGGGTACTTGGCATAAATTAGATCCTGGATGTGGATGGTGCTTTTGTGTTCCTCTGCATCTTTGTTGATTATCTGTGTCCCTGTGTTAAAATTTGTTGAGAGAGGCTTGTTGAAATCTCCAGTTGTACGTGTTGATTTGTCAAATTCTCCTTTCAGTTTTATGACTTTTGGTTTCAAATATTTTGCAATGTTTTTGTTTCATTCATGCGTACTTGGGATTGCTGTGTTCTTATTGGTTAACTTTTATATCATTATTTAATCTCAGTCCCTGGTAATATTCTTTGCTCTGAAGGCTATTTCTTCTGACATTAACATAGCCACTCCTGCTTTTCTTTTTTTTTTTTTTTTCATCCTTTTCCTTTCTTAAAATTTTTGCCAACGTTTATTTAGTTTTGAGAGAGAGAGAGAGAGAGAGAGAGAACAAGTGGGGAGAGGGCCAGAGAGAGAGGGAGACACAGAATCAGAAGCAGGCTCCAGGCTCTGAGCTGTCAGCACAGAGCCCTACGCAGGGCTCAATCCTATGAACCATGAGATCATGATCTGAGCTGAAGTCAGATGCTTAACTGATTGAACAGCCAGGTACCCCATCATCCTTTTAATTTCAAACTGCCTATTTTGTCCTATTTAAAATAAGCTTGTTATAGACAGTAAATAGTTTGGTTATAGTTTTTTTTTTTTTTTAATCAATCCTACCAATCTCTTTTAATTGTCATATTTAGACTATTTAATTGAATAAATTAGGAATATATCAGAGCTTAAATCTTTCATTTTATTTTGTTTTATTTTATTTGTTCTGTTTTCTCTTTTATTCCTTCCCATAGGTCTCCTGAGCTTTTTTTAAAAAAATTCTATTTTAACTTCTAGGAACTATTTTTAGTGTATCTCTTCACATAATATTTCTAGTGGTTTCTTTCTCTCAGCATATATTTGCTCAGTTTGCTGTGTCAATATTTTACCACCAAGCGAAGTGTAAAAAAGTATACCTCTCTTTTTTGTCCTTTATTCTCCCCATTTAATTTTTAAATATTTATTTATTTTTGAGAGACGGGTATGGTGGGGGAGGGGCGGCGCGAGTGGCAGAGACAGATGGAGACAGATGATCCGAAGCAGGCTCTGGGCTGACAACAGAGAGCCTGATGGGCCTCGAACTCACGAACGGCGAGATCATGACCTGAGCTAAAGCCAGACGCTTAACGTACTCAGCCACCCAGGTGCCCTTCTCCCATGCAATTTTTTAAAAGTTTGATTATCCTACGTGTGGGGCATAGATTTGTTCAGGTGTAACTTCTTTGGAGTTTATTCAGCTCTTTGAATCTACAGGTTGATGTCTTTTGCCAAATTGGGGAGATTTTCTTTAAAAAAAAAAATGTATTCAGCTCTACCCTGTCTCCTCCTCACTTTTGTACTCTGAGGACATGCATATTCTATCTTGTGTTACAGTCTCAAATGTGCCTGAGTCTTCTTCCTCTCTCTTCTGCTATTGAGCCTATCCATTGAGGTTTTTTATTCTATTTGTCTTTTGATCATCTCCGTTTGACTTGTCTATCTTCTATTGACTTGCTTAGATTTTCTATTTCATTTCTGAGACTTTTTTCCTTTGTTTCAAGTGTACTTGTAATGGGGCATTTGGTCGTTTTTATGATGCCTTCTTTCCTTCTTTATTTAAAAAAAAAATTAATGTTTGTTTATTTTTAAGGAAGAGAGAGAGTGTGAGCGGGGGAGGGGCAGAGAGAGAGGGAGACACAGAATCTGAGCAGGGTCCAGGCTCCGAGCTGTCAGCACAGAGGCCGACGTGGGGCCCCAAACTCTCAGACTGTGAGGTCATGACCTGAGCTGAAGTCGGGCACTTACCGGATTGAGCCTCCCAGGATCCCCTTTGATGCCTTCTTTAAATCCTTGTCAGATAATTCTAATACCTGTGTCATGTTAACATTGGAATCTGTGTATTTTCTTTACTCATTGAAGTTGAATCTTCCTGGTTGTTGGTCTGATGACTGACGGTTGATGTAATCCTGGGCATTTTGGGTATTATGTGATGAGATTCAGAATCGTATTGAAATCATGTGTTTCAGCAGCTCTGCTCTGATATCGCTCAGTGGGATGGTGGGGTCTGAGGAAGTTGATCACCTCCTTACTGACAAGTGGGGTTGACGTCCATGTTCTCTACTTACCCTTCATTGATTTGTGGCCGGAGCCTTCTCATTACTTTTGGTGGGGGTGGGGAATTCAGTCTCTCCACTTGACTTCCATTGACACCATAATGGCGGGAGGTTGATAATGGCTCTACCACTGTGCTGGAAACCACGACTCTCTACTAGGCTTCTTTGATAACACTCCAGCGGGGTGTGGGTGGAAGTCCACGCTCCCTACCGGTTTCTACTGACATGGCGGTGGGGTGTGAGGGCCGTGTGATAAGATTTGTTTCTGCTTGGCTAGAAAAAAAAAGGACTCAGCTCCCTACTTAGCCTTCTGAGACACCCAGGGAGTAGAGTATGATTGGGTCACCTCAATGCAACCTCTCACGGCAGAAGTTTAGGCGCCCTACTAGGCATCCAGTTTTCTGTTTTTTGTATGTTTGACAAAGTAGAACAATTACTGTCTAAAAGTTTTCTGTCTTGCTAAAGTGTCTTTTTCCTGGTGTTTTGGTAACAGAGAGAAGCTTGCCTTGGGGCTCTTTTTGATCATACCCTAGGTCTTTAACTTTACCGACTGCCAGGTTCTCCAGGATGTAATTGGAGATATAAAAGGGATAAAGAAAACCTAAGGAGCTCACCACTGTTGTCATTCCTGGGACACTAGAGTCCCCAGCCACCCTTCTGTTTGTTTTGTATTTTATATCCGCCTTTGACAAATGGTGAAAGTCATGTTTATTCAAACTTTCTGCAAGAGTTATCTTTAACAATTTCTATTGGTCTTTTTTTTCCCCCAGAATTCTGTACAAATTGTGCATTCCCTATAATACCGTTGCATTGCCTTTGCATTTAATGGGGCAAAGACAGTTGGCAAGTGTAAGAATATATGACAGCTAAAGAATTTCTCACCATGACTCCCATGAAAACATTCAGACAGCCATCATCCTAACTTTTCAACAATTTTTACTCATTTTGAATATTATGGCATAGACCTCCTAGCTAATCTTATCATTGATTTGTTCCATTTCCTGTGTTTTAAAAACAACCTTTTTTCAATGTCAAATTGTGCATATTTCCATACTTTTTCAGGTTTCTGTTAGGTGTTTATACCTCTTTCCTTTCTAACTTCTAAACTCCGGATGCATTTTCTCTTGTCAGATTTTATTTTTGACCTTAGTCCTCTGAGTTGTCTCAAAGATGGGAAAGATGCAGGATCTACTTTACCAATATTATTTCTTCCCTCTTTGCCCACTTCTTTACTTACTACAGACTTTCGTACTTGTGACGTATGCCTTTGAAAGATGTGCATGAATCACGAATGCCAAACAGGAGTAAAATGAAATGGGGAGGATGATCATACAGATTCACCCCACATCACTATCTGAGCTTGCCCTCAACTTTTTTCTTCATTTTGCCACGGTTTCTGTCTAGAATTCAGAAAACTCTTGAAATTCAAGTTTGTTGCTGGAAGATACCTCATAAGGCACAGAATGCTTTTCCACAAACTATTCTAATGATGTTGCATACATGTTTTCATGTCTTAATTTTGCATTTAAATTTTTTTTTAATGTTTGTTTATTTTTGAGAGAGAGACACGGCGTGACCAGGGGAGGGGCAGAGAGAGAGGGAGACACAGAATCAGAAAGCAGGCTCCAGGCTCTGAGCTGTCAGCACAGAGCCTGACGCGGGGCTGGAACTCACAAACTGTGAGATCATGACCTGAGCCGAAGCCGGACGCTCAACCAACTGAGCCACCCAGGCGCCCCTTATTCTTGCATTGTAAACGGTTTTCGCCCTACCAATGTGCGCAAAGTTCAAATTCTCTTTGCCTCTGTGTGTGTGTGTGCATCCATAACCTGGCCATATTTTGATGTACCATTTCTATTCTGTTTCTGTATATGTACCCAAATATTGTTTATTTTATTTAGAAGCCTGATCCTCACTAAACACTTGTAACTATTGCACAGTACCCTACAAATGAGATAATAGATACTTTTTAATGATGATACCTTTATGTGTTTGGAAAGAGCACAACGTATAACTCTAGCATTACTTTTGGGAAACGGGCATGTAACAAGTCACTTGAATCTTCTTTTGGTAATTTCAGCAACATAGAGAATAAGTATAGTCACAGTGGTACTTAGAATTCGCTGGAAGGGAAATATGTAATCTGGCATTACTAACAGAATGGTAACTGTACTTGAAAATTTTGGTGGCATTCCTCCCAGTTTATGAACACGATTTCTACAGTGACATAGAATACCCAGAAAGATCAACTTCTTCCAAGGGAACTAAAATAATCTGTTTTAAAAATTGTATTATTTTTCAATGTGTATTTATTTTTGAGAAGAGAGAGAGACAGAGTACGAGCAGAGGAAAGGCAGAGAGAGAGAGAGAGAACAGAGCCCGAGGCAGGGCTCAAACCCGTGAACTGCGAGATCATGACCTGAGCCAAAGTCAGAGGCTTAACTGATTGAGCCACCCAGGCACCCCTAATCATTTTTTAAATGTTCATTTATTTATTTTTGAGAGAGAGAGAGAGAGAGAGAGAGCGAGCAAACGGGAAAGGCAGAGACAGAGGGAGAGAGAGAATCCCAAGCAGGCTCTATGCTGTCAGCACAGAGCCCTACGTGGGGCCTGGACCCATAAACCTTGAGATCATGACCTGAGCCAAGGTCGGACACTTAGCCCACTGAGCCACCGAGGCACTCTGGGAAGTAAAATAATCTTAAAATAAGAGGCTAAAAGAAAAAGAGAAAGAAAACTCATGTCCTCATTCAATTTAGTACTACTTACTGTTTATTCATCAGATGCCTTTCTCCCTGGTCAATATGATTGAGAATTGAAAAAAGTTTTATTAGTTGCAGTCCCAAAACCTAGACAGGCAGATCAGCAAAGAGGGTTTGTCACACCTCCCATCAAGCACCGTCTTGGTAAGAGTTTTTCAACGGTGATTGCTGAGGCATTTATATATGTCGATTTTCAGCTTTGCAACAAATAACGGGAGAATGTCTGCATGGATGTAGGATTTGTTGCAACAAATGCATACTCAGGAAGGCTAACTCCTGGTTAAGTCGTTTTTGTTAGGATTTTTAGTGGATGAAGAACTGACCACAATCCTCAAGTCTTTGTGAACCAAACTACCGGTAAGAGATTCCATCCTGTGTCCATCCTCAACCTGATATCCCTGTTATACGTTCAACAATAATTTTGCTGGCCCAGTTCTGTATCAGGTACTCAGTCAGAAGGCCACAGAGAACACATACCCAATGAATAATGACAATGATTCACTCTGAACTAAAGAAAGATATGCTCCCATGGGGCCCCCGGGTGGCTCGGTTGCTTGAGTGTCCGACTTTTGCTTTCAGCTCAGGTCACGATCCCAGGGTAGTGGGATCGAGCCCTGCATTGGGCTGCATGCTAAGTGAGGAGCCTGCCTGGGATCTCTCTCTCCCCTTCTTTCTCCCTCCCCTGTCGCACACATTCTTTTTCTCTAAACAAAACAAATCAACAACAAACATAACAAAAAAAGCTTCATGGACCAGAACTGACCCAAATGAGAATATATATATATATATATATATACATACATATATATATGTGTGTGTATATATATACATATATGTATATAACAGTATTTCTATTTCTTGCTCTGTGTGTGTGTATATATATATACACACACACAGAGCAAGAAATAGAAATACTGTTAAGAATTCACTGCATAAGCTGTCTTAGTTCTATTTTATTTTTCATTAGTGATCTGTGGTGTTTTCAATGTATTACACTCTTCTAGGCATTTACCATAGGAATCCAAATATAGAAACACCCCAAATTCTCATGAAATCAATAGAGTTTCCATACTCTAAATACATAACTGATGAGCCATTTTATCTTTGAAAAAAATCAATTAGTGCTTTATGATTTTTTCTGTTTAAGAAGGGTTTTTTTTCCCTTTTTTTGGTAAGAGGAGCAGATTATTCACGATTCACTTTAAAAATAGAATATATATATATTCAGAGTATACAGATGCTGAGTACACAGACACACACACACACACACACACACACACAGAGGTCTCAACAAATTTAGAAAAAACAGCATGAGAGGTGTCCAATTTACAAATATGAAAAATAAAGTAAGAAAGCTTTTTGAGGGTGTTCTCTATTAAATAGCTCACATTAACATACTTGAAGCAGTAAGTCATTACTTATTATTTTGTAAGTAACATTTTTTGATACATGTCATGTTAATGACTGACTAGTCTCTAAAAATGATGAAGGAATGAAAACAGACACGAACTACCAACTTCCCAGTGGTTTAACAGATCTGTGAAACCTATGTTGACGCACCCATGTTCTGATTTTAACCCAGCATTGTCCAACACAGCTCTCTGGGATCAGGAATATGTCACCTATCTGCCCTAAGACTAGCCACTGGCCACATGTGACTACTGGGTACTTGAAATGTTTCTTGTGTGGGTGGAAGAGATACAACTGTCACTTATATAAGTTTGATAAGTTAAAAGCTAAATGTAAATGACCACACATGGCAAGTGGTTACCATATTGGATGGCACAGATGTAGATAAATGCTGAGTTTTAATTATACGCTTCAGGTTGGTTTTTTTTTAATTTTTTTCTTTAATGATTATTTATTTTTGAGAGAGATAGAGAACAAGTGCAAATGAGAGAGGGGCAAGGAGAGAGGGAGACACAGAATCCGAAGCAGGCTCCAGGCTCCGAGCTGTCAGCACAGAGCCCGACGCGGGGCTCGAACTCACCGACCGTGAGATCATGACCTGAGCCGAAGTTGGACGCTCAACCGACTGAACCACCCAGACGCCCCACGCTTCGGGCTTTTTTTTTCAACAAAATTTCTTTCTGTGAACTACGGAAGTTTCAGAAGAATATTAATGCTTTGTTAAAACCCCAAGCTGAGTGCATAGGAGTTGTTCAGGAGGGGTTATACTTTTTTCCCTGCCTTTCTTTTATTGCATTATCTGATCACAGTCCATATAGGTGATATTAAAGCAACATTTAAATTTGGTAGGGTGTTTAGCATGCTAAGGAAGTTTGCAAGAGTGAAAACAAGACCTTGTGAGTCATATGGGATGGATTCTTTTTAGAGACCCATCCATGACAAGCTATGAGAAGGAAGAACTCTTCTGTGTCTTTTTTCCCCAAACGTGAAGTTGGAATGTCACCACCTTCTTCCCATCGAGTACTGTGATTTCATTAAGTTAAACAAAATGAAATTGTGGTTTCGTTGTGTTTAAACACAGTTGACTAATGGCTATTTTGTCTAGTTCAAGACATCAATTAGGAAAAATATACGGTGGGCTGAAGGAAGTGCAAATCCCATTTTAAAGTGTAGTCACCTTCAAGTTATTGTGTGTATATTTTTGGGAAAAGGTAGCCAAAACGAAAATGTGTGTCTGAATATATATATATGCCATAACTTGCCTCCAGACTGCGACCTAGAGACTGCATCTCTGTACCCTCCAACAAGAATATGACTTTAAAAAAATTCCAGTGTCTTCTCACGGCCGACGTATGGCTTACATTTGCACATAGTTGGTACAAATTACGATTCAAAATCTCCCTTTTGTTGGAAAGGATTTAGGGTCCAATTGTACTCTCACCATCTACCTAACCAGCTCTGCAGCCCTTGGAAGAGTTGGCGTCAAGATCTTTGGCAGCCCATCACCCTGACTGCTTTTTACCGTGGAAGGCATTCTCCCGTTTCCAAGGGTCTGGAAGTTCAAAACTGATGATGCTTGTCTACAGGTAAAGGGGTTTATAGATGTGGAAGACACAGAAACCAGGGGCGGGGGCGTGGCACGTGGGCTACTGATTTCAAGGAGGAATAGAATAATTAGTTGTGCAGAGAGGAGTCTTAAGATCTCTAACCAGCTGCTTGCAGATTTCCTTTTCCCTGTCTTGGTGGGTGGAAAACCCAGGACCTGCCACCCAGAAAGTGCCTGTGAAAGCAAGCAAGCAAGCAAGCAAGCAAGCAAGCAATGTGACTGACCTGAAGCCGTTTGCCTGGGAAATGTCTTTGGCCTGCTGCTGAGAACCCAGGAGGAAGAAAATAGTCATAAAAAGGTGATGGTGCCCCAGGGTGTGTAGGGAGGCAGCGGAGGCAGATCTGAAGCACTGTGGGGGCTCCTCAGGCAGGGCTGTGCCCACGAGCTGCACCCCCACTGACTGCACATATCTGGGGGCTAAAACCTGGGCTCAGCCTTCATGCGGCCAATGAAAATTGACATTTCCCATATCCCAAGGTTAGCTTAACAGTAATTAAAGCATCACATTGCACACGATTCTTTCCATTATAATTTAAGTGGATTTTATGCTATTTTAAAAACCATTCTAGTTCCCACTGTGAATAATGAATACAAATAAAGTTGAATGTCAGACCTGGAATACAAATCGAATAAGAAAACCTATAAGTATCCCAAACATCGGCCCCTGCCATCCCCAAGTCTCAGGTGCTCGGCTGCTGGCCCAATGTCCTCATAAACGGTTGTTCTGGTTTGCTTTTGATGTCAGGCCACCGCACTGGGCCACTCATGCTCCATTAAGAGTGATAAGGCACTTTCCACCCTGAGACATCTTTCCAGCTTCTATGGTGTTTCGAGCAATTCATTCATCCTTCTAAGCAGCTATATGAGACAGTGCCAGGAGGATTTCTGAGGAAATAGACAGACACGCCTACCCTGAAATCACAAGGTCTTTCAGACGTGATTGTGTTTTCTTTTCTTTCCTTTCTTTTTTTTTTTTAAACCACTGAAAGGATGGGGATTTTGCTCAATTCATTTTCTACACCTTCAGTCAGTGTGCTTGAAAATGTCCCTGGCTCTCTGAATCTCTACGAGGGGCTATTTACAGTTATGTTCTCCTCCAATTGAGGACGTGATGTTGTCGTGTTCGGACTCTAAGTAACACAACAGAAGGTTGACATCAGCACATCGCGCTCGTCTCCTTGTTGGTTCATGAAATAGGAAGAGAAATTGGACACAGAGCTCCGCACGGTCCAGCTTGAAGGATAGTGCGAAAAAGCTTGTGATCTCATAACTTCATTTATAAATGCATGAGGGGGAACAGATTTGGGGGTCTGCTGCCTTTCACCACAGGTAACCAAGCGGCGGAAAACCAGGGAGAGATGCGGGTTGCCCTGCCATCGCTCATCGTAATGCGCAAAAGCCTGGAAATGGGGAGTTGTTTTTAGTTTTTTATTATTACTACCCCCAAAAGCATTAATATTGTCATACAGATGGTCACCTATGTTGGAAGCTTATGAAAGAACTCTAAATTGTGGAACGATTACTCTAAATTTAGGAAAGCACCGACTCCCTAATGCTAAAGGTGGAGCCGTGCTGCTAAACATATTAGTATTTCTTAATTCAAACACCTGTTCTGCCCGTACGATACATAAAAAAGCTCTTATTTATTGCTTGCATCTCCGGTTCAGATTTAATCTCACTATAAATTCATCTCATGTTAATTTATGTGCAAACAAAGACACACACATTTTAAATATCCGAAATGCTGGAAATAAACTTATTTTTAATTTTGTGCTTGTTTTCCATTTGTCAACCAGCAAATGAAAGGCCTGAATAAATCATGCACTAATTGCCAGCGGTGCTAAATTTAGTGTGAGATCTGGAATCCTTTTGATCAAAACCGCTGAATATGAAATCATCCTCAGCTCTCTAGGCAACTTTATCTGCCTTTCTATTCTCCATCTGTCAGTCACCTGGGAATTTGTGAACTATTCCATATGTCAGGCTTGTCAATCACAATGGGATGTGGGAACTATCTGCCTACTGCATAGGAATTCTTGTTAAAAAATTAATCTGCATTTAACTAGTAGTTCTATATTTTGAACGCCATATTGTTTGGTGTGTTAAAATTTTTTTCTCTCCGTGGAAGGTTAATAGAAATAAATTTTACTTCAGTCGTACAGATCAAAAGTCTTCATTTAAATAACATCGACGAGCAGGTGACCGTTATACTTATAGCTCACATTGTATGTAGCCCGTGTAACGTACATGTGCAATATAACAGTTAAAAGAGAATGCCCCTTTTATGGGATCTCTGAATCAGACAGCAACCTCTTAAGTACTTACATTCTAAATATATATAAATTAAAAAATAGTAAACACATGGACATCTCATTTTCTGAGATCCATGAATTTATCAAGGTGGTTCTGAGGGAATATGTTTTATGCAAGGTGCTTTACTTTAAATTTAAACATACCTAAAATATTTAAATATCTCGTTTAAATAAAGACGCAAGTAAACTCAAGTTCGCCACCACATCAGGGTGTCCCTGTGATATTATTATTCTAACCCAATTAGGAAAATAGAGGGAAAATACAGAAACCCTATAAATCATCTATAAATATAGGATGTTTCAATAGCCACCTCATTTCATTTGAAATGCTTACATATTTTAACTCCATTTCCTTCCGATGGAATTTGAGATTGAATAAAGCAAAACTCATAAAATACTAGAAAAAGATCAAAACAACATCATGGAAAACATTATAATGGTACTAGAAATCCAAATGAATGTGCAGATGCTACAGCTGTGTGACCTTAGACAAGTTACTTAGCTTTTTGTGACTTTTCGGTGCCTGAGTTTCCACACATGGGATATGTGGGCGTGAATAGACACTGATCTTTAAGGTCTGGGGGAAGTTGAAGTAATGTATGTAAAGCACTTAAGAAAATACTCCAGAGATAGATAACACTGAGTAAATGTTAACAACTGCATCAGAAGGGTCCATATCCATTCCAGGCAGTTTGCAAGAGGGAATTTAATGCAGGGTGCTAGTTATAAAGATGTTGCAGGACCTGAGTCCATTTGCCACTTTCTCCCACCTAGAAACCAACCAATCGTTTCCCTCCACATTAAATGCCCTTGAGGCTTTTCCAGTTGTTCTAAAGAAGGAAATCCTTAAAATAGCCCACAAATCCCCAAAAGCAAACTTCTTCCCAGTTTTCCAAGTGTTATTGTACACATCCACCCTTAGAGGTTCCCCACATTTTTTACTCTAAATAGGATCAGATACACCTTGCAATCTTGGAGAATCTGGCTGGCTCAGTCGGTGAAGTGTCCAACTTCAGTACATGTCATGATCTCACAGTTCCTGGGTTCGAACCCAGCGTCGGACTCTGTGCTGACAGCTCAGAGCCTGGACCATGCTTAGGATTCTGTGTCTCCCTCTCTGTTCTTTCCCTGCTCGCACTCTTTCTCTCAAAAATAAGGAAAAATTTTTAAACATGTAAAACAAAAAAAGAAACACTTTGAAATCTTGCTTTTAAATTTTTTTAATGTTTAGTTTGTTGTTTTTTGTTTTGGGAGAGAGAGAGAGAGAGAGAGAATGAGTCAGGGAGGAGCAGAGAGCGAGGGAGACAGAGTCCAAAGTAGGCTCCTGGCTCTGAGAGGTCCCACTGTCAGTCTCAAACTCATGAACGGGGAGATCATGACCTGAGCCGAAGTCTGCTGCTTAATCAACTGGCCACCCAGGCGACCCTGAAATTTTGCTTTTAAAAGAACGAAATTATTTCATTTAAAGAAAGTTAGCAAAACTGTGGAGCTATTGTGATAACTGAATGCAGCTCTTAAAAGCCAATGTTATACATGGCAGTGCATTTGCCTACATTGCTATTTATGCAAAAATAGCATAAAAAGCAGAAAAGAGGAAATCAGAAAAATAAAAAGATACATTTTAGAAATTATTTTGCCCTATCATTGTTTATTTTCTCAGATATGGCTACTATTCGGTTTAACCAAGGATGACACCTAAAATAAGTAATAAGTAATGTGATAAATAAGTAATGCGATAAATAATTATAAAAGTAAAGCATACAGATTTATTAAGAGTGTCTAATCTTATGCTAGAAATACAAAAGAAATTCACCAGAGATTTTTTGCATGATGTCACAGATTAAAATATTAAATAATATTAATAAATACACGAAGGGCAAATATTCATTTGATTTCATTCCAAAATGAGCATACTTACATAGCAAAATCAGAAAACATTTAATTTGAGTAAAATGGCCTTAAAATATTCACCAAAATCATACATAAAGTTTAAATTAAAAATATTTTTATTTTCAATGTTTATTATTCTTTTAACAAGCACAAAGCAGTTTCTTAAAGCAAAAAGTACACTCTCAAGGCAGTAGAGCAGGCAGGTTCCTAAAGGTGGATCCAGCAAAATAAAAATATTACAAAATATTTTTAATGTTTATTTTTGAGAGAGAAAGAGAGAGATGGAGTGAGAGTGGGGGATGGGCAGAGAAAGAAGGAGACAGAGAATCCCAAGCAGGCTCCAGGCTCCGAGCTGTCAGCAAGGAGCCTCATGCGGGGCTTGAACTCACGATCTGTGAGATCGTGACCTGAGCCAAAATCAAAAGCCGATCACTTAACCGACTGAGCCACCCAGGTGCCCCAGAATCAAAAATATTTTTAAGTAAAAAAAGAGAAACATACGGATGTTATTGTCACCAGTGCTGGTCAACATTATAGTGGATATCCTTGCCCATGAAAATGATAAGAAAGAAAGAAGAACCATGATATGAAAATTGCAATGAAAGAGACAAACTGTACTTTGGACCATATGACAAGCTAATCTCAAAAAGTAAAAACTTGAAGAGGAACCACTAAAAATCTATTATAATAAAGGAAATAAGCAAGTAGTTCCCATAGAATTCAACACTAAAAATTCAATTTTTCTAGGGATAACTAAGTAAAAAATTTATGTATAAAGGATCTGATTTACTGGGGCAACACAGGCTACAAAATACCTGTAGATAAACTTGATTAGAAATGCTCAAAAGATAGTTAAAGCAGTCGATGTGTTATTTGAAAGGTTGTTATAAAGTAATCCAGAGACCTTCCTTATTAGAAAACAGAAAAATTCAATATTAAAAAGTCTTCATTTCTTAAGATAATCTATAAATTCAGCCAATACAAGTAAAAGTTCTATCAGAAATATTTTAATGCAACTGATAAATGAATTCTAACTTTCATCTGGAAAGAAAATTCATGGAAATTGTAAAAAATTGGGAAACAACAAACATATTGGGCTTGGTCCAAAAATTATAAATGCATTATAAAGCCAGAGAATTAAATGAGTAGGATATCGGTATAGAAATAAGTAAAAAGTCAATGGAACATTATAGACAGTATTAAAATTGATCCAAGATGATAAAAGGGCATTCACATTAATGGGGAGAAATGAAAGACTATAATAAATGCTTTTGGGAACTTTGGCTATCTTGTGGATAAAAAATTTACATCAAATCACACAAAAATTAATTTTTAAGAAAAGGTATGAAGCATTAGAGTAAAGGCTGACCTGTGAAATGAAGGTCATACCATACCTAGGGTTTTGAGGTTTAAATGAATTAATAATACTTGCCATGCATCCAAAATGTAGCGAAAATTTCACTGTTCTCACTATTATTTTTTATAGTATCTTGGTTTATGTCTTGCTTAAGAATATGGGGCACCTGGGTGGCTTGGTCAGTTGAGCGTCCGACTTCAGCTCAGGTCATGCTCTCACAGTTCGTGGGTTCGAGCCCCGCATCGGGCTCTGTGCTGACAGCTCAGAGTCTGGAGCCTGCTTCCGATTCTGTGTCTCCCTCTCTCTCTGCCCCTCCCCCGCTCATGCTCTGTTTCTCTCTCTGTGTCAAAAATAAATCAACATTAAAAAGAAATTTAGAAGAATACCTACTGCCACATGTCTGGGAGCAGTTTTCTCTGATAATGTAAATGAATACTTACTCCACTTAGCTAAAGACACTAGGACTTGAATGCAGTCAGTCTGATCTAGAACTTTCTTCACAGTCAGTAGTCTAAGCTACCTTCTTATGTTGACTACATAAATTGTAAAGAAAAAAAAAACTTCCATATAGAAAAAGATATAATAATCAAAGGCTAAAAAATTAGTGACAGTCTTGAGAAAAGTATTTGCAAAGTATGAACAGTAAAATAATAAAAAGTCACAATATATACCAGGCACTTATCAATCTAAAAGAAAAAAAAACTTGAAAAATGGACAGAGCATACAATTTAAAGGGTTAATATAAATAAAATTTCAAACTTATTTGTAGCTGGGACATGCCAATTTACATATTGATGAGATTCTATTTTTCACCCAAGTCATAAAACCAATTAAAATTAATATCATATGCTGTTGGTAGTGTGGTCAAATAGATATTTTCATATATATTTTTTTGAAATTTAATGGGATGAAGTGTTTTCAAAGTGCAGCTTCTACTACTAAAATTTTGAAGTGTATATATCTTTCAAATAATCAATACTAAGTATCTATGTAATATCAATAGCATATGTGTATAGCAATATACAACATTTATTTAAAATTTTTTTAACATTTATTTTTGAGAGTCTGACAGTCGGAGCGAGTGGGGGAGGGGCAGAGAGAGAGAGGGAGACACAGAATCCAAAACAGGCTCCAGGCTCTGAGCTGTCAGCACAGAGCCCGACGTGGGGCTGGAACTCACTAGCCGTGAGATCATGACGTGAGTCAAAGTCAGACGCTTAACAGACTGAGCCACCCAGGTGCCCCTACAACATGTATTTTTAATGCGTTCTTTGGAAAAGGGAAAAAATCAGAATTATCCATCAATAGGGAAAAGATTTTATGTCACTTAAGGTATTAAAATATTATTCAGCACTACCTATCGTTTACAGAAATGGAGGTAGATCTATATGTACTAAAGCACAAAGTTCTCAAGGCATATTGGTAAATATATATGCATTGAGAATGGTTTAAGATGTGTGTAATTGGACTCAATGGGGATTAAAGACTTGAAAGTGAGACCTGTAACTTTAAAACTCCTAGGGAAAAACAAAGAAATAAAAAACAAAGAAACAAACAAACAAACAAACAAAAAAAACAGAGGGTAAACTCTGCAATATTGGTCTTGGCAGTGATGTTTGGTTTTGATGCTAAAAGCAAATGTAACAAAAGCAAAAATAAACAAGTAAGACTACATCAAACTAAAAAAGTTTCTTTTCATAAAAGGAAACTCAACAAAATGAAAAGGCAACTTAAGGAACGGGGGGAAATTTTTCAAACCGCATAAAAACAGTTCATATCCAAATATTCAAGAAATTCATATAACTCAGTAGCAAATAATAATAATGATGATGATAAACCACTTAAAAATGGAGAAATAACCTTAACAGATATTCTAGAGAAGACACGGAAATGGCCAACAGATATATGAAAAGATGCTCAATATTTCTGATCATCGAGGAAATGCAAAACACGATCACTATGATACATCACCTCACACCTGTTACAATTGCTTTTATCGCATAGACAACAGATAACAAATGTTGGCCAGAATGTGTAGAAAAGAGAAGCTCTGTACACTCTTAGTAAACTGGTATAGCCAGTATGGGAAACAGTATGGAATGTATCTAGATTTGAGTACTGCAACTAAAGCAGTGATTAGAGAGAAATTTATGCTTATATTTAAAAAAATAGTTTAAGGGGCGCCTGGGTGTCTCAGTCGGTTAAGCGTCTGACTTCAGCTCAGGTCATGATCTCGCGGTTCGTGGGTTTGAGCCCCACTTCGGGCTCAGTGCTGACAGCTCAGAGCCTGGAGCCTGCTTCAAATTCTGTGTCTCCCTCTCTCTCTGCCCCTAACCCACTCGCATTCTGTCTCTGTGTCTCTCTCAAAAATAAATAAACATTAAAAAAAAAAGTCAACAATACTTAAAAGTCACCTATGTTAAGATGTTTTAAAATGAAAAGAAAATTAGCTAAAAATAAGTCACAAATTAACAGGAAGGAAATAATAAAGGCATTATCAGAAATCAGTGAAACTGAAAAAAAATCACTGAAAATGAATAAGCAGTACAGAAAAATCAATAAAATAAAAATGTGATTTTTTTGAAACAGTTAAAATGATGAACTTCTAATCAGACTAAACAGATTAATTAGAGAGAGAGGAACACATCTAATATCAGCAAAGAACATTATTATAGATAGTAAGGCTGTAAGAAGAGATAACTATTATAAACAACTAATGTGGTAATTTAAGGAAATGGGCAAATTTATCAAAAGACACAAATTCCCAAATCTGTAACACTTAGAAGAAAGAAAAAATTTGATTGTATTAGTCGTTCTCAACCATAGATGGTATTTCACCCCTGAGGTTTATTGGCAATGTCTAGACATATTTTTGTCAAAAATGGAGGGATGGTGGGTGTTATTGTATCCAGTGAGTAGAGGCCAGGGATGCTACTAATTTTTTTTTCATTCTTATAATAAATGGGATGGCCCTCCACAAAAATAATTATCTATCCCTACATATTAATTGTACCAAGGTTGAGAAACATTTTAATATACCTATATCACTTATAATTTTGTATTGGTAATCAAAACTTTTGACCAGGAAAAGTCCAAGTCCAGTTGGCCAACTGTTAGAGTCTACTGAATATTGGAGCAAAATTAATACCAACGTTTAAAAAATATTAGAAGAGGCAATGCTTCTCAATGTTTTTTATTAGCCACCTTTCCCTCACACTGATGCAAGACAAAGAAAATACGAGAAAACTATAGACCCATAAGCCTAATGAATACTGATACAAAAATGTTCAACAAAATGCTAGCAAATATAATTTGGCAACTTATTAAAAGAATTACATGAAAAAAATATGGGAAATATATGACAGAACCAGGTGAGATTTACTCCCAGAATACAAAGATATTTTAACTTATGAAAATCAATCAATGTAATAACCACAAAGGGAAAATACTTACATGATTATCTCAATTGAAGCAGAAAGAGCATTTATAAAATTTCAGCATCATTTCATCGTAGGAACACTCAACAAGTAATAGAATAAAACTTCTCCAACATGATAAAGATCATATGTGAAAAACCCATAGCTACGATCATACTCATTAGTGAAAGACTCAGCTTTTCCCCTTTTCCTCTGAGATCAGGAACAAGACAAACATGTGCCTACTTTTGTTACTTCTATTCAACAAAGTATTGAAAGATTTAGCAAAAGCAATGAGGCTAAAAACAAACAAACAAAAATATCCAAATTGCAAAGGAAGGTGTAAAATTGTCGCTGTCCTCAGATGATATGATCTTATATGTGAAAAACCTTAAAGATTCCACACACGCAAAAACTTTAAAGGCAATAAACAAGTTTATCAAAGTTGCAGGATACAAAATCAAACCACAAATATCAGTTGCCTTCCTGAACAATAATAATGAGCAATCTAAATAGGAAATTATAAAAATAATCCATTTATGAAAACAAGAAAATAATAAACCAATTAGAAATAAATGTAACCAAGAAAATAGAAGACTTACACACTGGAAACTACAAAACATTGCTAAAAAAAGTTAAAGAAGACAAACAAATGGAAAGACAGCCCATGTTCATGGATAGTAAGACTTAGTATTTTTTCTTTTTCTTTTTTTTTAAATTTTTTATTTATTTTTTGAGAGCGAGAGACAGTGTGTGAGTGGGGGAAGGGCAGAGAGAGAGGGAGACACAGCATTCGAAGCAGGCTCCAGGCCCTGAGCTGTCAGCACAGAGCCCGATGTGGGGCTTGAACCCATGAACCACGAGATCATGACCTGAGCTGAAGTCGGACGCTTAACTGACTAAGCCACCCAGGTGCCCCAAGACTTAGTATTTTTTCAGTGAAAGTTCTATCCAAAAAGATTCGCAGACTCAATGCAATACTTGTCAAAAAAAACCCCCACAATTATGGTTCTACAGAAATGGAAAAAACAATTCTAAAATTCTTATGGAATAAGAAGGAACAAAGTTGGAAAACTTCCTGATTTTAATTAAAACTTGCTACAAAGTTATGGTAATCAATACAATGTTGTATCGGCAAAGGACAGACATATACATCAGGAAAATAAAAGAGAGAGTTCAGGAATAAACCTTCACATATATGATCAATTGTTATTTGACAAAGATGGTAAGTTCATTCAATGAGGAAAGGACAGTCTTTTCAATAAATGACGCTTGGAAAACCAGATATTAAAATGTAGAAGAATCAAGTTGGACCAATCCCTTAGACCCTATACAAAAATTAACTGAAAAATGAATCATAGGCTTAAATGTAAAACTTCAAAATATAAAATTCTTGGAATAAAATATAGAGGGAAAGCTTTGTGATATTGGAGTTGGCAATGATTTCTTGGGTATAACACCAGAAACACAGACAACAAAAGATAAAATAGAAAAATTGAACTTCATTACAATTAAACATGTGTATCAAATGATCCTATCAAGTGAGTGAAAAAAACAACCCACAGAGGGGGAAAAATATTTGTAAATCCTATATCTAATAAGGAATTAATACCCAGAATATATAAAGAACTTCTAAGACTCAAAACCAACAACAGAACCCAATTGAAAAATGAACAAAGTGTTATCAGGGGCTTGAGGGAGATTGGAATGGAGAGTGGTTTAATGGGTGCACTTTCTGTTTGGGATAATGAAAAGGTTCTGAAAATGTTGATGATGGTAAATAAACATTGTGAATATACTTATGTTCCTGAATTGTATACCTTGAAATAGCTAAAATGGTAAATATGCTATGCAATAGATATGCTATGCAATCTATATTTTACCAGAATGAATGAGGAGAATGAATCAACATATTCCTAGATGAATACAACTTGAGAGAGTTTATTCCTAGCTGACCTGCTTTACCAGAAATACTAAAGAAAGTTTTGCATGGCTTGAAGAAAAATAATACCAGGTGTTAATTCAAATATACAAGAAAGAAGTTAGATTATCAGAAATGGCAAAATGTGGGTAAATATAAAGTTGCGTGTATGTACTTTTCCCTTAAATGAATATATATTTATTTTATATATATTAATTTATATAAAAATATATATATAAAGGTTATGTATATAGAGATATATATAGTTTTCATTAAAACAATAGATTATATAAAGCAATACTTATAACACTGTACGGTTGAGTTTGTAACAAATATGATGTAATCTATATTTATTATATAACAATAGCACAAAAGTGAGGAAAATAGGGTTATACTTCAGTAGAGTTGCTATATTTTGACAGATTTATTTGTTAATTTATTGATTGATTGATTGATCTGAAGTAGATTTTAGGAAGTTAAGAAATGTAATGTAATTCTGAGAGCAACCACTAAGAAAATAAATTTTAAAATTGTTAAAAAGTCAACAAAGGAATTAAAATTACATTTAAAATATCTCTTTAAAAATTAAAATATCTCTCTAACACAAAACAAAACAATAAAAGGGAAGCAGAAAAACAAAATGATATGTAACAAATAGAAAATAAATAGTAAACAGGTTAGAAGTAAATCTAACCATATCCATACCTTAAATGAGAGCGGAATAAGTATTTCAATCAAAAGCAGATTTTAGGCTGGTCATAAAGTAAAATACAACTATATTCTGTCTACAAAACAAATGTGATCTTAAAAAAAAATGTAGCATTCTCTAGAAAACCTTGCCTTATAAAACCGTGGATTCTGAGTTTACTTGCCATAACTATTACTTAAGCTAGGGACAATTTACTAAGGTTATTCTGAATATAAGATGTTTTCTTCCTAGAAAATGTAATTATTTCAATTGGCAAGTATAGACCAGTTCACTTCCCTTCCTTTATTTCCCCAGAGGAGAACCTGAGTAAAAAGAGTGAATAGATCACAACCCAGCTGCTTTAACACTTTCCTTTCCATGTGACAAATTTTTCTTGGGTATAGAGGTAAGAGTGTAATTGCCTGCAGAGAAAGTTAACTTTGACAGATTTTTTTATTGACTTATTAATATTTTAATATTATATTTATTTTAATATATTTTAATATTAATATTGACTTAATATTATTTAATATTTTCTTATTAATATTTTAAAACTTGTTCCACTCCTGTTTTTCTGTGAGTTAATCTTTGTTTCTTGGTTTCCATTTGCTCACCCGATCTTTGATTACCTTTACCCATATTAAATTTTTGTGCATACTGTCTAGCTCTTTGAGTACAAATTTTGTTTCCATAATCTGAATTTCTGCTGCCTTAATGTTATGATTTTATGATTTCTAATAATAATTCAAATTATGCTATGAAGAAATCATTTTTGTGTTCTTGTGATAAAGGTATCGTATCTTCTTAGAACTTTCCTTAAGAATTACAAATACTCATTTTCTTAGAGCTTCAGGTGTGTTCTCAGAATGGATTGAATTCTATGATTTTTTGTTTTGTTCTGTTCTTTATTTTTTTCCCTTTTTTAAAACATAAAGTTTTTGTTATAGGATAGTTCTAGATTTACAGAAAAGTTAGAAAAATTGTATAAGTTTCTCATATATCCCATACCAAGTTTTCCCCCTTTATATGAGTATGGCACATTTTTCATAATGAATTAGCTATTGTTGATAGACTATTATTAAGATCTATACTTTATTCATATATATATATATTTTTAGTTTTTAGCTAGTGTTTTTTTAGGTTCACGAATGTCATCACAACTTCTTTAACTCCTTTGGGCTGTGACAGTTTCTCAGACTTTCCTTGTTTTTGCTTAATGGGCATTGTGTTCATTGTAGTAAAACAAAAACATAACGTATAACTTACCATTTGAAGCCTTTTTTCTTTTTTTTTTTTAATTTTTTTTTCAACGTTTTTAATTTATTTTTGGGACAGAGAGAGACAGAGCATGAATGGGGGAGGGGCAGAGAGAGAGGGAGACACAGAATCGGAAACAGGCTCCAGGCTCTGAGCCATCAGCCCAGAGCCCGACGCGGGGCTGGAACTCACGGACCGCGAGATCGTGACCTGGCTGAAGTCGGACGCTTAACCGACTGCGCCACCCAGGCGCACCTTGAAGCCTTTTTTAATGTACAGTGGAATTCAGTGGAGTTCGGGAAAATTGAATACATTCACATGGTTGGGCAGCCATCCCCACAATTCATTTCCAGAACGTTTCCATCATTACAGATTGAAATTACACATATTACCCCAAAACCCCACTCCCACCCCATCCTTGGCAACCACCATTCTACTGTCTGTCTCTCTACATTTGTCTATTGTAGACACTTCATTTAAGTGGAATCATACATTATTTGTTCTTTTCTGTTTGGCTTATTTCAGTTAGCGAAATATTTTCAAGGTTCATCCATCTTTTTGACTTTCTTTGCTTTTGTTTAGAGACAAAGAGAGAAAGTGTGTTTGAGCAAGGAAGAGCGGCAAGGAAGAGAGCGAGAGCGAGAGTGAGAGCGAGAGCGATCTTAAGCAGGCTCCACACTTACCACGGGTCCCACCACCCTGGGATCATAACTCGAGCCGAAATCAAGAGTCAGACACTCCTCTGAGCCATTCAGGCGCCCCGAATTTCATTGCTTTTAAAGGCTGAATAATATCCCGTGTAGGTCTATACCATGATTTCTTTATCTCATCATTTGCTGGTAGGCTTTCAGGCTATTGTGAAGAATGCTGTTATCAGTATTTGTGTACAGATATCTGCTTGAATTCTGCTTGCGATTATGGGATATACACATGAGAGTGGAATTGCTGGATTATATGGTAAGTCAATGTTTAATTTGTGAGGAACTGTCTTCCATAACGCTTTACATTCCCACTAGCAATGCACAGGGCTCCTAATTTCTCCACATCCTCACTAACGTGTGCTGTTTTCGGCTTTTGGATAACAGCTATTTTAGTGAGCACAAAGTATCGTCCCACGCTGGTGTTGATTTGAATCTTCCTAATTATTAGTAATACTGAGTATATTTTTATGTGCTTGTTGGTCTTCTGTATACCTTCCTTGTAGAAATGTCTCTTCTGGTCCTTTGTCCATTTTTGAACTGAATTGTTTCTTTTGTTGTTACTGAGTTTCTGGAGTTCTTCGTATGAACACCATCCCTTATAATTTATATGAATTACAAATTTTTTTTTCTCATTAGGTGGCTTACTGCTTATCTTTTATTGCCTCTGAGTTTGGTGTCATATTCCGGAAATGACCTCCAAATTCAATGTCATAGGTGTTCTCCTATGTTTTCTTCAAAGAGTTTTATAGCTTTAGCTCCTGTATTTATGCTTCTTATCCATTTTGAGTTAATTTTTACATACAGTGTGAGGTATGGGTAACATATCATTCTTTTGCACTTGGATACTAAGTTTTCCATGCTTTGTTTGTTGAAAAAGACCACCTTTCGACTCATTGAATGGTCTTACTTCCTGGTTGGAAATCTCTTGACATGAGGGTTGGACATAGTGGGTTATTTCTGAGCTTTCTATTCTACTGCATTGTTCTATATGTCTTGCTTTATGTCAGCTACCAAATTATTATTGTACCTGTCTCCTGCTATTTTGTTTTCAGTAAAGACTTTTAAAAGATGTTTAGTATTTTTCTTTATTTTTTCTTATTTTTCTTTTTCATAAACGGGGTAATCCATTAGGAAACAATCCATGTGAGATGCACATTTAATTGAAAAATAAGTTCCTTGAGGGTCACTTGGGTAGATCAGTTAGTTAAGCAGCTGACTTTTGATTTCAGCTCAGGTCATGAACTCACGGTTCATGAGTTTGAGCCTTGAGTCAGACTCTGTGCTGAGAGTGTGGAACCTGCTTAGGATTCTCTCCTTCTCTCTCTCTCTCTCAATCTCTATCTATCCCTCTCTCTGTCTCTCTCTTTTTCAAAATAAATAAATAAACTTAAAAAAATACATTCTGCTCCCGGTTTGTTCTACAATCAAGATAAAGTTAAAGCTATAAGACAGATTTGTCTCATATTCGATGACGGTGCTTCTCTTTAACATGGGATGTGGTAATTCTATCCCCATTGATCTGCTTCAGCATTGGGCTGCCCCTGTTTAGCCATTCTGCCAACACCACACCCTCTTAAGGTGGAGGCAGATGGAATAGAACCATGTTTCAGATATTTTCTATGACCAAGGTTCAGTTTTTGAAGAGTGAACAATATTTGGTGTGCTCTTGGTTATGGATTTTAATGAATTTCATCAGATGTGGGAGTCCTCATGATTTCAGGGACACGCTCAATTGTCACCATCAGTCTGGGGTCTTGTCAGAAAATTTTAACTTTCTAGAAACTTTCTTGTACAATGAAACATTGAAGGATAGAGCCCTCAGATAGTTCTAGTCTACTGTTCTCCCAAAGGCCTGATCGTTTGTTCTTATTAATGCCACAATTTGTCACTGTTCTGGAGTCGCATATCATAGTCATGAGACTAAAATTAAAAACAAACAAACATTTTTTTTCATTTCCCGTAACTCTCTCTCTGTTTTTTAAATGTTTTTATTTATTTTTGAGACAGAGAGACAGAGCACGAGCAGGGGAGGGGCAGCGAGAGGGGGAGACACAGAATTTGAAGCAGGCTCCAGGCTCTGAGCTGTCAGCACAGAGCCCGAGGCGGGGCTCGAACTCATGGACTGTGAGATTGTGACCTGAGCCGAAGTTGGACACTTAACTGACTGAGCCACCCAGGCGCCCTGATTTCCAGTAACTCTTTTGCTTTCAGTAGTGAGTACTGGAGAAACTTTTTTTTTTTTAATTTTGTTTTTTTAATGTTTAATTATTTTAGAGAAAGACAGAGACAACGTGTGAGTGGGGGAGAGGCGGAGATAGAGGGGGACACAGAATCTGAAGCAGGCTCCAGGCTCTGAGCTATCAGCACACAGCCTGACGCGGGGCTCGAACTCACGAACGGCGAGAACATGACCTGAACGGAAGTGGGACACCTAACCAACTGAGCCACCTAGGTGCCCTGGGGAAACTTTTTACATTGAGTCATATTTTAAAACATATACACTTTTTCTGTTTGTCCTTTCGGTGACTAGTATTTGATTAGAATAGTTACCTTTATGTACATCTAAAAATAAACCATATTCTAAGGGCGGCTTACTCTCATATAAAGTTGAATTAGTCCCTCTTCTATGCTATCATAATGCCAGTAAATAAATCTGTGATCGCACCGACCACACTGGAATACAGACCATGAACTTCTTGACACATTTATCTTGATCTTACTCATTTTTGTAAGCCAATAGAATATAACTCACAGCAAATGAAAAATAAATGTGCATTCAACTCATTTATTTGTTTATTGAACAAAGAATAATTCTGTCTTTTCTGTATAACATGCATACAGTGAAAACAGAATGGATATATGGTACCCGTACTCACTGAACTTATATTTTAAATGGATTACATTTGTTTAAATATAATCATCAAATAAGCACAACATTTCAAGTTGAATGGACAAGATGTTTTAAGAGCAGAAAAAAGACAAGATGTTTTAAGAGTAGATAATAGGAACTCATTTTGTCTGGACAAAGAATGATTGAATAAATTTAGTGAAATGTTGCAACGTGATTATAATGATTCATATCGATAATTGGAAATAACCATTAAAAAACACAAGATACGAATAGGCCATGAGTAGTCCAATTGCTTAGAGTGAGGAAGGAAGTTTCATAAGTGCAATTAATTGGCAGAAGGTGGAAAATTAATGAAGGTCATTTAAGGAAGTTGGACAATCTTCTTACGAGTGCTACTCTTCTAAATTGGTCTCCCTTTGCACAGCATGACTGTTCCAGTCTTCTTCGGTTGATTGGGCACAGACCTCAGAGGAGCATGTGATAAACCTCACCTTCCTGAGATGGTCTCAGTAATGAACATGCATTTATATAGTGAGCTCTTGTGGTAGCATTGTTTTTCCCAGCAAACAGAAATGTGCTCCTTTAGAGTCAGCACATTTTCTAGAAATTCTATTGATGTCCTCACAGGTAAATTATCGTTAGCTCTAGGGCCATATCTTGGTCATCTTTGCTTCTCTAATATCTATCACTTGTCCAATACTAAGTTGTTATTCAACAGATTTTGGCTGGATAAATGAATATTCATCTTTCTAACAATTGCTAAATAAATAAGATGACACATTATTATGTTAAATACAGAATTTTATTTTTATTTTATTTTTTTAATATATGAACTGTATTGTCAAATTGGTTTCCATACAACACCCAGTGCTCATCCAAATACAGAATTTTAAATCAATAGTTTATGTTTTACTTTATGTTCGTTTTTATATTGGCACATATATCTACATACAAGTAATTATGGAATATAGGCTTATATGCAAAAATTTATGTGGAAAAGCTGGTATATACCTATAATATGTGAAGTCATTTTATTTATTATTTTTATTTTTATTTTTTTAATATTTACTTTTGGGGGGGGCAAAGATAAAGGGAGACACAGAATCTGAAGCAGGCTCCAGGCTCTGAGCTGTCAGCACAGAGCCTGATGCAGGGCTCTGAACCACGAGTTCATGACCTGAGCCAAAGGGGGTCACTTAACCAACTGAGCCACCCAGGTGCCCCAGTAAAGTCATTTTAAGCCCGTGTGCATACACATGCACATAGACATATATACAGAGCCATCTGAAAATAGGAGACACCTCCATAAGGCATATGTCATTCCAATATTCATAAAAAGCAGGTACAATTTCTTGTTGATAAACAAACACACAGGTCAATCATTCTCTGGCAAACCTTGTGTAAAGGATTTTGAAAACCACCGAAGTCTGTAAGACTCTTACCAGAACATTCATGTTCAATTCTCTGAGCGGAACATTCGCATCCCTATAATAATTACTTGTATTAGAGCTTCATGTCCTTTTATGGACAACTGAATGCAAATGTCACATTATCTTTTAAAAATTTTTCCAATGTCATTATAAATTAATAGAAAATGTATGTATTTATGGATGCCACATATATCATTTCTATTATGAAATGCCAGATATGTTATATATAATGAGTTATACGGCACAAAAATCCAAACACACACATTTTCATACACATGCGCGACAAACACATACACACACACCTTATAAAAACCCAAATATCCTTCTTTTAATTTTAGCATTACACCTATCTCCCTCAAATTCTGAGCCGCTGCTAGAAATGCACATCACCTTACTCACTGGATCCTGGTGGTGTTGGCATGAAAAGGGATAGTCTGAGAAAGGATGCTTCTTTCACTCATTGTTACAGTTCCTCTACCTTTTGCTCTGCATATTATACATCTTTGTTTCCTATTTGAATGTCTATTTTTACATTTGAAGACTCTTTTTATATATATTAGAAAGTATGTAAAATAAGTAGGTGATAATGAGCTTGCTTGGTGAAACCAAAGAAACACTGCAATGTTTTCATACAATTTTATACAAATGAATATCTACATACAGGATGTAACTTATATTGCTTATTTTCAAAACAGTATAATTAAAAAATTTCAGACAGATCTCGATATTTGTTTATCCTTATGTTTTATTTTTTTATTTTTTTTTAACGTTTATTTATTTTTGAGACAGAGAGAGACAGAGCATGAACAGGGGAGGGGCAGAGAGAGAAGGAGACACAGAATCGGAAGCAGGCTCCAGGCTCTGAGCCATCAGCCCAGAGCCCGACGCGGGGCTCGAACTCACGGACCGTGAGATCATGACCTGAGCCGAAGTCGGACGCTCAACCGACCAAGCCACCCAGGCGCCCCTATCCTTATGTTTTAAATTATGGCCAAGAGGAGAGATTACAAGAGTGATCTGGTGTATGGTCCTCTGGAACTTTATCTTTATAGCAAAACCATAGTTTAAGTGAAATTTATCAGCAGGTGAAATTGCATTAGGGTCACTTAATGCAGCTGGTTCCAGGTTCCATATCCCTGTGTAGATAGTTTTGTCCTATACACAATAGACATGAAAATAGAGTGCATTAAATTCATTAATTTATCATCACCAAAAGATATTTATCGGTGTTTGCTAGAGTTGGGGCGATATACGTATATGATATCGCATCATATAGGCACATACGATACGCAGTCTTTATTTCTAGTTATGATTGCTTAGCTAGTGCTCTGCACAGTACCTGGAAAGTCCTCAGAATCCTAGGCACTTAATTACTTAAGAGGAGCCATACATTATCAACGTGGAAAGCATAAAGCTGTTGTAGTGAGTGGAGAGACTAGAAAATTGGAGAAATTGATCTGAAAAGAGGATCGTTAAGCTTGTTATTCCCTTCCTACAATTTCTCCCTGTCCATTCTAAATTGCCAGTCTAGGGATCTTTCCCTTACCGTTGGATATCTTCATGAGCAACCAGAAAACAAGAGGGAGTAAAGAGAAGACTCAAATAGATCCCACAGCAGAGAACAATAAAACTTTATTATGTCCTCACACAATTCCTCCTCTCTTTTCTCTCACCTCGAATGTATACAGTTAAAGGTCACATAAATGTTATAGGCCCCCCAATCTCTTTTAACCCACATGGGTTGCTCAAAGGTTAAGTACCTTTGGGCTGAGCCGTTTCTAAATGAGTCCCTGCACATAAATACACAAGCGCTTCTTTTGTGTATGTCAAACTGGGTATCTAGATTGACATCTTTCTGCCCACGGGTGTATATATACTTTCTTTTAAAGATACGAGTACGAGTGCCCAGGAACTTTGTGTCTCATTTTCAAAGGCGAGCACAAGAACCTACTTCAGCAGAACATTAACATTTAGAGACAAAAGGAAATCTATGAACGTTGCAAAAGGAGAAAAGCAAGTATTGCAGCGATAAGAGGAAGCACATTAAAACAAAAAAGTTAGTTTACCCTGGAAATGAAACTTTTAATTATGATGTCTGTGAGAAGAGTGACCTGAATGAAACCCAAGATAGTTGAATGCACCATGAAAGGCTGCGGAATTTGGGTCCTCAGGCTAGATGGCAATAGAAATTAGTTCAGTCTTCCTCTTTTATATCTGCTTCTGTGATCTTCACAATTATATCGCATTCTTATATTAGCCTTTCAAAGGTACTTTGATCTGAATTTTCTACTCAACCTTGTTTGCAGTTAAGTTTTATTAAGCTGTTACTTAGCTATCAATAACCAGGGAGTATCAGGAAACCAATTGAAAGCAATGATAACACACCATCTTGTAAGCTTGCAGCCCTACAAGATTGCTAAACCAAGCCCTTGTTTCCTTCCTTCCTTCCTCCTTCCTTCCTTCCCAGCCTCCTTCCTTTCCTCCTTCCTTCCTTTCTTCCTTCCTTCCTTCCATAATTTCTTTTAAAAATTTTTGTTTCTTTTACATCGATTTATTTTTGAGAAACAGAGTGAGACAAAGCATGAGCGGGGCGTGGGGGGAGAGGGGCAGAGAGAGAAGGAGACACAGAATCGGAAGCAGGCTCCAGGCTCTGAGCAAGCGGTCAGCACAGAGCCTGATGTGGGGCTCGAACCCACAAACTGTGAGATCATGACCCGAGCCAAAGTCGGAGGCTCAACCGACTGAGCCACCCAGGTGCCCTCTTTCCATAATTTCTAAGGACATACTATATGTTAGCCATACTCGAGGCTTTGAAGATATGAGTAGTGAATAAATCCATAAAGTCCGTCCCCTCAAAAAATTTACATTTCAGGGTTGGAAGATGGCCTATAAGCATACAGAGGAGCAAACAAACATTGCATTTTGACAATTCTAAGTTGTATCTTTTTTTTTTTTTTTTGTATTTAAAAACCGTTGCCAGGGCTCCTGGGTGGCTCAGTCGGTCGAGTGTCTGACTTCGCCCCAGGTCATGATCTTGCGGTCTGTGGGTTCGAGCCCCGCGTCGGGCTCTGTGCTGACAGCTCGGAGCCTGGAGCCTGCTTCGGATTCTGTGTCTCCCTCTCTCTCTCTCTCTGCCCCTCCCCTGCTCATGCTCTGTCTTTCTCTCTGTCAAAAATAAATAAACATTAGAAAAAATTAAAAACAAATAAAAATAAAAACCGTTGACATCAACATGCACTTTACATTCACTGTTGCCTAGGTGGTGTTTGTGATATGTAACTTAATTATAGCTTTTCATATTTTCAACACTTCTATAGAATCATGTGCGTTATGTCCATCTGCCATGTAAAAAAAACTCTTCTGAGAGATTACAGGATGACATGATGAGGAAATCAAAGTTATCTTTAGGCAGAAAGGCACAGATCTAGAGCAGTAGAACATACATTTTGTATCACTTATACAAATACCACTGGAGGCAAGCCTGAGTTCTTTATTGTCTTAAAGAACAATAACTATGTGCTTTATGTGACTGAAAAAAGGAAGATGCCAACATATTAATGAAGAGCAGTATAGTTTTTGTTTTTGGTGCAAGCTGAGATGTGTGCAAAAGGCATTGGGTTAATACCGACTTCGGGGCGCCTAGGTGGCTCAGTCAGTTAAGCGTCCGACTTCGGCTCAAGTCATGATCTCGTGGCCCGTAAGTTCGAGCCCCGCGTCGGGGCCGACAGCTCAGAGTCTGAAGCCTATTTCAGATTCTGCATCTCCCGTTCTCTCTGACCCTTCCCCGTTCATGCTCTGTCTCCCTTTGTCTCTCAAAAATAAATAAACGTTAAAAAAAAAATACCGACTGAAATCCAGCTGAAGGCAGTGTCAAGGCCAAAATAGAAGACAAGGCCAAGGTCAAGGTCTGATTCAGCCTCTAAAGACATGAGCCACTGTTGGATTCAGACAGTTTCTTGCTGGTCAGACAGTAAAATGAAGAGACGACCAACGTGAGAGCCCCTGGTGTCCTTGTCCTACACACCAAAAATGACAACACCAACAGAGAGTAATCCAGTGTGATTTGTGGGATGTCTTTGTGCTGAAGAGCACATTCTAAGCTTCAGCTGAGCGGTTTGATAGTCTGAGGCTATACCTTGAGAGGGTGGAGCGGAATGCAGAGAGGCGATGAAAAAACTGCCCCAGGAGCTGGAAAGACCGACGGAAGGTGGCTTTGTAGCAGCTCATCCCAAGCCTCCCTTCCTCTCTTGCTCCAGAGAGACCGCAGGGTGTTCTGCCTTGCAGATAAAGGGCAGCGAAAGCATTTGCGTGCCTGTCTATGTTGGATACGGGCAAGATCATCGTGGAACAACGATGGGACACTTCTTCTACCCGCAAGACATGTTGTCCAATTCCTTGGAATAGATTTTAAGAAGTCCCTCAGTGTAATGAGTCTGGAGTGACAGATTCATGTATTTGACTTTAGTCAAATAAAGAAAAAAAATCCATTAAAACTACAATAGATATCAGTAGCTAAGAAGAAAACCCAAGACAGAGAACAAGAGTGGAGCATAATTTTTAGGAGTGTTAAATTACCAAAGCTCTCAAATGTATACCGAAGGATAGTGTGTAGGGAAACATGGATATTGACGATTCGCTGTTTCTTAATGTGCCGTTTTAAATAACTGTTTCTTTTATTGTACTTTTCATGTGTTTTTTTTTTGTAGAAGGGTGATAGGTGATAAATGGCTATTATATTTAAATAAGTCTAATTTTTTTTAAATGTGATTAAGGTAAAAATTTTACATGGAGAAGGAATTGTTTCACACTTTGTCAGTGTATTTTCTTTTTTTTTTTTTTCTGGCGCATAAAATAACCATGATTCTTATCATTACTGCAACTTATAGTCAATGAAATAGTTTATTTAAGGTGATAATACATGCCTTGGAGAAAAATAAACTGGGCTAAGATGAATAGGGAAGCAGGGCAGATGAGCCCATTTCTTTTTTTTTTTTAATTTTTTCATTACATTTCTTTATTTTTGAGAGGCAGAGAAAGACAGAGCGCGAGTGGAGGGAGGAGCAGAGAGAGAGGGAGACACAGAATCAGAAGCAGGCTCCAGGCTCTGAGCTGTCAGCACAGAACCTGATGTGGGGCTCGAACTCACGAACCTGAGATCATGACCTGAGCCAATGTTGGACGCTCAACTGACTCAGCCACCCCTGATGATCCCATTTCATAAGAGCCATCAGAAGAGGCTTCTGTGACGCGGTGGTATTTGAAGAGCTCTGAGGGAAGAAGAAGAAGGAGCCATGTGGATATGTGGGAGAAGTTTCCAGACAGGGGTGACAATACTTGCAAAATCCCTGAGGTGGGAGCTGGCTTCAGGCGCTTGGAAAAGAGCATAGAGGCTTGAGTGGCTCCAAGGAGAGTGAGAAAGTAGGGGAGTCATGGGTGCTGAGTCAGAGTCAGCAAGGGACCAGCTCTGAATGGGTCTTGTGGTTCGTGGTTAACACTTCCACTCATACTTTGCCTGTGATGTGGAGCCATTGGAGAGTTTTGAGGATAAGAACGGCATGCTCTGACTCATGTCTCAAAAACATCACCCTGGTACTAGTTTTAAAATAGACACGAAGAGGGGAAAGGAGGGGAGCGAGGAGGCCTGTTAGTAGGTTTGAACTTAGGTGGTAGCAGTGAAGGTGAATCAAAATGGGTGGTTACTGAATGCATTTAAGAAACGGAGCTGGAGCGTTTTCAGATAGACCAGATACGGCGTGCAAGAAAAAGGAAGGAGGAGTGAAAGCCTCCAAATTGCCAATGGCAGGATAGAATTGCCGCTCGCTGGGGGGGGGGGGGGGGGGGTGAGGAGGGCTGAGGGGGAAGGATGGGACGGCAGGCATCCGGAACTTGGTGTTAAATGCCTTAGGTTTGAAATGTCTTTGATTAACCTATCCGGGAAGCAAAGCCAACTTGAAAAAGGACTGTGAGCATTTGGAGGTCAAGGGAAGGGGTCTAGGAGCAATTTGGAAGCCATCTGTGTATAGATGTCTTTATGAAAGTTTCCTGTATCTCCTTCTGGTTGTTTGAGTTCCGCCCCAGCAATCCATACCCTTGCCCATATGCAGAGAGGAGAGTCCCCATGCTGCTCAGACAAACGCCCGCACATCCGGACTGTTGAAGATTCAGTTCTGCTGTCTGACCTGTTTCCCCCCCTTCCCCCCACCTCTAAGTTTACCGACTCTGCTATTCATTCATCCCCTTCAGAGCCCAATTCTAATGTAGTCCTTTGTGTCCATAAACAGGCTTATTTTGCTTTATAAAGGAAAGTCACCCTGGGACTACAATTTTGACTAAGATCGCAAAGTCTGTTCCATTCCCATTGACTCTTTCAATGCCAGAGAAACCACTCCGAGAGACTCATTGCCAGTGCCCGAAGGAGGAGAACCAAGTAACAGGCCCCAGCACTGTCAGTCGTGAGCTATCTCTAAAAATATGTGATGCTCATCAAACCTAAGGGTTCTTGTGTAGGAAGAGAATGAGTAGGATGACCTAATGGGAGTGAAATCAACATGTTATTTCTCCATCGTTGCCAGTAATACCCACGAGATAAAAATGACTGGCAGGAAAACCTTTTGTTAAAATGGTAGAATGTTGTCTTATAGGTTGTGTATCAGGAACGCCATGGTGAACAGTGCAATTACGTCTTTGGCTTTCATTTGGCTGGAATGAGTGAGTCCTTGTGTTTCTAGTTAAAACCACCGCTTGATTCAGCAAGTCTTCCAATTCCCTGGAGAAGGGATGAAACTAGAAAGTCATTCTCATTATACTCTGTCCTGTAGTTATATCATCAGGTAACTTTGATACAAATGTTAGTTTGGGGGATTATGAAACAAAAGCAACATAGTCAAATGAATTCCTGTCATATTGAAAACAGATATGGACTAATGTAGCAGGAATTTTATTCTTGCTATTCATTTGAAGTTTTGTTCTACCCTCATAAATCAAAAACTCACCCAAATGATATTTTCAGTATGTGCAAATGTGGATAGGAGCGCTCCTGCTTTTGAATAGTGAAGAATTTCTAAGAACCCATCATCACTGTTGGTACATTGCTTCGGGTTGGAAATACTGTCGATGATTGCAAATCTTAACTAAAGTCTTTCTAGTCATCAATTATGCCAAAGATGGAAGGAAAAAAAAAAATCACTAACCACAGCTCTCTTTCTGTTTAGGTTTATTGATTTTAAACAATAGAAACTAAACACTCTTACTTTCTAGAGAATTTCGGGAAAACATCATGGAGACAGGGTTGTGGCTTTAACAGGATTATTAAGTCACAGAAACAAAAGGACTGGAAATGTTTAATTTCTCAAGCTTGGTGATGGTTCATGGAGATTTCTCATATTGTTCCCTGCGCTTTTCTGGAAGCCGGAATAGTTCATAATTAGAAAAATATGTGCTAGTAGTTGAGCCATTCAAATAAAAGTGAGTACGTAAATAAGCAGTTTTTTTACTTATGATACCATCCATGAATTTGTCCCTATGGGGCACGGTTAGTTCTGCACTCAACTTTTTTTGTAATGTGTCTTATTTTAGGCTAAGATTAGCAAGGTTGAAGAAAACCAGCAAATGTACCACAGGGATGTTTGATTTGCCAAAGTTAGTGACAACATGCCTCTGTTGCTATTGGCCTGTAACTAAATTGCACTGCCTTCCCTAAAATTAGTTGGTGATAACAAAGTCTACTTTGGGAGAAATCCTGGAATGTGGGAGGGAGGACTTTTATAAAGCCACGCCCCCATGAAAGCGCCAAAAGTTTGGTAAAGGAACATAGAGTCAAAATCAAACTCTTCCCATCTCTAGAAATTACCCAAAGGCTTGCAACACTCTGGGCAGCATGATGGAAAGGAAGGTGGCCGCACCTTGTCAGGAATTGCAGGGTTAGTGGTGTGGCCTGCTCCCATTCTCCTCCCCCAAGCGCCGCAGCCTTGCAAGCCATCAGCCTCGCAATCCCAATGGTTGTCAAAGCCAGCAGCCTTGTAGTCACTGGAGGGGGCAGACCAGAAAAGAAGTTCCTTGAAAGGTGCCACCCCCGGAGCCGTGCCACTCGTGAGCCTATCTTGGAGTTGCCTCCTGGGAAACTGTCATTGGCAAGGCAGTGGCATTGTCTGACCCGATTCAGAGCTTATTCTACAGGCAAGCTCTATTTCCAGAGTATTTCTCAAACAAACAAACAAACAAACAAACAAATCAGGAAGGATTAATATTGCAGCAGCATGAGCCCCAATACCAACAAACCAGAAACCGACTCAAGAAGAAATATCAATGGACTTGTGAGAAATCAAGTGACTTCACTGTCAGCCAATTAAGAACAAGAGGCACAAATCTTCTACAAAACTGTACCGAAAAGAGAAGCGGAGAGAGCATTTCCTAAGTGATTCTATGAAGCTATCACCCCGACACCAAAACCAGACACAGACATTACATTGAAAAAGCAAACAACGCCAATGTTTCTCATCAACATGAATACAAACCTTTGCGACAAAATGCTAGCAAACTGAATCCATCAACATTAAAAAGAATTATAGAGGCAAGGAAACATAAGAAAAATCAGCTATGTGGAACTCATCAAAAGTTAAATCAAAGTTAAAATCTTTTTATTTGCAAATGACCTTATCTCTCATCCCTTTACGGATGAAAGTGCAAGTTACAGATGTGGAGAAAATGTTTACATATCACATATCTTGCAGAGGATTCATATCTAGAATATGTAGGGGACTTTACAAATCCAATAGTTAAAAAAATATATTCCAATTTGAAAATTGGTATAAGACATGAAGAGACATTTCACCAAAGAGGATATATGAATAGCAAATACACAAATGGAAAGATGCTCAACATTATTAGCCATTAGAAAAAAATCACCTTCGGGGTGCTTGGGTGGCCATGAGTTAAGCATCCGACTTTGGATCCGGTCATGATTTCACAGCTCACGAGTTCGAGCCCCGCGTGGGACTCCGTGCTGACAGTTCAAAGCCTGGAACCTGCTTCAGATTCTGTCTCCCTCTCTCTGCCCCTCCTCTGCTCGAGCTCTGTCTCTCTCAAAAATGAATAAACATTAACAAAAAAAAATTAAGGAAAAAAAATCACCTTAAAATCACAATGAGATACCACTCCATACGTATCAAAAGGCTAAAGTTAAAAAAAAAAAGTGACAGGGGCGCCTGGGTGGCTCAGTCGGTTAAGTGTCCGACTTCAGCGCAGGTCACGATCTCGCGGTCCGTGAGTTCCAGCCCCGCGTCGGGCTCTGGGCCGATGGCTCGGAGCCTGGAGCCTGCTTCCGGTTCTGTGTCTCCCTCTCTCTCTGCCCCTCCCCCGTTCATGCTCTGTCTCTCTCTGTCCCAAAAATAAATAAAAAAACGTTAAAAAAAAGGTTAAAAAAAAAAGTGACAACATGAAAAAATACAGAAGATGTGGAGAAACTGAATGTTTCATACATCGCGTTTGAAAAGCCAAACATGACACAGTTTAGAAAAATAATTAGGGATTTAAAAAAAAATAAAGCTAAACCTGCAACCCAGCAATTCCATTCTTGAGCAGTTATCCCCGGAAATGGAACTTCCACTCATATAGAAACCTGTGTGTGTTTATGGTGGATTTATTCATAATAGCTAAAAAGCTTGAAACACCTAAATGTGCTTCAAAAAGCAAATGGGTAAACAAACTGTAGGAAATCCACACCATGGATTACTACTCAGAAAAATAAAGAGACTATTGTTATATGCAACAATTTGAATACATCTCCAGAGCGCTATATATTGAGTAAAAGAAAATCAATCCCAAAATGTTAGCTACTTTATTCTATACAATTTCACTTACATGACATGTTTGAAATGACAAAATTATAGAAATTGAGAACAGATTATTGGTTGATAGTGGTCAGAGACCAGGTGGGTTGAGGGAAGAGGTGATGAATGTGTTTATAAAAGGGCAGATGAGGGATCTTTGCCATGATGGAAGTGTTCAGAATGTTGACTGTATCAGTATCCTGGTATTAACTCTGTACTATATATTTGCAAGATATTATCTTTGAAAGGAACAGAATGTGGGGTACCTGGGATATCTCTATATCATTTCTTTCACCCGAATGCGAACCTACAGTTAAAATTGTGCACCATGACTAAGTGGGATTTCTCCTGGGAGTGCGAGTTTTAACATTTGAAAAATTTTCAATGTGATACACCATGTGTGGTGGGTAGGCAGAATAATGCCCTCCCAGTATATCCATGCCCCAATCTCTGTAATCTGTGAGTATGTGAATTTACATGGCAAGAAGGAATTCAAATTATAGATGGAACTAAGTTTGCTAACCAGCTTGCCTTGAGATGAAGAGATCATTTTGGTTTATCTGAGAGGGCCCAGTGTAATCGCAAGTTTCCGTACAAGTGATAAACGGAGGCAGGAGAGTCAATGTCAAGTGATATAATATGAGAAACGACCATCCATGACATGCTTTTGAGATAGAAGAATCCAGGAAATGGATTCTTCTTTACAGCCTGCAGAAAAGAATTCAGCCATCTGGACATCTCAATTTAAGCCCAGTGACTTCAGACTTGTGACTTTCCAGAATTTGAAGACAGTACATCTGAATTGTTTGAAGTCATTAAGTTTGTAGCAATTTGTTACAGCAGCAACAAAAATCCCATACACTGTTCAATAAGCCAATGTTTTATTAGACATGCCAATAAAATCAAGAGGCACCAAGAGGAAAAAAAAATCATAACTGAACTTCATCAAAATTTTTAAAAATGCACTTCCGAAGGCATCATAAAAAAGTAAAAGATAAGCAATAACCAGCAATAAATTATCTGCAAATCATAGGTACCCCTTTATCAAAAAGGATTTGTATCCAGACATATAAAGAACATGTACAACTCGTTAATGAAAAGACAAATAACCCAATATAAAAATGGACAAATAACCAAATAGAAATTCCTTCAAATAAGATGTACAAAAAGCAATCAGCACATGAAATTATAATTAACATTAGCCATGAGAGAACCACAAATGAAACCACAGAGATACCATTTTATCCCTGCTAGGATTGCTATAATCAAAATGGCAGACTATTACAAGCATTCGTAAGGAAGTAGAGAAACGGAAACCCTTATACACCAGTGGTGAGAATGTAGGATGGTCCTAAAACAGTTTAGCATTTCTTCAAAATATTAAATGTGGAATTACCCCAAAGCTAAAAGCTGGATGAAACCTTGGACACATTACACAGGATGAAATAAGTCACACAAAAGAGACGGCATAATTTATTATTACAGTTATTTTAAAAGTCCAGAAATTGTGTAATGTGAGGAAAAAACAAGAAACCAGACAAACATTTTAAAAAGAATATTTGGGGCGCCTCAGTGGCTCATTTGGTTGAGTGTCCGACTCTTGATTTAGGCTCACGTCATGATCTCATGGTTTGTGAGTTCAAGCCCCGTACTGGGCTCTCGATTGATGGCTGGGAGCCTGCTCGGGATTCAATGTGCCCCCTCTCTCTCTGCCCCTCCCCTTTGTGTGTTCACTCTCTCTTTCTCGTAAAGAAATAAATATTAAAAAGTAAAAAGAAAAGAAAAGACTGTCTGAAAGCGAAATGTTTTAGAGGTTGCTCCGTAAGGCTCTAACATATTGCCGTGCAAGCAGAGGCCATGAGGGGCTGTGCATATGCCCAGGAAAGAATTTAGAGGCATGGATCAGTTACTTTGGAGGCCCAACCTGTGTCACTGCCCAAGAGGGAGGTGAAGGCTAGAGCAGACTTTTAAACTGCCATAGTCCTGAATGACGGCCCCAACGCACACAAAGCCTCTTGGCAAAGGGTGGGAAACTTGCAGAATCAAGCTATTTAAGGAAGTCTCTTGCCAGTCATTATCTGATTAGTAAGCTAACCAAACAGACTTCAGTAGCTGCATACTATAGGGACTGTGGCATAACAGAATTAGTCCAGAAAATTTCCTATACAAACAAACCGCTGCCAACAAAAATAGTAGAGAATGGGGGAAATAGGATTCCCAAAGTCCCATATTACCTAATATATTCAGTTTTTAACAAAAAATTATGAGACATGCAAAGAAACCAGAGAGACTGACCCCCAACATTACACACACAACAAAACCAGTTAATACGTACTTCTTTTGAGAAGGCTCAGGTGTTCGATGTATTAGAAAACGTCTTTAAATCAATTATAAATATGTAAAAAAAAAAAAGGAAACAAAAGGAAGTCATAACGAAAAAAGTTACAGGAAAGTATAACAGTGATGATTCATCAAACTGAGAGCATCGGTAAAGAGACAGAGACAGTATTTTCACACATAACCAAATAGAAATTTTGGAGATAACAAGTCCAGTCATTTAAATTTAAAATTTCCCTAACGGGGTCAATACCAGATTTGAGCTGGCAAGAAAAGGAATCAGCAAACCAGGAGATTGATCTATAATGATTCTTCTTCCAGTCTGAGTTACTAAAAGGCAAAAAAAGAATGTAAGAAAATAAACACAGCTTTGGAAATCTGTGCATCACCAACAAGGTTAACCATGTATGCATAACATTAGTCCCAGGGGAAAGAGAGAAAGGGACAGAAGGAAATATATATTTGAAAGAATATTTGTATAACAAGTAAATACATTAAATTAGCAAGTCAAGATCATCCCACGAAGAAAAGTCCACGCCCAGGTGGATTCAATGGTGAATTTTAGTAAACATATAAAGGAGAATTAGGGGCACCCGGGTGGCTCAGTTGGTTAAGCTGCCGACTCCGGCTCAGGTCATAATCTCACAGTTCGTGGGTTTGAGCCCCTTTTCGGGCTCTGTGCCGACCGCTCAGAGCCTGGAGCTTGCTTCGGATTCTGTGTCTCCCTCTCTCTCTGCTCCTCCCTCATTCATGCTCTGTCTCTCACAAATAAATAAAAGTTTAACAAAATAAAAATTCATATCAATACTCCAGAAATACTTTCCAAAAAAAAATTAGAAGAAACAGAAAACTTTTAATTCATTCTATGTGGGCAATGCCATCCTGATACCAAATCAGACAAATCCATCACAAGGAAAGAAAACCAATATCCCTTGTGAATATCGACCAAAGATCAGAAATAAGACAAAGATATTCTCTCTTCCTCATCTGTTGAACATATGTTTTGTGGTTGTCCCTCAAAAGCCGAGATTAACCACCCTCACATGTGGAGACAGATAATGCCACACACATGCTGTATGAATTCTGTGTGGCCGCTATCACAAATTAGCATAAACATAGTGGCCTAAAATAAAGGAAATGCATTCCCTTAAATTTGGGGAGGCCAGAAGTCTGCAGTCAGTCTCATGGGATAAAAACCAACATGTCAACTCCAACAGTTCTAGTAGACAATCTGTTTCTGCCTCTCCCCGATTCTGGTGGCTGCTGGCATTACTTGGCTTCCGGTCTTATCACTCCAGTCTCTCCCACTGCCTTCAGGTTGCTTTCTTCTCTGTGCACCTTTCTTTTTCTCTTCTGACTGTATCAAGTCTCTCCATGCCTCATTCTAACGATAGTTGGGATACCATTTGGTGCCTGCCTTAACAATCCAAGATAATGTAGCCGTTTTAAGATCCTTAACTTCATCACGTATGCCAAGAACCCTTTTCCTTAAATGCAATACCCAAAGGTTCCAGGATTAAGACTTGGTATCTTGTGAGGCCCTTGTTCAGCCTACCACACCCACCAAGAAGGTATGAAAAGATTTATGACACATTTAGGCTTTCAGGGTAAGTAGGCTAGGCACCAAAGCCAGCCCGAAAATGGCCTGGGTAAACGTTCAGTAAACGTTTTTGGTCTTTATCGCGGGGGGGGGCTGATGTGAGGATTCCTATACGGGGCAAATTTTGCACGGTTTGATGAACTTCTCCATCACTCTCAAGGAAGAGAGGGCTTTCTTATAAGCTGGCACAGACACGGAACAAAAGGAAAAGGAGAGAAGTGGGATTTGGAAGCTCTCAGCTGTCAAAAACCAAAAACAGCGTCAGACTCTATTTTAACATACTATTGTGGGTTCTAGGCAGTGAAATTAGGCAAGAAAAGTAAATATTAAATATTCAAAATGGAAGACAGAAGTAAAACGGTCTTTATTCACAGATGATACTATCCTATATGGAGAAAAGTAAAAAATCCAACAACATCAACGACAAAATTATAAACGATGAGAATGAACAAAAAAGTATACCACAGCCATAGGAAGCAAGATTAGTATAAAAATCAATTGTCATTCCATATGTAAGCAGTGACCACTTCAAAAATAGAATAAAAAATACAAGTTCATTCACAACAAAATAAAAAATTATGAAATACGTGGTAATAAACTTAACAAAAGTAGATAAGGCTTGTAAATTGATAATTACAAACCTTTGAAGAAACATTCCATGTTCATGGATCCAAAGACCCAGTTTAGGTTAAGATTACAGTTCTCCCAAATTGATGTAAAGATTCAATATCATACTTATAAAAAAAATCACAGCAGAGTTTTTTGGTTGTGGTTTGTTTGTTTTGCGGAATTGATAAGCAGATCCTAAAACTTTCAAGGAAAAGTAAGACATCTAGAACAGCAAAAAAAAAAAAAAAAAAAAGATTTTTAAAAATAAAAACACAGAAGACTTTTCTTTGATGATTCCAAAATTTACTATAAAGCTACACTATTAAAACAATGTGTTACTGACATATATTGAGAGATTGTGTAGATAGGAGATAGATTAGATAGATAGATAGATAGATAGATGATAGAACAATTCAGAGCATCGTCCACACAATTAAAAAGGTATAAACTAGATCTCACTAGAATCAAAAATTTTTACACTTCAAAAGACACCATTAAGAAAATGAAAACACAACAGGGCACGTGGGTGGCTCAGTTGGTTTAGCGTCCAACTTTGGCTCAGGTCATGATCTCACAGTTCATGAGTTCCAACTGGGCATCGGGCTTTGTCTGACAGCTGGGAGTGTGGAGCCTGCTTTGGATTCTGTGTCTCCATCTCTTCTGCCCCTCCCTGTTCATGCTCTGTCTCTCTCTCAAAAATAAATAAAGATTAAAAAAAATTTAAATCAGGCACCTGGGTGGCTCAGTGGTTGAGCGTCTGACTTCAGCTCAGGTCATGATCTCACAGTTTGTGGGTTCGAGTCCCATGTTGGCCTCTGTGCTGACTGCTCAGAGCATGGAGCCTACTTCAGATTTTGTGTCTCCCTCTCTGCCCCTAACCTGCTGGTTCTCTCTCTCTCTCTCTCTCTCTCTCTCTCAAGAATAAAATAAACATTAAATTTTTTTTAATTTAAAAAAATGAAAATAGGCTCATGTATTCAATTATGTGTGCTTATTTATACATAAGGAAATGACAAAGAAAAGGAGAAAGGGTTTTGTGATTATAACGTATTTGTACTGTCCATGAAGCAGTATAGTGTTATTTGAAAGTACACTTGGAATAATTGCAACAATAAATTGCAAACTCTAGACTAACTACTTAAAAACAGTTTTAAAAAGTACAGTTGATATGCTGAAATAGGAGAAAAAAAATGGAATCAGAAAAAATATTTAACTAAAGCCACAAAAGGCATAAAAAGTATGGAAGGCAAAAACAGGAGAAAAGAACAAGGGAAATGAATAGAAATCATTAACAAATATGGTAGATATTAACCCACCTATATCAATAGTTGCTTTGAAAGTCGATGGTTTAAATGTTCCAATTGAAAACATAGATAGTCAGAGTGGATAAAAACAAAAATAAGTCCCAACTCTATATTGTCTCTCTAACACCCACTTTAAATATAAATGCACATATAGATCAAAAGGAAAGGAAAGGAGAAAGATATATACTGGTATTGGTAACCATAAAGCTATACGAATTTGATAGAGCAGACTTCAAAGTAAGGGAAATTATCAGGGTTAAGGAGGGGCATTGCATAATAACAAAGGGGTCGATACTCCAAGAAGACATAACGGTCCGTAAAGTCTATGCACGTAGCATCAGGACATCAAACTATGTGACAGAAAAGAATGATAGAACTACAATGGATGAAGCCACCGCTATAGTTGAAGACTTTAACACCCCTCTAGTCTCTCTCTCAAAAAAAGAAAGATCTAAAATTAGCAAAATACATGATTTATCCGCCTTAGGACATTAGAAAAATAAGATGGAGAAGGAAAAGAAGAAAGCAGAAGAAAGTAAGTCATACGAATTAGAATAGAAATTAATAGAATGGAAAACAAAATGAGTGGAGAAAATCAAGAAATCAATCTGAAAGGTCTTTGAAAAGATGAATAAACTTGGTCAGCCTCTTGCCAGGCTAACTAAGCAAGGAGAGAAGACACACATTATTAATATTAGGAAGGAAAAATGGGACATCTCTACAGATCCCACTAACATGAAGATGTTACTAAAGGTATACTATGAACAACTCTGTGCCCACAAATTTGGTAATGTAGATGAAATAGAACGATTCCTTCAAAGACGGGAGTTGCCATAACTCAGGCAGGAAAAAAAAAACTGAATAGGCCTGTACCTATTAGATAATTGTAATCAAAAATTAATACAAAAAGTACCAGGCTCAGCTAGGTTCACTGATGAATTCTACCAAATGTTTATGGATGAAATGTCACCAATTGTCTATGATCTCTTGCATAGAAGAAGCAGAGAGAACACTCCCACCTCTCATGATATAATCCAGCCAAGTATGTCCTTCTCTGCTTCTTTCTTGTGTTTTCTTGGAAGATCATTTCTGAATGAATGTTGAAGAGAAGGTGATGATGGGAGAAGGAAGTTGGAGGACACTCTAGCTGTTTGCATATGGCTGCTTCATTTTCTTATTGGTGGCTATGGATTATGAGCTATTACCCAGGGTGCAGCTAACTGATAAAATATTTATGCATCTTCTGTAAACTATCATATTTGCTTATCTTCGGCAAAAATACACATATCTGATTGTTATTTCCACTCCCTAAGTCTTTTATTTCTCGAATTTTGACAATAGGTTGGTTATGAAGTTTAGTTTTCATTGCTGGTTTTCTTTGTCTGTATTAACTGACATTTTATTGAGATTTTTAGAAAGCCTACAAGGTAGATGACCAGGTTACACTTTAAATTAGAATTTCTGATTTAAATTAGGATTTAAATCTGTTCCTTCTCTTATAAACCATACATTCCTGTCTCAAAGACTTAATGTATAAACTATTCTCAACACTTGTACTCTTATTTTAAGTGAAATACTGTAGCTAAAAGTACAAAGCAATAATGTTATCAGAACCTTCATAAAGTAAAGAAGTGTCTATTAATTTACCCAGATTTCCATACAGTATAGTGTTAAATTATCCATTGTAGTATAGTTTTCACCATCCTCTGGGACACATTCATTCTTTCAATTCCAATATCCTCCAAAATTGCTTTTAATTCATTGAGTCCCTACCTCCATCTCCCTTCCTGGTGTATTTCTCTATTCTACTTATTCTGTTTTATTCTTGGGTTAACTTGCTCTTTCTCCATTCATTCATATGCTGGAAGCCTTCCTGCCAATTTGCAAGGAAGGGACATTCTTTGTTGAATCCCCTTTGAAAGAGAAAAGCAAGCTTCTAAACTAAGAAAGATCACATCAGCATAAACTATTAGGATGGTATTATATTCTAAAGCAGTGAACCTATCTGTAACTAAGGAACACAGTCAAAAAACACCTGGAACTATTTCATTTTCCATAGTCTGCATAGACTATATTTAACCGCAACACTTAAAATAATACATGTTGTGTTTTCCTTTAATTGTTGCAGAGATCAAAAATATTAAATAAATGGAAAGAAGTCCTAAAGATCACATGTGGGCAAGGAAGTGGAGGGGAGATCATTCCAGAATTTGATTTATCAGCAAAACATATATTATGTAATAACTTAACTATTATATAATGCTACATATTATATAATAACTTAAATATTATATAACATTACACACTATTATATAATAAATTCAAAAATGAATCAAGCTTTTTAAAAAGAACAAAATCCTACAACAGGCATTTGATGTTATTTCCCTTTCCCTATACATCAGAATGAAATCAGCTGTCAATAATTTATTACTTATGACACAAAGCACTCATTGCGTGTTTTCAAAGTTGATATACAGTATATATTTTGAATGTTTCCAGTTATAAACTTTGAAAGGAGAAACATAAATACAAATTCGTTTATAATTCTTTACTTGTGAAAAAAACCGTTTTTTCCTTTCCACTTTCCATATTTTTTCATTATTCTAAATACTTGATTTGTTTTTCCTTAAGAGTCAAGGATAATTCTATCAGGGGCACAAAGATGGGTGCTTTTAATCGTTCAGTTACTCAGTCCAATGATCCAAATTTGGCTGCAGGTTGCTATAGCAATTAAAACGGGAACACTGGCAACAAAGCCTAATAACTCTTCATTCAACCCATTATATATGGTTACAGCAAACCAGAAAGCTTCCTACGGATTCTGAAGCGGATGCATCACCTCTGTAGATAATTAAGTGTTTTGGTGGGAATTTGTGCGAAAACCTGATATACAATTAGACAAATATGTTCACATATCATGTTTCATTGAAGTTTGTATGAGCCTACATGGTTGTCAATGGGTCCTGATCCTAAATGCCTTTATGCCTGATTAATTGTCAATATCAGGCAAGAGCTTGCTCATTAGCTCCTTGCAGGACCCATTTTAGATGGCAATGAGCTTCATTTAGAGATGATATGCTAACGTTAATAAACTGAATTGAATTTTTGTCTTGTGGGAAGAGATCCTGTTGAGAAAATATATATTAAAATCTTCCGAGAGCACTGAATAATCTAAGATTATTCTCTGTTGAAGATCTTGCTATTATCTTTCTTCCCTTAATTAAATGCAAACTTTTCCTCTTTATTTTATATTTTATGTTTTCAATCTATTTCGTACCTCCTATATGATTCAACTAATATCATTTCTATGAAGAATGAAGTAAATTTATATTAACGTTCTTTGGATCTTACTAACCTTTTTAAGCAGCTCAATTCAAATAGACCACATTTATTATAAATCATGAAAAATGTATATTTAAAAATAAAAAAAATATCTTGAGTATGCATAGGTGCCTGGATGACTCAGTTAAGTGTCTGACTTTGCCTCAGGTCATGATCTCCTGGTTCATGGGTTCGAGCCCAGCATCGGGGTCTGTGCTGACAGCTCAGAGCCTGGAGCCTGCTTCGGATTCTGTGTCTCCTCCTCTGCTGCTCACTCTGTCTCTCTCTCAAAGATAAAGAAACATTAAAAAAACAAAAAACAAAAACAAAAACAAACAAACAAAAAACCCCAAAGCTTTAAAAAATATGCCCTGAGTGGATTGTGGGAATAGTGCATTCCTACCGGCATTTGGAGGATAATTAAAGATTTTACCCACTCAAATCATTCATGTGCATAAAGAAAAAGTTCTGTGGTTAGTGATATTTTATGGTTCTCACAAAGACATTGTGAAGGGAATAACAGAATTTTCTTATTTGGTTAAAATTTACAAAATAATACAGATCCATTCTTGGAAAGGAATGCGTACTTCTTGATAGATAGTTTATATTCGAATGACCCAAAGACTATTATTTTTATCGTTTTTAAAATGTAAGTTCAGGAGACAATGGTTTTTCAATTACCATGAAAAGATAGCAATATAGGGTTCCTGAGTATCTCTTTTTCTGTAACAAGTTGTCTTACTCTTATTATCCAATGATTCAATTTGAGTTCTGTGACTATTTTCACCAATGACCAAGGTGAAATTAATTACATACTATTTTTTGCCACACATTAGGATGAATATACATGGAAATCTTACTTGTGCCTATTTCTAAATACATGTCATGACAATAATCTATCGACATGTATGAAAGTAAAATAAGAATTCACAACAGAATCTAAAATATGCTTGTTGGAAATAAAATCATAACATAACATAACATAACATAACATAACATAACATAACATAACATAACAACATAAAAATAGGCTTATTGGATAGTAGAGCTTCATGAGCCTTTGAAATAACAATATCACTTATAATCCCTCTTCAGTGGGATGTGAATTCCCTACTCAAATATATGCTAACTTTGGTTCCTAAAGTAATGAGATCCTTCCATGCATTCAAGAGGTTGCCTTGAAGTTTATGATGGTCTCTCACCAGTTGGAGCTGGAGTCTCAATTCACCCGCCACCCTTTTCTTTTAGAGACCTACTCGAAAATTATGGTAATCGCTGTTTTCTGAACGTACACTGGGGATTTGCTCTTCTCTGCCTTTTCTTCTGGGTATCTATAATATCAAGAATGTGTGCTCTCCATCAAACTTCAAGATCATATCCATTTTTCTTGGTTCCTTTCAGTCCCTTGAGCTTAATGCATTCCTGAGTACTCCTAGGGGACATGATCCCTTCCATGCTAAAATGGGTCCTTCTTGTTTCACTTACCTTTCAGTAAAGTTATGTGGCTTGACAGAAATCATGGAATCTTGTGATATTAGAATATATGTATTCATTATTAACAGAGAGTAGGCAAACACAGTACTAGCGAACTCCATAATAAGATGGGTAAAATAGTACTTTGTTCCATGGGAGGGGAGGGGGGGACGGAGAAAATACATAGCAGTGGAATTGGTGGGTTATTTGATAAGTTTATGTTAACTTTCAAAATGGCATGACCGTGGGGCACCTGGGTTGCTCAGTCGGTTGGGCGTTCAACGTCAGCTCAGGTCATGATCTCACCCTTTGTGAGTTCAAGGCCCACGTTGGGCTCTATGCTGACACCTCAGAACCTTGAACCTGTTTCAGATTCTGTGTCTCCTCTCTCTGCCCCTTCCCTACTCACACTCTGTCTCTCTCTCTCTCAAAAATAAATAAACGTTTAAAAAAATTTAAAAAAATAAAAAATAAAACGACATGCCCAACTTCTTCAAAGTAACAAAACCATTGCATGTCTACCACAAACATATGAGCGTTCTGGTTTCTTCACATCTTGTCTACAGTTTGTGTTGTCTTTTAAAAAATACAAACAAACAACAACAACAACAAAACACCTTTCTAGTAGGTGTGAAGTGGTATCTTGTTGTTTCTTTCATTCACATTTCCCTAATGAGTAGGAGGTTTGCACCTTTTCATGTGATTGCTAGCCACCAGTGTATCTTCTTTCAGGAAATACCTATCCAAATATTTGCTCAGTTTTTAACTGGGGCTCTTACTATTATTATTGTTAAATCGTAAGTGTTCTTTATATATTCAAGAAACAAGTCCTTTATCAAATACATGATTTGCAAATATTTCCCTTCAGTTAGTATCTTTTCTCTTATGTTCCTGATGGTATCTTTCAAAGCTTTTTTATTTTTTTAATTTTAATGAATTCCAATTTATCTCTCCTTTTTGTTGTTATGATTAGTGCTTTTGGTGTCTAAATGTCCCTTTTCCTAAACTGATGTCACAAAGATTTTCTCCTGTTGTCTTCCCAAGTTTTATGGGGTTGGCTTTTATACTAGGTCTGACTCATTTTTTTTTAAGTTTATCTATTTTCAGAAAGATGGAGACAGCATGGGCCAGGGAGGGGCAGAGAGAGAGAGAGAGAGAGAGAGAGAGAGAGAGAGAGAGATTACCAAGCAGGCTCCATGTTGCCAGCTGTGGAGCTTGAACTCATAACCCGTGAGATTATGACCTGAGCGGAAGCCAAGAGTCATTGCAAAACCAACTGAACCACCCAGACACCCCAGGTGTGAATCATTTTTGAGTTAGTTGTGTATGATGGGATGTGAGAGTCTACATTAATCTTTTGACATGTGGACATCCAATTGTCCTTGTACTATTTATATAAAAGACTATCCTTTCCTCATTGAGTTGCCTTGACACCTTTGTGGAAAATCAATTGTCCATAAATATAAGTGTTTATTCCAGGACTCTCAATTCTGTATATTGATCCATGTGTCTATCCTCACACCATTTGTGCTCTGTCTTGCTTACTGCAGAATTATAGTAATTTTTAAATTGGAAGGTATAAGTCCCACAATTTTATTCTTCTTTTTCAAAGTTGTCTTGGCTATTCTAGGTCCTTTGTAATTGTTCACTAAATCTAGGAATCAGCTTGTCAACTTTTGTAAACAAAAACAAAAACAAAAGAGCTGAGATTTTAGTATATGTGCTGCCGAAGCGAGCACAAAAAAGCTGAGATTTTGATGTAGGGTATGTTAAATCTAAAATCGATTTAGAGAGAAGTTGACGTCATGAAATTATTAAATATTGATTTGCAATCCAAAAATATGGAGTGTCAAGGGGCGCCTGGGTGGCGCAGTCATTAAGCGTCCGACTTCAGCCAGGTCACGATCCCGTGGTCCGTGAGTTCGAGCCCCGCGTCAGGCTCTAGGCTGATGGCTCAGAGCCTGGAGCCTGTTTCCGATTCTGTGTCTCCCTCTCTCTCTGCCCCTCCCCTGTTCATGCTCTGTCTCTCTCTGTCCCAAAAATAAACGTTGAAAAAAAAATTAAAAAAACAAACAAACAAACAAAAAATATGGAGTGTCTTTCCATTTAGGTAAATTCTCTTTAACATCTCACGGCAATGTTTTGTAGTTTTCAGTGTATAAAAGTTTTGTTCTTCCTTTGTTAAAACTATCCCTAAGAAATTTATTATTTTTCCTGATTTTGTGAATGGAGTTCTTCATTTCACTCTGGCTTAATTGTTAATAATTTTTAGAAACACAATTGCTTTTTGTTTATTGATTCTCCATGGGTAATCATGATCATTTCCTTCATTTAGTTTTATTATGGATTCCTTAAGATGTTTTACATATATGGTAATATTATCTGTGAATAAAGATACAACAGTACCTCATCCTTTATAATATGTATATATTTAATTTATATTATTGTTAATTTTCCTTTTTACACTGGCTATACCTCAATTAAAATATTAAATAGAAGCGGTGAGAACTGACATTCTGGCTTTGTTCCCATCTTACAGGGAAGGGTTTCAATCTGTCAGTATTAAGTGCTATATTAGCTGCAGGTTTTACAAAGGTGTCTTCAGCAAGCTGAGGAATTAGTCTTCTGTAAGTTTGTTGAGGGTGTTTATCATAAATGTGTGTTAGATTTTTCTGCATCTGTTATGATGATCATGGGCTGAATCATTATTTTCAGATGTTAAAACAATTTGAATAATATATTCTCAATAAAATCACCTTTTCTCTTAAATCTTGAACCATTTCGTTCACTTAAAAATCACTGCGTATCAGTTGTTAAGGCCGCTTCTGGCTCAAGGAAATACTGGATTTTAATGTCAACGTTGGCATTTTGGGCACTTTCAGAAACAGGCTTCTTTTGTTGCTTAGTATTATGTTGCTGAGGAGTGAAAAGGGTTTTCTCTGTGTGTGCATGCGCGTGTGTGTGTGTATGTACGTGTGTGAGTTTGATAAAATGCGCACAACATAAAATTTGCCTTTAAACTATATTTAAGTGTATAATTCAGTGGCATTAAATACATTCACAATATTGTGAAAACATCACCACTATTCATTTCCAGAACAATGCCATCACACCAAACAGAAACTATATACCCATTAAGGAAACACTATCAGTCATTACCTCCCCACAGTCCCTAGTAAGTCTCTACTTTCTTTCTCTCAGAATGTCTGCACATTCTAGATACCTCATATAAGTGGAATCATACCATGTTTGTCCTTTGTTTCTGGCACAATGCTTTCGAGGTCCATCCACGATGCAGCATGTATTATAATTTTATTCCTTTTTAAGACTGAATAAGATGCCATTGTATGTATACAGCACATTTTCTTTACCATTCGTTAGCTGGTGGGCATTTGGACTGGTTGTATCTTTTCGCTCTCCTGAATAAAGCTGCTATGGACATCAGGGTACATGTTCTGTTTGAGTCTCTGCTTTCAATTCTTTTGTGCCAGTAGCACATTGTTTTAATAACTATGATTTTGAAGTATTTTTAAAATTTAGAGGTGCGATTTCTCCTGATTGTTCTTTTTCAAGAATGTTTTGGTTATATGAAGTCCCTTGAGATTCCATATGAATTTTAGGATGGGTTTTTCTATATCTGAAGAAAAATATCATTGGAATTTTAACTGGGATTTCTGTAGATCTGATTTCTGCAGTGAATCTGCAGATTGCTTTGGGTAGTGCTGTCACCTTAATGATATTGTCTTCCAATCCATGAACATGGGCTACCTTTCCATGTCTGGTTTAATCTTTTAGCAATGTTCTGTAGTTTTCAGTATAAGTCTTTTACTTACATGTTTAATTTTATTTGAGTATTTAAATAATTTTGATACTATTGTAAATGAAATTGGTTTCTCAGTTTCCTTTTCTTTTTAAAAATTTTTTAAAAATGTTTATTTATATTTGAGAAAGAGGGAGAGAGATGGAAACAGAGCATGAGCAGGCAAGGGGCAGAGAGAGAGGGAGACAGAGAATCCGAAGCAGGCCCCAGGCTCTGAGCTGTCAGCACAGAGCCCAACACAGGGCTTGAACTCATGAACTGCAAAATCATGACCTGGTCTGAAGTCAGCGCTTAAACGACTGAGCCACCGAGGCTCCCCTCAGTTTCCTTTTCATGTTGTTCATTGTTGGTGTGTAGAAACGACTGTTTTTGTGTGCCTGCAACTTCACTAAATTTATTAAGTTCTAACTTTTTTTCTTTTATGAAATCTTTATGGTTTTCTACATATAAAATTATATCATCTGTGAACAGAGATAATTTTACTTTTTTCTTTCCAATTTCAATGACTTTTATTTCTTTCTCTTGCCCATATTTCTGACTAGAATTTTCAATGCTGTGTTGAATAAAAATGATAAGAGCAGGCATTCCCGTCTTATTTCTAATCTTGAAGGAAACATTTTTTGTCTTTGGGGATTGAATATGGTGTTAGTTGGAGGGGTTTTATATGGCCTTTATTATGTTGTGTAATTTTCCTTCTACTCCCAGTTTATTGAGTATTTTCATAAATAAAGGGTGTTGGGTTTTGTTAAATGTCTTTACTGCATCAACCGAGATTATCAAGTTTTTTCCCTTAATTGTATTAATTTTTCTAGTTCTTTAAAGTGTAAAATTATGGTATTGACTTGGGACACTTACCTATTTCAATGCATGCATTTGCTGTTAGAATTTTTCTCTTAGCACTGCTTGTGCTGCATCGCATTTGTTGGTATGTTGAGTTTTCTTTTGTCTCAAATATTTTCTAATTTTCCTATTCTTTTCCTTTGACCAATTTGTTGTTTAAATGCGTTATGTTTAATTTCTACACACCTGTGAATTTTGCAGTTTCCTTTTTAGAATTGGTTTCTAGCTATATTCCACTGTGTTCAGAACTAATACCTTGTAAGATTTCAGTCTCAATTAATGCCTTCTTTTGTGTTTAGTGGATTTTTTGTAGTAATCTGTTTTATTCTCTTTTTTTTTCCTTTTGTGTATATCCTATAGATTCTTTGGTGGTTATCATGGGGATTAATATAATATCCTTAAGTTATAACTATTTAAGTTATTGTTAATTAATTATTGTTTTTAAATCCCAGTATAATTAACATAAAGTGTTATATTAGTTTCGGGTGGACAAGAGAGTGATTCAAAATTCTATACATGACGCCGTGCTCGTCGTGATAAGTGGACTCTGGCAACAACAAGATTTTTCTCTACGGTTAACAGTCTGTTTTGTTGTTGTTGTTGTTATTTTTGTTTGTCTCTTTTTTTCTTTGTTCATTAGTTTTGTTTCTTAAATTCCACATATGAGTGAAACCATTTGGTATTTGTCTCTCTCTGACTGACTTATTTTGCTTAGCATGATACTCTTTTGACCTATCCATGTTGTTGCAAAAGGAAAGATCGCATTCTTTTTCATGGCTGAGTGATATTCTATCATATGTTTTATAGATCACCTCTTCTTTATCCGTCCATCCATCTATTGATGGACACTTGGGTTTCTTCCACACTTTGGTTATTGTAAATAATACTGATATAAACATAAGGGTGCATATATCTTTTCAAATTAGTGTTTTTGTATTCTTTGGGTAAATTCCCAGCTGTGGAATCACTGGGTCATATGGTAGTTCTATTTTTAACTTTGTGAGGAACCTCCATACTGTTTGCCACAGTGGCTGCACCCTGTTTGCATTCCCACCCGTGGCGCATGAGGGCTCTTTTCTGTCCACACCCTCACCAACATTTGTTAGCTATTCTCACAGGTATGAGGTGATACCTGATCGTGGTTTTCATTTGCATTTCTCTGATAAGCAGTGATGGTGAGCATCTCTTCATGGGTCTTATTGGCCTTCTTTATGTCTTCTTTGGAGAAATGTCTGCTCAGGTCTTCTGCCCAGTTTTAAAATGGATGGTGATGACGATAATGATGATGATGACAAAGATGACAATGATGAGGTATTGATATTGAGTTGTATAAGCTCGTTATATATTTTGTATATTAACTCCTTATTGGATATATCATTTGCAAATATCTTCTCCCATTCTATAGGTTGTCTTTTTTGTTTTATAACCATTTAACTTAAATATCGACTTCAAATGCATATGTAAATCCACTCCTATTACATTCCATCCTCTTCTTGTATTATTGATGTCACAAATTATATATTTATATGGCGTGTGCCTAATAACATAGGTTTATAATATTTTAAGCTATTTTTTCTCTTAAATCCTGTAGAAAACAGAAAGTGTGAGTTATAAACCGATGTTATAATAATGGTGGCTTCTTTTACTTGCTTACATATTTACCTTGGCCAGAGAATTTTACATCTTCATATTGCTTCAAGTTACTATCTAATGTCTTTTCACTACATCACAAAGATTATATTTCTTGTAGGGCAGGTCCAGTGGGAATAGACTTTCTCGACTTCCTCAGCCTTTTTTTTTTTTTTTTTTTAATTTGGGAATGTTGTTATCGCTCCCTCATTTGCAAAGGACAGTTTTGCCAGATATAGAATTCTCAGTTGGCAGGGTTTTTTTTTTTGTTTTGTTTGTTTGTTTGTTTGTTTGTTTTTTCAGAACTTCATTCCACTGCCTTTTCCCTCCAGGTTTTTTTTTAATTTAATTTTTTTTTTAATTTTTAATTTGGGGTGGGGAGAAGGGTACAGCAAGAGAAATAATCTTAAGCAGGCTCCATGCTCAGTGCGGAGCCTAAAACGGAGCTCGATCTTATGACCGTGAGACTATGACTTGAGCCAAAATCAAGTTAGGTGCTTAACTGACTGAACCACCCAGGCGCCCCATGCCTCCAGGTTTCTGAGGAGAAGTTGGCAGATAATCACATTGAGGGTCTCTAATACATGTCAAATCACTTCTCTATTGCTGCATCTAAGATTCAGTATTATCTTTTGCTTTCAAAAATTTGATTATAGTGTATCTCAATGAAGATCTTGTTGGGTTTATTGTACTTGGCATTTATTAAGTTTTTTTAATTTGTAGATTAGTTTCTTCTTTTTTGAAAAGAATTTAGCCATCGTTTGTTAAAATAATCGTTCTTACCCTTTCTCTCCTCTTTTACTATTCCCATTTTACATATGTTAGTTGGCTCGATGGGGTCTCACCATTCCCTTGGACTCTGTTCACTTTTGGGCATTCTTTTTTTGTTTCTTTTCTGCAACTCAGACTGATATAACTACCATTGTTCTGTCTTCAAGTTCACTGATTCTTGTGCAAATTTGCTGTTGATCCCCTCTAGTGAAGTTTTCACATCAGTTATTGTACTCTTCAGCTCCATAATTTCTGTGTGGTTCTCTTTTCAACATTTCTATGTGTTCACGGATATCCTCCTTCCATTTATGTATTATGTCCTAGGTTTCCTTTAGTTCTTTGTCCATGCTTTTCCTTATCTGTTTGAGCATATTTACGACAGTTGTTTCAAAGTCTTTGTTTAGTAAGTCCAGTATCTGGGCTACCTCAGGGACAGTTTCTGTCAATTAATTATGTTGTTCCTTTGAATAAGCCTAAATCTGTTTTTTTATATGCTTTGTGATTTTTTTTTTTTTTGCTGAAAATTGGTATTTGATTTTTAGAATGTTGTACCTCAGCTTTTCTCTATTTGCTAGGGTTTTCTGTTTTGTTTGTTTGTTTGTTGTTTTGATAATTGAAGGCTGTTGTAGTCCATTTGTTTTGAGACTTTTACAAACTATGTTTTTCAAAGATGGTTCTTTGGTGTGTGTACTCACTGTCTCTGTTCCTTTAGCTTGTGTTCAGCAAATGTTTTGACAGAGATTTTCTTGAATGCCAGGAGCTGAAAGAGACAAACAAAAATACACCGAGAAAGAAAAAATAAATAAAGGACAACCATCTCTCTCAGTCTTTACAAACTAGCTCTCTGTGGGTGTATGCTTTTACCAACGAGCTAGTCTTGTTGGGAGCCTAGGGAAGAGCTGAGGAGAAAGCTTAAGGTCTCCTCAGGACTTTTGAGCTTGTGCTTTGCCTGGCTACACACAGGACTTTCTAAATTTTCCTATATATGCAGTTGCTTCTGAATGTCCTAGTTTCCCAGAGTCTCACCCATTTTGTTTCTTGGTTTTAGATGATCTATTACAGATCTCCTTTCAGCCTCTTTTGCCCTAGGAGTCTGTGGGTCTGTTGTCCTCGTAGCTTTTAGGAGCTGTGCCGGTTGCTTTTACTCCCTATGTTCTCAGTTCTGTGAGATGAAGACGAGCAAGCCAGTTATTCGAGTACCTTCCAGCCAGGTTAGAAGAAATGTACACAATAATTTGCAAGCCAAGGCTGCTCTGCTTCTTCCGGTTCAGGGAGAGTAACGGGTAGCCAGGCTTGCCTTACTCAAAACCAAGATGGCTCTGTGCTTGTCAGGGGTAAAGGAATGAAGAGTAGAAATGTTGTAGAACTTCCTTCGCAATTGGAAGATAGCTTTCTCTTGATTGAGCATTTGCTTGACTGTTGTAAACCTCTGATTATGTTCCAGAACTCCGACAAAGGTGGTCCCCACAGTTTCGGGTTGTCTCTTACTGTTGTTGTCGTCATTCTTGTTTATGTTTGGGGAACTTGATCCACTGTTTGGCTGACATCATTCTCCCAAGAATACCCACTTTGACACACTTAGAAACCTCTTATTTATTCCCTTGTTATGTTCTGAGACATCTAAGAGGGGCCAACATCTCCATAATCAAATTCAACATTTCGTGGCCACTTGTTTTTTATTTTCATTGTTGCTGGCTGTTTTCACTGATTACATAATGTTGTTTATAAGTTGCCAGTCTTTAAGTTTCCACAACTATGAAAATAAAACATAAAAATATAGTAAGTTCATTAGTTTATTCTTCTATGAACACTCATATGATGGACATTGGACCTGAAGTTGTAAGTATACTTTCTCTCTTTATTATGTGACTTCATATATAACAGTGGGGTTCTATATGGTTCTCTCAAGATTCTGATTTCTCCCCCTCCCAACCTGTTGTTCTTTTACTGGGATATCTATTCTAATTTTTATTTCACTACTGATTCTATTTATTTTTTATTATATATATACATATATATAATTTATTATTATATAATATATATTATAATATAATTTATTATATATATACATATATATATACATACAAATATACATATATATATTGGGTGGGGGAGAGAGGACGAGCAGGGGAGAGGGGCTGAGGGAGACAGAGAGAGAATCCCAAGCAGCTTCCATGCTCAGTACAGAGCCTGATGCAGGGCTTGATCCCATGACCCTGGGATCATGACCTGAGCCAAAATCAAGAGTCGGACACTCAATAGACTGAACCACCCAGGTGCCCCTCTACTGATTTTAAACATAATTATTTTATACTCACTTTTATTACGTTAATTTTTGTATCAGAGGATAGCAATTCTATCTGTGGTATCTGCTGTCTCTTTCAATGCTGGTACATTGCTTTATGTGGTTTGTATCTTTAAATCATGAGCTAATCCTCAGCAGCCTAATTTTTTTTTCCCCATAGGTTAACTTGGTGCCTTGTGCTGTAGAATTATCTTATAGACAGTTTTGTCTTTGCTTCTGCAGAAACTCTTGAGATATACAGCTTGAGATATCAACACACAAAGCATCCCAAGTTAAGATGAATTCTAGCCCAGGCGCGCCTGGGTGGCTCAGTTGGTTGAGCGTCTGATTTCGGCTCAGGTCGTGATCTCACAGTTAGTGGGTTCGAGCCCCGCATCAGGCTCTGTCCCGACAGCTCAGAGCCTGGAGCCTGCTTTAGATTCTGTGTCTCCTTCTCTCTCTGCCCCTCCCCGACTGTCTCACTGTCTCTCAAAATTAATAAATGTAAAAACATTTTTTAAATGAATTCTATCTTCAATAACTGAGTGTGGCATAGATTTAGTGCTTCTATTGCTCACAGAAAAGCTTTCCACACCAGAGCTTCAAAAAAGTGAAAGCTTATTATTTTCTTCTACTATGGGAGAGTGGAGTGGGTATTTCCTTTGCCCTTTTTTATGAAATGGGTAAAGTTTGAGGAAGCCTCATTTTTGCAGAAGGTCTTATTTGCAACTGCCTACAGTTTGTGTTAACCAAAAGAAGGTCCAATATTTTTTGTTTGTTTTCTCTTCATTTCTGAAGTTTCAATTTCTGCTCCAAACAGTTGGAGAGTATTTCCCATGGGAAGGTCTTTACATTCCATTGATTAATTACATCTCACACAAAAAGCATACAATTTGTATATGCTCCAGACATAGTTGAATGATGTCAAAACAGAACAGCCAGTTAGTATTCACTTTGTGAGATTTCAGACTACTCAATGTTGATGAATGAACACATCCATTGTTTAAATTATCAGACAGATACACAGGCACTATTAAATTAAAATTTTCATTATATCTACATATATCTTAGCTAAACACACACATAATGATAATATTGAATGTTGTGACTTCATGATTTACTTTACCGGCCATGAATAGCTATACACAGGCATGTTTCATAAGATTAAGAGCAAAATGCTTCTTTATAAAAAATTTCTTTTATGTTTCTTTATTTTTGAGAAAGAGAGAGAGACAGAGTGCAAGCAGGGGAGGGGCAGAGAAAGAGGGAGACACAGAATCCGAAGCAGGCTCCAGGCTCTGAGCTGTCAGCACAGAGCCCAACGTGGGGCTCCAACTCGCGAACCGTGAGATCATGACCTGAGCTGAAGTTGGACGCTTAACCGACTGAGCCACCCAGGTGCCCTCCATTATAGTTTTCTACTAATGTCTTGTGATATCATGTAACATCTAACATTTATTTCAACCATAGATGTGTGTGTATGCGAATCCGTCTCTCTCTTTCCGTAGAGATGGATAGCATAAGTGATAAGTATTGAACAGCAAATTTAAACCTACATGTCATACACTGAGTATTTTTCCTTACACCAGGAGAGGAGGGGATTACATTGTGGCCGTCACTATTGTCATAAGGTATAGATTAAAGGATGATGGAGAGGTACAGAAGCAAAAAGTCCAAGGGATGTTATCCCCATAGGTGGGATTTAGTTTCTTAAAACTCCCAAGTTCTATCAGCCTTCTATTTTGATTTTCCACTTGCTGACTCTACCTTTGGGTAACTCAATGGTAGAAAAGGGTATAATTATATCTGTATGATTCCCCTTCTCAAATTTAACTGAAATCTCTATTATGTTGTTATTTGGTTGCTAAGCCTCTAATTGAATGTTGTAGAAAAAAACTACAATGGCTGAATTTGTTGTTGATAAGAACACAATGCTAACTAGCTGAATTAAATAAGTCAGAGTAGGTATTCAGTAAATGTGTATGTGTATGTCTGTGTGTGTGTATATCAAGATTCTTCTTTCTTATTTACATGCCCAATGGAAATGGGTCTTGGGATAGCACAATTTAGTGTAAGTTGATATTGCCAATGCTGAATATTTTTTAAATGTTTTTAATTAAATTCTTTTTAAAATTTTTAATATTTGTTTTGAGAGAGGGAGAGCACACACATAAGCAGGGGATGGGGCAGAGAGAGAAGGGGAGAGAGAGTCCCAAGCAGGCTCCACACTGTCAGTGCCGAGGGCGAGGCAGGGCTTGAACTCACAGAACCCTTAGATCATGACCCGAAAATCAGGAATCGGATGCTTAACTGACTGAGCCACCCGGGGAACCCCTGAATATTTTTTAGCTACAATTTGTATATGACTTTTATTGAAGGAGACATTCTTCCCCTATTCTTTTGGTAGGAAGAAATGAGCACGGGATGGGGGAGGTAAGGACAGAAATACTTCAGTTTGTTACTGGGGGGATGGGAGGCAGGGACACGGGTTCAACACAAAGTTAACCTGCTCTCATTGTGTTTTTTTTTGAGACTTTTGTCACACTTGTCGATAACTTAGTCACGTTTCACCAGCTTTAGTCACCCTCAAACACACATGGCACACGGGCACCCACACACCAAATTGAAAGCGTGGGGGGTCTTTTCAGTACAGATAAGGATTGTGATGTTCCACAAGTCACAATTCTGAAAACACAGAATTACTTGGGACTCTACCTTCTAATTCCCTGCTCACTCCTACCCTTCCTCTCCCCCGCAAAGAATTTGACAGAATTTACCTTTTTAGCATAGTCCCAGTAATGAATTTGGATTGCGACAATCATAAACATCTTTTTAGATGTGCTCAGGTAGTGAGAGTCTTGACCACTCTTTGTGAACAAGCTTTGACGTGACTGATAATCCATTTTATCTTACCCTTTACAGCATCTCTTACCAACTTTCGAGCAGGATTTGGCCATTAGGCACCAATGCCGGGAAAAAGTTTTCATTCTTTCCTTCGAGAGCAAAAGTGATTTCACACTAGGGAGCTTTTTTCATTATGGTCTGTAGTTTAGCAGATTGAGGCCAAAGTAGGTGCTGTCCAGTATGTGGGATCTAGATGGGTGGACAGCCAAATAGTTTCCCTTCCAAAGAATTCTTTATATAAACTGTAGCTTTGTAGATTTGGTTCTAGCCGGGAACAATAGCCGAGGTAAGATAACTCGGCCTTTACAGCCAGCGTGGAAAGCTGAATCAGTCTTGTTCTTCACATTAGGCAATACATGAAACCCACCTGGGATCTTGGGAAAGTCTGCTCAACACTCCCACCAGGCTCTGTTTTGTTTTTCTTCTCCCACTGCCAAACCTCTGTGAACTCCAAAGGATATTCAATCTTTCCAGTTTTCCCACCTGTAATGAAATATACAAGTGTAAGAGTCCCCTTAAAAGAACTCAGGTACTGTTGCTCGTCAACCATTAAGTTAAACCAGTTTGAATGTCGGGTTAAACAGTTTCATCAGAGCAGGTCTCGGAACCACAAATCTGGAAGCTTTTTTTTTTTTTTTTTTTTTTTCCCCTCAGAGGTGGCATCCCATAGATTGGCTCTTGGATGTTGTCAAATATAAATCATCAAAGGAAAACAAGGAAAATAGCATGAGCTTGACAATGAATGTCCCGTAGGTTCATTTTATACCCACGTATCAATACGACAGCCTTTTGTGGCAACGTTTCCATGACTGGTCCCAGACCATCCTTTCCCTGGCTGCACAGGCCTTGAGCACTTATCCATGGAGCAATATGCCACAGAATTACTGGAGTATAATTCCAATTGTATTGATTGTTATATTTAAGATTTTTTTAATGTTTGTTTACTTATTTATTTAGAGAGAGAGAGAGAGAGAAGTGGGGGAGGGACACAGAGAGAGGGGGGACACAGGATCCAAAGAGAGCTCCAAGCTGTCAGCACAGAGCCCAATGTAGGGCTCGAACTCACGAACCATGAGATCATGAAGCCGGATGCTTAACCGACTGAGCCACCCAGGCGCCCCGCTTGTTATACTTTTAAGGGAAGTTGGAAATCAGAAATACAACCTGTGAGGCCCAGTTTATGTTCATACCAACTTCTAAAAGTGTAAGGTTTCAAGAATGGTTTTATAAGAATCATTAACTTTTTAAAAGGCACCAGTTTCCTTCTGTCATTAACGCTATGCGTAAGAGTTTAATGTAATGCTACTTTTAATTATCACAGCCCTTTCTTTTAAATATCAAATTTCCCTCTCTAAACTGTCCCGCGTTCTCTTTAGAGTCTCGTCTGTCACTGTAAATGCCATCACTTTATTCCTCCTTTAGAGGCAGTGACAGGCTCACTCTTATCCCGAGCTTTATCTCTTTTTCCATCCTTTATTGTACTACAAAGATCCCTTTTTCATAGTTTACAGCTGTATCCGCTTTCCACACGTGGCACATGATTGCCTCGGTAAAGGTATTTTCTGTTTCAATCTTACATTTTCCCAAGGGAGAACAAAAGGTACGAGCTCTCTGGAGTTGGTTTCACTGAGAAAATTGTTTAGAATTGCCTCATTCCTCAGCAGATTAACGAATGCATACAATCCCGGCTTAAGTGCTATTGTACTGCACAATTTGTCCATTATACTTTGTCCTTTCCATTTAGAAAACCCCTCACCAATTAAAGTAATACAGCCTTCCAATACCTGCTCCCAATTAAATCTGAGCTGTATTACCTGCCCCGTTGCAGCTGGTCACAGATTCCTACCACTTACCCGCATTCATTAGGCCTGTTCATTATCAAGGGGATGGTGGCAGGAATTCAAGCCACTGCCTTTCTTTGAGGTCTCACCGAAATTATCAGCTTTCTACCCGGGGCCCCAATAAGGACGGGATTAAGTATAAGGAGGAGGAATTCATACAGTAGCAAACTTACATTGTTTCTCTTTTGCTCATGTCCTCTCTACCTCGACACATCAAAAAGATACAGTACAGGTACAAAAGGACACTCGTCTTAATTAAAGGATCACTTTTCCCTCCTTTTCCAGCCCAAAGCGTCCCCCCCAGCTTTGTTCCTCTGTCTTTACTGCCCTCTGCCTTCAAGTCCTTTCTTCCAGACCACAGTGAGAACCAGTAAAGAAAGGCTGTGAAAGTGACCAAGAAGCCCACTTACTGCGAGCTTTGTCATTTAAGAACAGGCTTTTCGAGCTTCAGGCTGGACTCCATTTTTGAGAAGTGTTATTTTTCTACTCGAGGCTTAAAGCAACCCTGAGAAAGGAGGCGGCTGTGGACGGATGGAAGGTCCCGGGGGCTGAGAGTTCATGACTAACGCGGCGTTACTGTGCAAGTGGGGGTCTCCCAGATACGTGTAACCGACTGGGTACAACAAACAAAATTCAACAACCCACACTCTTTTACTTTCATTTTGAAGGAGGAAATACAGCTGTTCATCCCTTGGGAGCTCAATGAGTTCCGTCATGGTTACGGGTCAGAAAAGGAAGAGCGAGGAGGGGGCCGCCGGCCAGGGATGGAAACAGATCACACGTTAAGGAGAAGTACGTGAAAGAGCACCCGAGAGACTGCACAGGCTAGCTGCCAGGGGCAGCAGAATTCAGGTCCTGAGACTAGTGGCAAAATAAGAAGTCATGAAGCGCGGACAAAGAAATGTCCCCTCGGGCGTGGAAGTCACCCCAAATCTGAGGGGTGACTCGGCCACGGGTGGCCCTTGGGGCCTGGAGGGGTTCACTAGAGGCCCTAGGCTCCCATCATAGGAACATCCAGAGCAAATCCCACCCCTCTTATCTGGAGAGACAAGACACTGGCGCTGCACCAGGACATCTCCCTTAAAAACATTTAAATGAGACGCTCTGCCCCTCTCTGCCTCTCTCTTTCTCAAAATAAATAAACTTATTTTATTTTATTTTATTTTAAGAGGGACGCCTGGGGGGCTCAGCTGATTAAGCGTCCCACTCTTGATCTCAGCTCAGGTCATGATCTCACGCTTTGTGAGATTTGTCCTCTGCACGGACAGCGTGGAGCCTGTTTGGGACTCTCTCTCTCTCTCCCTTTGTCTCTCTGTCCCCGCCTCCCTCAAAATAGATAAACAAATTAAAAAAAAAAAAAACCTTTAAAAACGTTTCAATAAGGGATGGGATATATATCCTCTCCCGATTTCCTAAATGATCACTCATTCTTTCGTCAGTGACATTTGTAAAGGACTTCAGTGACCTCGTGCCTCTAATAAAGCAGCCACTGTGGGGAAATCCTGAACCTAGAGACACTCTAAACACTCACAGAGGAGCAGATACACGTGGGTGGATAATCAGTGAAAATCCCTTAGCAGTCTTGGGATCGACTTTACTATACGTCTTTATTGTGTATGCACAAATCTTATCAATGAACAGCACCGTATGCATATCCATAGCTTTTTTTTTTTTTCTTAAGGGGGGAGGTTGTATATTAGTGTTTTCCTCTCAATTAACTTCTAGGCAATTTTCCCAGCTAAATGCATAACATCTTTGGCAAGAAGCCAAACAAAACCTTAAGACCCAACACTAAATTCTGCACTTATACAGGCAGCTTAGATTTTCACGCGGTGAACTGGAAGCATGCCAGCGACTCCCACTATAAACCCAGCAGTGGGAAAGCTATATATTTTTTTATCAAGAAACTCTACTTTAGATTTCCAAGACCACTTGAAAATTGCACTATTTTAATGTGCCTTTTAGACGAAATAAAAGAAAGATTTAACCTGCTATTAAATTAACCCAATTAGCTATTTATTCCATGTAACCTTACACTTTGGAGGATGTTAAATCAAATAAACTGGCAGCGAGTGATTTTTTTTTTTTTAGTGAATTATGGAAATCACAAGATGTTTTCTAGACAATAATTTCTTATGTCTTTTTTCCCTATCCTTTTCGCTCTGACAAGATTATCAGAATACTTTGTTGTTTCAAATTTCCTTTTTTATATATGAAATGGAATTGCCCAGGGTACAGTGTAGCTGAGGGGTCCAGGAGTAGTGGCTGGGGGAGTTAACAAGTAAAGGAAAGCTAATCAAATCAAAATTTACACAGCAGTCATTCCTTGGAAGGCTTGCCATCAATCCCTCAAACTTTGCCTTTTTGGTGTGCATTTATTTGTACATTCCATTCAACATATGTGTTCTTCCAATAATGTAGTACTTTTCAAAGACTAACTGCAATCAGGCTGCTTTGGATCTCAGTCAAGTTTTGTTGATGTTAAATTTAGAACCAAACTCTAGGAGTTGGAGTTCATGTCCAGTGGGATCTGAAAGTTGAGGTAAAAAACACTTTCGAGAACTTGTGTAGTGTCTGATAAACCTCTTTCAGCACTGAAAAGCTTTTGGAAAACAACATTTTGACGATTTAAGAGGCAGTGAACCAGAAACATATGGATTAAGTTTCCCCTGAAATACTCAGGGGTTTAAAAATTAAGGGGGAAATGCTTGGCCAAACAAATTTTGCTGAACCAAAAAAATGCACAAGACGGTCCAAGATAGTGTGCCAAACCGAAAGTACTGATGAACTCTTTCTTTAATATTAACCATTACTATTATTGTGTGTTTTTTTTTAATTTTCATTTGACAAATCCAGAGTTATCAACACATCTGGAACGGGTTCAGAGAACAGCAGGTCACCTCGAAGTGACTTTGCAATTTCAAAAACAAATCATAAATCACAAGCAAGCAACATAGTGAATTTGTCTACATAGATTCGAGAGCCGGGATAGCTTGGCCACGTACTGGCACACAGTTTCACTCATGGCCGGAGAGCCCAGTGTCTGTGAATGTAGTCAGGCGCTCGCAAAGATGTAGGGCTTTAGTTAGAAAGTGGAAACTAAGGCACCACTTATGCAATGGTCTACGGACTTTCAACCAGACAGGCATAAGACAGATGGTAGGCACCAGTGGAGAGTTTAATATAAAAATACGCAGAAAGATGATTCCCGAGGTCAGCTCACTAATAAACTTTGCCGCTTCAGCCTTTGATACCTGCCTAAGAAGCTGTTAAGGAGATACCGATTCCCAACAGAATTCTTAATACTTCTCGGTTGTCGACAAATTCGAAGAATTGACACGGCAGCTACTCCAGCCTATTTGACCCTTGGTAACTTTTAGCAGCCACTCAAGACTCCCTTTGCACAAAGCCACAACAGAATAGCATGGCCAAACAGAAGGGTGAAAAGAACTATCTCGCCCGTCTTTTCTATTGTCTTTTTTCTATATTTGTCATCTGTTCCCTCAAATCATGGTTGGAAGAAGGGAGATTCAGGGCTATGTTTGGCAGATCTAACACGGGGAAAACCAGAATGAGCATAAACTCTGAAACTAAGGACGCTGGAAGGAAAGTACAAATAAAAGAGGCAGACAGGAAGGAAGGAGGGAAGGGAGGAAGGAGAAAGAAGGAAGCAAAAGAAAGAAAAGAAGGCAGGCACTCAGCAGACATAAATACTAAAGAAAGGGAGACTATAGCCAATTTGATAAACACCTGCTATACATTTTATCACATATAGCTCTTTGCCATTGGTTTATTTCAGGGTTTAAGTACCATTTTCCAAGCAAGTCAATTATAATTGCACATGATATCACGGTAGTAGAGGTGATGGGAGTGGCGGTGATAAGATAGATCAGCATTTAGAAACTTTAAAACTCTCTCTAAGAAGTGACAGTTTGATGTAGAAAAAAAAAAACTCTCTTTAAATATTTCGGAAGAGCCATAAGAGTCATTTGACATTTAAAAATACATTTAAAGATACAGCAGCAGTTAACTAGTTGACTATGAAAAACTGATATTTAAGAAAAAAATGTATTCATGCTGCTGAAACATCACAAAATCCCTGCAAAACACTGAATGTATTTATAAAATTAACCGTGCCCTCTGTGGTCTATTTTGCACAGGACTTTCGGGTCCACCGGGTATGGTGAGGAGGACAAAAGATCTTATAGTATTGATAGAATAGCAAATTAATTTCCGTTTGAAACGCTTGGAAAAGTGGAAGAGAGGTGATTTTGTTAGCGGATGAGTTTCGTAAATATGTATTAATGAGTCAATTGGCAATTGAGAAATAGCTTAACATATCTTTCTTTCTGTCTCTTAACTGGAAAAAAAAATTTTTTTTTTCTTCCATAAGGGCAGTCTAGAAGATTGGGCATGATTCATATTGGAGCTTATTACCCCCCTGAATTTGTGTCTATTTATATAAAAATTAGCATAATTTGACTTAAACTTCTATTACTTTGTAAAAGAGTTAGTTCACATATTTCTCACCACCAGCAGCACGAGGCTCTTAGAAAGAATTTTCTGCTGGGAAGGAGTCGTCTAGCTTGTGTTTCTACATAACTTCACTCCAACCTGTATAATCCAAAATTGCAGGGAAACAGGCTAGAAATATAACTGTATTCGCTCTAGTGTCTTTAGAAGGATGCTTTAAAATATCATTTATTAAAAAAAAAATCCCCCTGGATTTTTAAGCGCACTGGCTTTGATTTAAAAGGCATTTTTTTAGAGCCCCTTGTCAAGCTTCTGTCGAAACCCGCTTGCCCACTGACAGCGGGGGCCATCCTCAGGAACTGAATGTGCCAACATCCCTGTAGGACAGCATGTGTGACAGGACACGGTGGCACGCACGCCTTTGTCCAGACCACAAATTGTAAGAAGCCAGGAATTATCTTCATTAGGAATCAAAAGCGGTACAACACCAAACTGCATAACATAACATAAAACGTCACGTCACGTCACGTCACGTCACATCACCGCATAAAACCTGGAAGCTTTTCAAGTCTGGAATTAGTGTCAGGATCCCAGGTGGGGAGGCAATGTCAGAAAGCCAAAATCAGAAATTCTTATAAAGGTAAATGAAGGATGACAGGTAGTTCCCAAGTCCAGCCACAATCAGAAGCCGGAGAGGGGGCGTTACCCAAACTTGAATCACAATCCAAAGTCGAGGTCAACAGGCACATGAAGGGGGTAAGCCGGGAAGTCCACACAGGTCAGGACGTGGGGACGGCAGCCAGCCAACGATCAGCCCAGGGCTCTTCAGGCTTTGTGGAGAGAGAGAGTGAAAGGGAAGGCGAGGCTGGAGATAAAAGGCAGCCCGGAAACCAGGGCTGGGGGTGGGGTCAGCAGGTTACGGTGCCCTCATCAGTCAAGGTCCACACCTGGCAGCCAGGCCCCGGACCCTGGCAGGCTTCCGCTCAAGGGGAAAACCTGCTCCAGCGAATGGAGCGGCAAGTGATAGAGGCCTGGAGACAGCTATCTGCGCGGCGATTTGCTTATTCCGAACCGAGTCATTAGTAAAAGGCTACTCGCTACGAGGAAACTGCTACTCGCTCCTCGGGGGAACCACTTATTTTTGCACAGTTACTTCCGAGAAACCAAGACTTCCATGAACGCGAGAGGAGAGATACTGCAAAATGCGCATTATTTAAAGACCTAAGGTCTCCTGCCTTTGCACTGATCTTTCTGCTCCTTTATTGATTCGTGCCTCGGTGTCCAAACATAATCTTGTCTTTTTCCGCAGGGTTCAAAGCAGAGGAGATGTTATCTCATCGGTTTTCATCGTTTCCATATGATTCGCCATCTGGTTCCTCCCTCTCGCCGCGGCGCACCTCCCCACGGCACCGGCCGGCTTGTCGCACGCCCCAGCCACACCTGTGGCTTCTTCCCCGCCTCCGAGTCTGCACGTGCCCTTCTCCCGGCCCCTCTTCCCGGCCCCTCTTCCACGCTCCTTTTCATGCAGTTCCTACTTGCAGAGACCAGGCCACACGTTTCATCTGTGCTGGGGCCTGACAGGATAGTGAGGTGACCTCCGGGGCCTGCCTCATCCTAAGGGCACTGAACTTGGTCAACCAAAACTCACTTCCGCCTTGCTTTGGGAAACCTGTTCTGTTTTCTCATCTTGAATTCACCACCCCTTGCTAAGGGTCACAACAAGGGGAATACACACACACACACACACACACACACACACACATATATACACACATATATATATATACACATATATAATATATGTATATATGTGTGTATATATAATATACATTTAAATAGAATTAAATATACGTATTATAATATATATTTATATATATGTATTATATATAAATACATATTTATACATATAATTTATAACACATATAAATATATGTATTATATATATAAATATATATGTAAATATATATATATATAATATATGTATAGATAATATACATTTAACACTGTTTCACCAGAGTCTGTATTTGAATTAGTTCTCTGCATGTCTCACCACTAGGGGCTAAATTGTACCCATCCTGTCTTATAGAGCGCTACACTGGCCCCAGAGTTTTTGTGCTTTGTAATTATTCATCTGCAGTATCTCTTTGTTAAAAGAATGGTTGAAGGGTAGAGGGACCAGAGGACAGGGAGGTGAATGGCTATATGGCTAATCTGGACACGTGTAGCTGAATATTGTGCCTTGTTCGTTCCTTGAATTCATGGTGCATTGTCTGTCACCGTTCAATACAATAACCACTTTGCTTCCCTGCCTCGGTCTGGAATTGATGACTTTTTGATTTAAGCAGCACTTTCTCATCAGACAACAAACTGGATCATTGCTCTGTGTATTTTGTCACCCAACTACTCCTTGTAAACATTACTGGCTACATAGTAATTTTCTGCTTGCCCACTGAAGTTTTATATGGAATGATGGATGTTTGCTAATCTAACAATACATTATCAATGTCATAATTAACAAAGGTGTAACAGTCAAAGCAGGGCCTGAATTGTGGTTTGTTGTATAACTTTTAAAAAAATACATGTGTATAAAAAGGTCTATTAAGCATTTATGTGGAAAGACATAATAATGATTGATATTTATAATTAAATAGGTCTCCCATTTGCTTTGATTATACAAAGTTATTGAATATGAATTATCAATGTATGTAGCTTTAACTTTCCTTTAGAGATATTTCAAAATGAATATGTGACTATCTTTATATATTCAAAATTCATATATAGTTGATATTCATATTTTAGTAGATTCTATGTGGAAAATGGAAGTTTGCTCTATCATGTTTTGACAATTTAAAAAATTCATTTCTCCATCCAAAAAATCCTTGATACAGTAGACTGATTCTGGCACAGGTATCATAATTCAGAAATGTGTAAAAAAATGCTGAGAGAAAGGCATATCTAATATCACCGTCCTAACACATTTGATATAGATATAGTATCTCCAAGCTCATTATAGCAGACCCTATACTATAATTATATTACACACATTTTAAATTATCATTATAATTTAAGTCTGCAATTTTGTTTGGGGCTTAGATTTTCCATATTTGTTCTCACATGTGAATCATTTAAATTGTTGAAGTAGAATCTGTTTAGCTATTTTGAATTATATGAATGAAAGAAAAAATACTTTCTCTTCAAAGCAAATTAAGATATTCGGGGATTCAAGTGAGACTGTCTGAATTTATAAGCTCGAACATTTTGGAGTCAATATGAATTTAAAAATATTTCCTAATTTCCCTCAAACACAATTTAAAATTACAAATGAATTAAGTCTTTGATATCAGTCAGACAAAACGATCGGTTTTATGTAGTCATTTTAATTTTGCTATACCAAGAATATTGTAGCTAAAATTAACATCATAAATTATTAAATAAATTTAGATTTTTTTTTCAGTTACTGTACCATTTCGGTGTATATAAGAACATGATTTTTAAAAATTTTAGTATTTGGCCATGACATCCAGAGATACAAATTGAGTAACTATTATTGTTCCATTCATGTTTGCTGTATAAATAGATAAAAATGCACAAGTCAAAATCTGCTAATCATTAATTTTCTCTGAACCGATTCAGTGTTAGTAGTAGCTGGAGTTTTAATTGGAGACCTGGATACCATCAGTCCATGAGAGCCGGCATTTACGTATTTACACTCTGTGAAGCAACCTGGCAAAAATTCTGAATACAAGGAAAAGATTTAGGCAAAGGTTTTAAGGAGTGGAGACTTCTGTCATCTTCTCTGAAAATGACTTCAAGTAGAAGCTCTCAGACATTTAAAAAAAAAATCACTCAGTCCACGTCTACACTCACCTTATTTCGTGTTGTTAATTTCATAGTGCAATAATTCTCATATGTTTTGTTTTGTTTTGTTTTTTTTCCCTTAAACGTTTACGTTTGGAAGGCAGCACGGAGAGCCATAAGGGTCAGCCTGAATTCTCACTCTGAACGATGCAGGTCTCTGGAGTTGCAGGGAAAGTCAACACATTCAGATTTGCTCTCCTACGTTTATAAAACCACGGCCGCAGCGGCAACAAAGGGGCACTTCTGCATGAAGCCCCGCAGCCTCACAGAGGCAGCCGAACCTCTTAGCTTCTGGAGGTCTCCAGCACGCCCCCGGCTCACCTAGGCCCGAGCAGAGGAGGCTGAAATCCTGAGATCTCTCCCCAGACCCTGGCCTGGGGCTCCACAGGAGCTGGGTGTGCAGCTGCAGTGGACGCCCGGGGGGAGGGAAGGGGGAAGCGGAAGGAGACCAGAAACGACTGTGGAGACAGGATCCTGACAGTTGGCGTCCTGTACTCTCCGTCTACTCTCTTCCTCTGTGTAAGGAAAGAAACTTTCTTGCATGTCTCGGAGACAACAGGGCGCGTTTCTCTTTCCCCACCACTCCAAAAGAGCAAGAAGCCCGCAGAGGTTTCGTTGCCACTAATGAAAGAGGAGAGGATGTGCTCTGGTGAAAGCCCTAACACGAATGCCCCTTCGAAACCCCTCTCGCCCCCCAAATCGGTAGATGGGCCGGGTACCAGCGGGCCAGCATCGGGTCTGGAAAGGTTTCATACACGGTGGGTCCTAACAGCGATTCGAAGGTAACCCGTGAAGCCCTGGATTTAGGTTTAAAAGCAGAATTCTGAGGGTGAATCAAGTGGCCCCGATAGTTCCCCTGAAAGCGTGGCTGATTCCTGCGCGACACCCTCGCATCGAAGTCATATCGCTGTTCAAAATGTTAACTCCCTCCCTTCATTGGGAAATGGATTTTCGTCCTGTTCAGGGTCAGTCAAGTTGCCATTTTTCTCCCTCCCCTCAGTGTTGCATTTCAACTAAAAAACCTTCAAGCTTCTCTGGAGGCCTGGCCATTTACATCAATTCCTCTTTGCAGTCTTTTAGAAAGTAAAGAGTATTTGAGGGGACTGTTAATTTCTATCCGATTTTGGTTTCCACTGACCAAGCTTCCCATTAACACGCATTCCCTAATTTTCCATGTTAGGATGTAAGGTCAAGTACGGTGTTCTAAAATGGTTTGGGGATTACAGGATTTATGAGCCATTGTCACCGACGTTCCAGTTGCTGTGTTTCAGCATTGCCACGCGAAGCAGGAAGTTTAACTTTTTAATTTCTTAATCGTAGTTTTGTAAACCCTTCGCACTTTCCTACGAGCCACGCTTCCCTGGTGAGACAGGAGTTGGCAATGCTTTGAATTTGGTTGATTGTTTCCGCGCGTTTTCAAGATACCTCAGGCATTAGTCAGTGCCTATGCCTAGAATGTGATAGTTGTCACTTAGGTTTTGTCAATGAAAACTTTGTGCCCGTGTAACGGCTACACACGACAAAATATTCATCGCAGTCAACAAGGAAGAATAATCAGCAGATTTAATAATGTAAGGTATACTTTATAGATGAAAGTCATTTGCGATTACAAACCCCTGCAAGTTATTTTTTTACTCGTGGTTGGTAAGGCCGAGTAATCTAAAGCAGATTTGGTCTGGGAAACTGGGAAACCAAAATTTTAATTTTCCTTAATTTTAAACATTCTCTATTTATATCTAAATACCAACTGGTCTAAAGCCAGACACCTACACTTGAAGAAACCTGATTTGGTCGGTCGCTATCTGATTGGGCGAAAGTTCATCCCCTGGGCCCAGTGGTTATATCTGTGAAATGGGATAATAATACCTACCCCATAGCAGAGTCGTGAGGATTAAGGAAGATGTCAAGCCTTCAAACAGTACCTGGCACATGTTAGGCGCTCAGTAGACGTTAGCTATTAATATCACATAGGTTTGTATTTGGTCTTCAAAGCGGTCAACACAGTTTAGCTATGATTTTCTTAGATTGGCACATAAAATAAGTGAATGTAACTGTAACTAAACCGACGAATAAGTTTGGATTCAGCCTTGCTTACAGGACAAGGGTGGAATTCTGGAACTTTCTCTGACCAAGGGATACACGTGGACAGACCATCAGTCTTTTCTTGGATGGCAGTAGCAGTATAGGTTGATTTGAGAGATGTGTGCAGTCTGCTTTCAAAAGACTCTTTGGTGTGAATTTGGCTAATTCTGGAGTTATATATGTAAGAAGAAAACTATAAAATATTTTAAAAAATCAGTTTGTATTTATTGCAGAAAATACACTGCTTTTATAGTAATTGGATACCTGGTAGTCTCCAGGATATTAAAATTCAGAAAAAAAATAGTGTTTAAATAATTTATATCTTTATACTATTGGGAAAAAATACTATCAACACATTTATAATTCACATGGGATTTTCTTTTCCTCCCCCAATGAATAACTTCTGTAACTGGCATCTCCCATGGTCAAAATTAAGACTTGGGTTTTAATGGACAAAACTAGACAGAGGCAAATCTCTAGAACTAAGCAAGCTTGGAGGGAGAAGGAAAAATTAATAGAATCGCAGGAATCATTTTCTTTCTTCTACTGTCTTTTTTTTTTTGGTCGTTGTTACGATGTTACATGATTTCAAAGCAGAATATGTAGACTGATAAATTTCACAAAATGAATGCCTCATTGTAAGTTTGATCCCGAGTTGAGACAGGACGATTTTGACATAGGAAAGCAAGAATCTTCGTGGTGTGCACAAAAGAGAACGGACTCGGCCTGTTGGGTGTTTTGTCAGTCTGGTCAATTACAAAATGCTTCCAGAAGTATGTTGAAAGTGGGAATTCATCCCCTTCCCAAATGTTTTTGTGTGTGTGTGTGTGTGTGTGTGTGCTGAATTTAGGTTGTTTGAAAATGACTATCAAAAGCCATGTCGAGGAAGACAAATATCAGATATCATCATCAACAAATATTTTCTAGAGTGCTGAATATCTATAATGTAGAGTGTAGGAGGTTATAAAAACAGATGGGGGGATGTGATTCTTTCCCCTTGAAGCTGGTGTTCTTAAATTTGATAAACGAGAAGTCTGGGCATTGCATCCAGGAAAACCTGAAGTTACTATGTAAACTTTGGTGTGTGAGCACATAGGCACTTTTATGTGGGTGTGGAGCAAGGGTAGGGTAAATTCTGATAGTAGCAACCTTTTTGTTGTTGTTGGATCCTTAAATAGGGCAGAGAGGATTCGATTGCACTATAGATCAGTGGATTTCCTTTTTTTTTTTTTATTTGCATAACACCTAAAAATTTTGGCCAATGAATGTACTCTCTGGCATATAATAGCGAAACAGGCAAAAGCTTGTTTTCATAGGTTTAAATATTTTCGAAGAATGCAAGTGCTGGTATGTTGTAAATATTGACATTTAAAAGTAAAACTGCTGCCCCACTTTTTAAAAACGTATTCGAGGGGCGCCTGGGTGGCTCAGACGGTTAAGCGTCCGACTTCAGCTCAGGTCACGGTCTCGCGGTCCGTGAGTTCGAGCCCCGCGTCGGGCTCTGGGCCGATGGCTCAGAGCCTGGAGCCTGCTTCCGATTCTGTGTCTCCCTCTCTCTCTGCCCCTCCCCCATTCATGCTCTGTCTCTCTCTGTCTCAAAAATAAATAAACGTTAAAAAAAAAAACAAAAACGTGTTCGACGAAATGTAAATGCCAGAAGGGCTTGGCTTGGACCATCATGCGTTTTAAAAATACATGCACAGGGATGCCTGGGTGGCTCCCAGGGTGAGTGTCCAACTTCAGCTCAGGTGATGAGTTTACAGTCTGTGAGTTCACAACCCCCCCCCCCCCACAATAATCTGGCTCACTGTTATCAGTGCCAGATCCGCTTTCCCCCTCTCTCTGCCCCTCCCCACACGTGCTTTCTCTCTCAAAAATAAATAAATATTTTAAAAAATGCATGCGCAAAAAAAAAAAAATTAAAATTAAAATAAATACACGCCCTGGATGTTCTTTCACAGGCGGGAATTTTCTATTGTCCCTTTTGATTCTTAAACTCAATTTCTACTCCACTCTCACTAAATATTCTGATTTATCCTAATGTAGTATATATTTTTATGCTAGGAATATTTTTTTTAATTAATCAGTTAATTATTTTAAAGTAGCTCTACATCCACCGTGGGGCTTGAACTCATAACCCTGGGACAAGAGTCACATCCTGTACCAACTAAGCCAGCCAGGCACCCCTATGCTCAGAAATCTTTTATGATCTTGATATTCTGCCGCAAAAAAATGTATGTAATTAAACTTCTAAGAATCATGTTCTGGTGTCTATAACAATTTATGTTTTATAATGTTTCCCTGGATGGGGTTATCATTACAACTCTATTTAGTACACCGTTGCTGAAAACAACATAAACATAGCATGAGATGGTAGGAAAAGCATCGTGTTCTACAGCTGAGTTGAAGTAGGCTGTGTTTCCTTCAGTGCTCTGTTTGTTTTGCTCTTGAAGGACTTCCCCCATGAAGCAATGTCTTCTTTGACAATAGTGCAGATGAGAGAAAAGCAAAATCCTTTAAAAAGTCACTATCGCTTTTCTCTACCCTATAAGATGCCTGAATTCAAGAATATCCAGGAGTCAGTCTTCACTCACAACAATGTTCTTGACCTTCTCTTTGACTGACACTCCAGAGTGATGTACCACACAACGGTGCTGGATGGGCAGGAAGTACGCTTGGTTTTGTAAAGAGAGGGAAGATGGGTTGTAATGAGAACATGCCATTCTTAAAGAAAAGAATCGGGGGGGGGTGCCTAGGTGTTTCAACTGGTTAAGCCAATGACTCTTGATTTCGGCTCAGGTCATGATCTCACAGTCATGAGATCTAGCCCTGCGTTGAGCTCTGTGTTCCGTGTAGAGCCTACTTAAGACTCTCTCTCTTCCTCTGCCCCTCCCCTGCTCCCGCATGGGTGTGTGTGTGTGTGTGTGTGTGTGTGTGCATGTGAGCGTGCCCACACATACACATTCTCTCTCTCTTTCCCTCAAAACCAAAACAAAACAAAATGGAGGAAATTAGAAAATAATTTTATCTGAAGAAAGCCTTTAGAGCCTCCTACTAGTTTTAAGACATTAAGATAAGGGTTCCATTGAATTATACCTCCCTGTGTTCATAACCCCTTAGTGATATGCTGCTGCTGCTCTGCTCTTCCCATTGAACTCTGCTTGTCCTTTGCACGTGTTTAAACAATAAAAAGTCATGAAACTGACATTAACTCGAGTTCTAGTGTGGAGGTTTTACGAGTCCTTGCAGCTTCTGCTTGGACAGGTTTGTGAACCTCAATTCAGCATGCTGTGTGAAAGCTCAGTGTAGCCTAGTGACTGGAAGAAGGGCAGTCACACGAAGAAGAAGCAAATCACCTTGGCCAGCAGCCCGCATCAACTGTCGGAGATGGGAGTGAGGCCATCCTAGACCTGGAAGCCAAGCTGATCCCTCCAACTGAATGAAGGCAAAACAGACAGTGGAAATGTCCAGATTGCCCACCCACAGAATCATGAAGGCGTAATTCAGTATTGTTTTAAATAACTAAGATTTGGGATGGCTTGCTATGCCCCAGGAACTAACTGGTGCACCTGTGAACTTGTAAGATACTCTCTAAAATTCAGATGTATTTTTAAATTGATAATCCCTCTCATAAAATGAAGTGGTTTTCTTTTCACAAATGAAAGCCAAGATGTTCCAGATTTTTGATTAAAAAGACTTATGTCTTAGAAATGAAATGTAAAAAGAGCTTTTTAAAAAATACTAATATAAATTAAATGAACATCTCAAACTAAGTTTTGAACACATGGAAACTCACCACACTATACGTGCATATGCACACACACCCATCCTATAAAGTCAATTAAAAATCAATTAGATTCAATTTAAAGTATTAAAGTCAGGTCAAATTTTCATGCGCATTAAAGAGTAGAATCTGGCTCATAATATGTACACAAGAATATTACAGGGAATAATCAAATGAGTTATTTTATTGTGTAAATAACATCGACCACTTCTAACAAAAATGACATTGATTTGGGAATTTGGGACACAACCACAACATCTGTAATAAAGTATTATTTTCCATCTTACACAGACAAAATCATAAAGTATTTCTTTTTGTCTAAACCACAATTCTTGTAGAAGTCTAAAAGGTTTTATGTAGTATATTAAAAAGCCAAAATAAAAACCAAATGACTGGGGAGAAGCATGAGCTAATTTGCAAAAATACAAAGTTAAAGTCCTTCTCTCCACTTTATGTCTAAATCAATTTTCAATTGCTTTAAATTTCAATATTTTTTTTTTGTGGACACTCTGGGATTAAGAAAATAAATCCCCTAAATAAATTCATCACACTATGCTGGACATACATGAAGCTATATGGCAGAGGGCAGTTCAGAACCATGCCTGTCCCCTAGAGGAAGACTATTTTGCTTCCGAGAAGACAGGGTGTGATATTAGGAGTTAGTAAATGTGGACAATTTAGAGGATATATATTCTGAAATTAATAGAGTCACAGAACACTAGATCAGGAAAGACCTCGGAAATCTGTATTTTGACACACAAGTGAAGGAAGTGGGACACAGAGGGTGCAATTACAATTAAGCAGCATGCAGCAATCTCTGTAGCCATGATTCAAACCCAGACCTGTTCGTTTTCACCAGAAAGGGTTTTTGTTCAGAGGCACACAATTCCTTGTTGGAAATGCGTGGGGCCAGATAGTTTGGATTCCGAATGTTTCAGGATATTAGCTGTGCGTGTTCTGTATTTCACAGCATCCCCAGTAGGACCTGCGATGGGATCCCATAGACAAATATGTTAACATTTGTGTGATGAAAAAGCGATGCTATTCACACTAAATGGCATAAACAAAAATTTAAGAAGCTTCTCTCAGTTCAGGTTGGGTTCTGCTGCCTGACGAGTTTGTTGCCAAACTTACAAAGAAAAAACCCAATCAAGCAAACAAACAAACACACACACAAAAAAACCAAGACACTTTTCTTTGGATTTTGGAACCCCAAAAACAAGGGGTCTGGGGGCCCTTATATTTCTTAATTAGAATTTTTCTTTTAATCCCTGGTCATAATTTTATCTTTTAAAAAATTTTATTATTTTTTTTAATTTATTAAATGTTTTATTTATTTTTGAGAGAGAGAGCATAAGCAAGGGAGGGGCAGAGAGGGAGGGAGACACAGAATTCGAAGCAGGTTTCAGGCTCTGAGCTGTCACCACAGAGCCCGACACAGGGCTCGAACCCATGAACTGCGAGATCAGGACCTGAGTGGAAGTCAGGTGCCTAACCGACTGAGCTACCCAGGTGCCCTTATCTTTTTATCACACACAGTTTCTGTATTATAGTTCAGCAGACAGAGGTGTGTGCGTGTGTGTGTGTGTGTGTGTGTGTGTGTGTGTTTAAAATTTCATTTAGTCGGTGATCTTTTCTGGTATCTCTTTATCTCCTCACAGTCTATGTCAATGGCTATGTATAAAGTTCTGAGTTAATGATTGAATTTTTGAGAGTTATATACAATTCCAGTTAAATTGATTACATCATTTTTTTTTCATATTCTTTTTATACTTTTTCTAAAACCCCCAATACTTTTAATACTCATTTGATTGTTACTGGTTTTTATGGGAGACATTACAAGTTCTCCAAACTGACTTATTCTCCTCTCTCTCCAGACCTATGGAAGTCTGGCTTCTCCACTTCTCGAAAGGGAGCACGGTCATATAACTAGCTTAGGTCAAGGGTAGATGAAAGAAAGGCCGTGTGTCACTTCTGGGGGAAGCATTTGAAAGGCAAAGCATAATCTCTCGCTCTCACTTCCGCTGTTTCGCAGGTTCCTGTGTCAAGATCACACAGTGGAGCCCCTACCAGTCTAGGTTCCCGAGTGACCTGATGGGGCAAACACTAGTCTTCTTCTCTGATTCCATCCTGTGCTGAACCTCTAACAGGACGGAAAATTCGACGGCTGCATGAAGCTACTGAGATTTTTCAGCCTGTGGGGTTATTGCAGAATAATCCAGACTATTTGGCAGGAAAAAATAATTTCTCCACTGAATGGCTGCTTACCCATCCATCACTCTGACCCTGGGCTTTCTCTGTAAAGTTTCAAAATCTTGTAAGTCCATATTTGAGGGGTCGCTGGGGAGCTCAGTCATTTAAGCATCCCAACTCTTGATTTCGGCTCAGGTCATAATGTCACGGTTTGTAAGATGGAGCCTCGAGTCCGGCTCTGCCCTGACGGTGTGCAGCCTGTTTGGGATTCTCTTTCTGCCTCTCTCTTCCTGTCCCTCCCTCCCCTCGATAAAACAATAAACTTAAAAAATCAATCCATATTCTAAATGCTAACCCCAAATAGAGTGTCTTGCTCATTGGGAAGAACGCATAAAATATCGATACAACGCCCTCAAATTCACAGCATATGCCCCATTCTTTCAAGACTAAGGGCATATGGTCATATTTACCTAACAGGTGGCATCATAGTTCCGCAAATATTGAGGGTTTAATGGCATATTTTTTCACTCCGGTTTTTACAATTGGTTGTAGCAGTTAATCAGGAGTTGTGATCTGCTCAAAATGAAGAACGATTCGGGAAAAGCTTAAGAGGCAAAGCATAGTATGAGAGAAGCCACCTGTTGTACGTGAATTGGAAAGCAAGTTTATTGATATCCTAGAACAAAATCGGCATATCTAAAATCCAAAAATAGCCCAAATCCCCACGTTGAATTCTATGACTCACAGTTTAATCTAGGTATTATAAACTATTCAGGGGCTTAGAAGAATGAATATTTTAGTAAGAACTAGGTATTTTAGCAAAAGTCTTTTGCAGTCACTCTCCTGCATGAATTCCCCAACTGAAGCACCAAGAGTGGGTTGATTGTCTTCATGGCATGTGTGAGCACTAGGTATCTAATGTCCCCAAGGATCCTCGTACTTGAACTGCATGGTTTCTAGTTACCACGTTTTTAAAAATATCTTTGGAGGGCTGCCTGGGTGGCTCAGTCAGCTGAGCGTTTGAATCTTGATTTCAGCTCAGGTCATGATCCCAGGGTCATGGGATCAAGCCCTGCATTGGGCTCTGGGCTGGGCATGAAACTTGCTTGAGAATTTTTCTCTCTCTCTCTCTGTCTCTCTGTCTCTCTCCATGTGCCCCTCCCCCTTTTGCATGTGCCCTATCTTTCTATCAAATAAATAAACATTTAAAAGTAAAAAAAAAAAGTATAAACATTTGGAAACCAGAGTAAGGGTTTATGTTTTGACTTGAGAGAGAATAAAATTGGAATGTTGGAAAATGCAGTGACGTTGCGTTGCAGTTTCAGTGGTGTGTGTGGCTATGGTGTGTGTTGGAGAGTTCGATGAGACAGAGAGAGAGAGAGAGAGAGAGAGAGAGAGAAGAGAGAGAGACAGAGGATTAGCAAAGATTCTTAAATTATTTTAATGGGAATTCAGATGTGTTTAAATTCAATTCTTGCCTTACATGGCGATCTTAAATGAAATTCTGTCACAAATGGCCTTTCAGGGGTGCCTGGGAGGCTCAGTCAGTTAAGTATCTGACTTTGGCTCAGGTCATGATCTTGTCGTCCATGAGTCTGAGCCCCATGTTGGGCTCTGTGCTGACAGCTCAGAGCCTGGAGCCTGTTTTGGATTCTGTGTCTCCCTCTCTCTCTCTGCCCCTCTCCTGCTCACACTCCGTCTCCCTCTGTCTCAAAAATAAATAAACATAAACAAAATTAAAAATTAAAAATATGGGCTTTAAATTCTCAATATTAATATGTGCAATGAGGAATCTAAAATGTAAAAGAATAGACTTATACATGGTGGCTGTTTTGAGTTATCATAGTAAAGAAGTTGGATTAATGGAAAAAGCTAAATTTTTCAGTCTCACAACTAAAGTTTAAAAATTTCAAAATTAAGCTTAAAATCACGTAATTACCATCTTTTTAACATAAGAGGCAAAATCCTTACAATTTGTGAAAGCAAGACTTATTTTAAAGTGTTATTAAAAACATGTTTTACTTTTCAATCTGTTAAATGGGTATAAGTTCCTCTTACAGCTGATTGAGGATCAGTTGAAATAAAATCTGTGAAATGTTTTGCAATGAAAAATCGACTGACAAATGTAAAACATGGTCTTAATTTTCTACTTTCCTTGGTGACAGTTTTAATGTAATTCAATAGGTTTTCCACCTCAGTCTGCATTTTTATATACTTCATGTTAACTACAGACACATTCACTGTTTATACTTGTCAAAGTTCCGGTAGGCAAGCTGAGTTTCAACTCTCATCCTAGCTAAATGGACTTTATCAAAATGAGGTTTGTAGATATGACAATTTTACTGCTCTGCGCCAAATCCTAACCTTGATTATTTCCAAGGAAACGTAAGTCTCTTTCAAGAAAACACATCATGTCCAATTTATCTACAAATTTAACTGACCACTTGTGTACAAGTATGGCAATATAATTTTAGTTACATATTTTTAAGAACTAGAATCCTTCAGTTACTGTGTGGTTTTTATTAATTGCTGTATACATCCTGTAAGACTTTTAAACAAAATCAACACTTTCTGCAAGCTGAAGAGACTATTTGTTGATTGCTATATTTTTGTATTATTTAAGCTGTCTTACGGATCCAAGATCCACATACACAAATTCAGCTATGGTTTGCATGTTGGAAATATCACAAAGGGTCTCCGATAACGAATTAATCTGTGTATAATATTTAAAATCTAGGCCCTTAAAGCACGTTAGCAAATGTTTATCAAAATTCTGATCGACAGCCAGGGTTTTATCTAAGAGGCTAAATATATCTCAAATGCATTAGAGACCCCTTCATTCTGCGTATTACGTTTTTGGTTGTTGTTGTTTGTTTGTTTATTTGCCTCCTAAAATAGTTGCTTCCATCAAGTTCGTTTTGCTATTTCCTTAAATCTTACCTCCCCCTGCTGGCTGTGCAACATGGAACTTGTCTAGGTAGAGTAAAAACTAGTTGGCAAAGGTTGGAGACCTTTTAAAGGGTGCCTCATAAAAATAAATACCTGCATACGTGTGTATAAAAATATATGCACACGTGTATGCACACACACAAGGACATGAGGCTTTTCGGTAAATTAACGTGAATCCTACATTAGAAGTTTTCAGGGGATAATCAATAGACACAATCGTATTTGAAAGGGTAATATCATACTTTTAATAAGAAAGACGCTCAAAATATATCCCACATTCATAGATACTAGAATAGTGAAGTGTGTGTACTTTAATTCGGTCCTAATTCTAGTTATAGTGTCACCTACCCGATAGGCACAGTGACTTAGCAGGAATGCTGAGAACACAGACGCTCAGAGTCCTATATGCCCATTCGTGGACGAGTAGGCCAAAGCCATTGATTATGCAGCAATAACTTGAATTGTTAGGTGGGACTTTTATCACCTTATAATGGCATCAGTGAGTTTACAGGAACTTTTGCCCATGTCCCACCTTTCTGAATTATAGACGGGCCCTTCGTCTAGGATATCTAATCTGCAATGCTGAAAATGCTTGCTAAATCAAACATACACGGAACCACAGGATGCATAATTTTCAGAACTGCGTCTACATGGTCTGCAATTTACATGAAATTGCTATGTTTTGGTTAAATGGCACCTTAGCTTCCAAGCAACACTCTTTCAATAGTTGTTTCTTTAATTATTATTTAATTTTGTGGTTATGACTGGTTTTCAGTTAAAGAGGGTACTACTGACAAATTCAATTAAATGAAAATAGAGGACTTAATGGTCCATGCTAATGCTTCATTTCATACATAATATTTTATCATTTTCTGTGCAAATTTGTAATGAGTGCTTGGTTTGTATTAATAAATGCTTACATTTAGGCCACATAAAGTACAGTAATTAAAATACTTTGCTAATAATATTTACTTATAAGTGCTCTAGAAACAATTAACCCATTGATTCCAATGACTTTTACTAAGCTAACTTCCAAGCATACAATTCCTTGGCATCAAAAGTGTTATGTCAATGCTACTTTTAATAAAGTGCCCTGGGTGCTATTTTATTGTATTTTAATAGAGCATGTTATACATCTGCTGCTTTCTGGAACACAGATTTCATAGAATAATGGCAAACAAAAATTTAAACAAAACTACCATTTTTGGGGAATTTTGAACAAAGAACACATATGTTATAGAACTCCTTTCCAAATATTTAAACTGAGAAATGTAACTGTTTGTTGTCTTTTGCTCTTTAAAGTAAATGTTGCTCTATGGTATTTTTGCTTATAACCTATAACAGAAATCATCTGCAGACAATTTACATTCCTTCTCATCCTACAAGAAGATATGCTGCCTCCCCAAATGAATAGAAATCTTATTTACAAATACGTTGCAGAATATGCGTTACTCATAATTCAAAGAGATTACGGAGTTAAAATTTAAATATACATAGGCAAAATGTATAAACAAACATAAAAGAGAGACAATTTGATTTTATGTTGTAGAAAGTTGGAATCAAATTTGTGTAGGATTATCCAGTTTTCTAGTCCACATGAGAAAGGAGCAGTTAAAGGACTTTTTAAATCCCACCTTCAGAAATGTGGTCAGTAATTGGCTTGTCACTGCTTCAGGTTTTTGTGAAAGTGGCCATCTCCACTGGGGGCCAAACAAGGAAATCAGAGATATTCTAAAATAAAACAATGTTCTTTTTTAGTACTTCTTCTTACTGATGTTGAATCAATAACCTAAGAATAAAAAGAACCGAAACACCAATGGACACAAAGCATTAATATTATAACGTAAGTTAAGGAAAGTCAAAAGACGTCTTGGTGTATTCTCTTCTTCTAAGACCAACAATGAGAAAGTGAAAACCCCACAGAATTCTTCAGATTACTACAGCATCAGGCATTGGTTTTTAAAAAGACTTGAAGATTGGAGGCACCTGGCTGGCTCAGTCAGTTGAATATCTGACTGTGGCTCAGATCATGATCTTGAGGTTTGTGAGTTCGAGCCCCATGCCGGGCTCTGTGCTGATAGCTGGTAGCCTGGAGCCTACTTTGGGTTCTTCGTCTCCCTCTCTCTCTCTGCCCCTCCCCTGCTCACGCTCTGTCTCTCTCTGTCTCTCAAAAATAAATAAACGTTAAAAAAATTAAAATACAAAATAATAGGGGCAGCTGGGTGGCTCAGTCAGTTGAGTGTCTGACTTCAGCTCAGGTCACGATCTCATGGTTCGTGGGTTCGAAGCCCCGCGTCAAGCTCTGTGCTGACAGCTCAGAGCCTGGAGCCTGCTTCGGATTCTGTGTCTCCCCCTCTCTCTGCCCCTCCCCTGTTCACACTCTGTCTCACTCTCTCTCAAAAATAAACATTAAAAAAAAATAAAAAAATAATAAAAAAATAATAATAATAATAAAAAAAGACTTGAAGATCTAAGTCCATTAGAAAGAGCCTTTATTGTTAAGGGCAAGTGGGAAATGATAGCTGTAATTTTCATATCAAAATTCAAGGTATCCAATGATAAAGCTTCATTAGAAGCACGACTTCCAACAATTCCTTACAAAGAAAATATCACTTGGTTTTAACACGCAAAGTGGAACTATCATTATTTTAAAGGTGACAAAAACACAACTTGAGGTCAAACACGGAATAATAGAAAGGCCGAATTTGTAACTCAGATGTACCTTGGCCCACCAGGGTCCTGTCTTAACTTGTCTCCAAGAACTGTATAGAAATATAAGGATGTACATTTTTATTTAAGGTTGGTATTTTCAGTCACTTTGATAGGATCGACATATCTAGTGATTATATACATTCATATATATTCGTTTTTGTAATATACATATATCACATCCTCTAAGACACAATGGGGGTGAACATATTCCAGCGCACGTGGGCACGCATAGATAAGGCATGTTTGCTGGTTACAAGTGATAGATAAGCAGTTAGTTCCACCAACAGCCAAATAGGAGGAGGTGCGGGCGTCAGCCTGCTCCATGACGTCACCTGCACACCATTTACATGAGTTCCTGGAAGAAGATAACTGGAAGTAATTTTAATCAATCACCATTTTCTACTAGGGTTTCGTTTCTCAGGACCACAGCCTTCCGCCGAGTAAATGACTAGATTTGAGATATCTGGGCAAAATAGTTCACCCACGTAAAAACAATTCAATTAAATATGTTCTATGGTTTACAAAATCAGGAAACTCCTTCCATTTTTGCTCCAGAAAATTCTGCACCTGGCTATTTTTTTTTTTTTTTTAATAATATCCAATACGGAGCAAACAGTTTGATCGTGCTTCTTTTTCGATCGTGCTTTGAAAATAGCTTCATCTGTAAAATATTTTTCTAATCCCTAAAAGAAATTTTATCTTGGAGAAGGGTGCTGTCAAAGCATTAATGGCTCAGTCCTGTGTCTTTCTGGAGCTCTGTTGGTACAACAAGATCTGATGCTGCCTCTTGCCTGGCAATCAGGACACTGGTGTTTCCATGCTCGGTTTTGCCTGCTTTTATTGAATGTGTGTCACCGTAGCTTCAGCAACTGTTGCTCAAAGCACGGGAGATGTGAAACTTTTCTGTCTGGTTGCCTTTGGAGAAGTGGATAAATATGCCAACTACGTTCCAGGACGTATCCTTGCAAATGCAGAGGGAACGAAAGGGCTTGTTCTACCTGGGGGGAGCGGATTACACGCACCACCTAACTGGACACGGGAAGACAGACCTTGCTCTCCCTTTGCTTCCCTTTTGAAATGGAGTTTGACAGCCCACTTATTGGCACGAGAAGCAAATTTCTTAAATGTGTATGTTTTTCAATGAATGAAAACGTGCCAGTCGACTAGACGGTCAAACGTAAATCCAAGAGGGTCAAATTAAAAAACCTCCACCTGAGATTTGAATGCCACTTACATGAACTGAGAAAAAATATGTGTTAGCAATCTCAAAACACCCTCTCTGGGAAGCATTTGTGAGTAACAGCATTTTTTCTTATGCATTTGCTTAAGAGATGCGGAAGGGACAGAATTCATGTGCACAAAACGCTGCTCTGCTCAATTTCATCCTTTAACCCCCCAAATCCTCCAGGCTTCTTCTCACACATGCCATTAAGATTTACCTATTGTGTTTCCTTTTCCCTTCTTTCTACTCACTTTCTTTAAAGAGATGTGTTCCTTCACAGAACAGTGGCTGTGGATTTTTGCCTGTTTGTTTTCTTGTTTCTTGCACACTGCGACAGGAGAGTCCGCGATTATGCCAGAAGCCATGAGTGCTAATTCCTTTTTTGTTGGCCCGTAGCTGTAGAGCTGAGGTCGGTGATTAGGTCCTGAGGTCCTCATTTAAAAGTTACAGACTCAAGATCTGCTAGGCCTCTTTCTCATTTTAATATTTCATGACGTTCACACTAAGTGTTGTACTAAAGATACAGGACTGGCAAGTACTCATTCCTGATAAAATGTTGTGATGCAAGGAGATAGGTTTTAGCCACTGGATGATCTACTTATCCCCCTGCTGAAAAATATCAAATCAGCGCTTCCCTTGTAACACAAATTGCTAAGTAAAGCAATTTAGTTAGAAGCAAAATATATCATTAAAGAAAACACTCAGTCTTCAGAATAACTTGATCAGATATTTCATTGGCTGGGAAGTTAAATAGGCGCAAAATTAAACCATAACTCATCTTCTTTAAGATGCAGTGATATAGCTATAGAGAGGAGGTACTTCAATGTCAAAATAGTTTTGTTCTGTTTTTTTTGGAGAGACGGGCGAGATGAAGAAACTAAAATGAGGTAAACGAAGGAGGAAGAATCTCTCTCTCTCTAGGTAATGACGGGGCAAACGAGTTGATATTTGAAATATTTAGAATTTGTTGTGGTTGATTTTGTTGCTACATTCATTTGACCAGGTTAACTGGCACAAATACATTTTAAATAGTGGAGCACTTGGAGCAAACAGTACATGCAAGAAGGTCGAGAAGCTATCAGAAATAAATCATGGCTTTTGGGGGCAAGATCGGCTTGGTCGTGTCGAACAGGGAGTAGAGGAAGAAAATGCACACGAAATGCAGTTGGAGGCAAAGAAAAAAAATGTTGATCTACTTAAATACATTTCAAAAATACATTGCAATGCAAAACTCTAAACAGAACAGGTATACAGTCAGCATTTGTAGCATGCCTGAATGAATGAATGAATGAATGAATGAAAGACATGAAAACCAGGGAGTACTTCCACAAGGGCAGAGACAGAGCCATGGGCCATGGCCTGGTTCTGGACAAAAGCCATAGTTAAAAAAATAAGTAAGTAGAAAGAAAGAAAGAAAGAAAGAGAAAGGAGGAAAGGAGGGAGGGAGGGAGGAAAGGAAGGAAGGAAGGAGGAAGGAAGGAAGGAAAGGAAGGAAGGAAAGGAAGGAAGGAAGGAAGGAAGGAAGGAAGGAAGAAAGAGGAAGAAAGAAAGAAAGAAAGAAAGAAAGAAAGAAAGAGAAAGAAAGGAGGGAGGGAGGGAGGAAAGGAAGGAAGGAAGGAAGGAAGGAAGGAAGGAAGGAGGAAGGAAGGAAGGAAAGGAAGGAAGGAAGGAAGGAAGGAAGGAAGGAAGAAAGAAAGAAAGAAAGAAAGAAAGAAAGAAAGAAAGAAAAGAAGAAAAAAAAAAGAAAGAAGGAAGGAACGGGAAGCATTTTCAGATAATGCTCTACATATTGACAAAGTTTTTGTAAGCTCAACCATCTCCATTATGGTGCTTTCATCCAAAGGTGGTCTATATTGTTCTTAGAACCTACTTAGGCTTTACTTAACAGAGATTTTGAGCAAATGCAACTTCTAATGGATGTTTTATGGTCAATTGTTAGTATTTTGCCCTAGCTTTCTGGTAGACTTTGCACGTTTGGAACAAATCCAGCGCATCATACCAGGGCAGTTGAAACATGTCTGTTCAGTCATGTCCATGTGCTAAAAATCCCCCAGAGAGCTCTACTGGGAGAGGATTAAAACTTGCCATCGCGCCAAATAACAAATCTTTGTTGGTTCTCTGCACCGTGCAGCGACGTTAGAGCTCATGTTACAGGTTAATTGCTTTCAGTGGTGGAGTAGCCTGAGTAAGGTTTTCCTTGGCTTAGCCGTGTGTTAATAAGGAAACCCACCGCAACGCGACCACCAATAGCAGGGGCAGAAGTCCGGCCGGCCAAGGTGGGGAATCGGCCAATGGGAAAGCGCCAGCACCCTGGTACCATCTGATATGCAGCGCCCAGAAGTATTTCACCCTAATGCGGTCTACTAACGCTCAGCAGCAGAGACCTCTTCCCGAGGACTTTGTGAGATCCAGGCAAACCATCCAGCAAACGTTGTGTTTCCTGTGCAAAGTGGAAAAGCAAATGAATGCCGGTCATCCGCCAGAAATCCAGAGAATTTTGGTGGTGTCCACTCGCTAGATTTCTGTAGCCTGGGACTAGCCTTGATTACTTCACATTTTCTTAAGTAAAAATAAGATTGCCCATCGCTGGAAATCGGGTACCAATTTTATCTACAGCATTTTTTTCCAGCTTGATTATAAACCCCTGAAAATCAGCATTCTTGGTATAATGGGACTACTGTGTATCTTTCACTAGCACAGCCTGAGCAGTACTAATTACCCATTCTGTACTTAGAAAGTAGAAGGATGGAGCCTATATGCATTTACAGCACCCATGTTTGCAGAGGTAGCTAGCCGTCAGCATTTTCATTCTGTACGAAATGCCTGAGAAGATTTTAGAAATGGCAAAGCTGCCTCTTTAGCATCAATCTACATTGCAATTTTAGCAAACCAGCATTACTCAGAACGCCATACAGTATATCCCAGTGCACACAGTCAAAGTCCAATTTGAATCTGTGGGATGAATTAAAATACCATATACTAAAGAGCCGTTCAAAAATAGTAAACTACCGTAGCTACCAGCTGCAATCTTATTTTTCTTGAAAACTCTTCTCCGTTTAAGTAAGATCAGCATATGGCTTATCCAAACTATACCTTTTAATAACTCCATAAAAGCTGACTTGTTGGAGCCTTGTAAGGCACAGGTAGGGAGAAGGACTGATACATTTGCTTCTTACACCAGGGCCTCCCTAAATGCTAAAACCCGTGCCAGCCCCGAGATACATGATAATATATATATATATATATATATATATATATATACATATATATATATATATATATCTGATCTTTTGCCTTTTCATCCCTCTGCAAGCCTTGCATCCTGCGTTTCTACACCAGCGATTCTGCAGCCAGATAACAGACACAATAACAATTGTCAGAACCCGTGCTCGGCTGCTGACCACCTAGAAAGCAATGTTCTCTGCTGTGAGTCCTGCCCTGCGCACGGCCGGCTGCGGTTTCTGCATGGCTTGTGCCGGACAATGTGGTGCAATCAGTTTCAAAATGCCGTGTCAGTCAGCGCTCTGGCACATGTGCAAGCTCAAAGGGGGAAAGAAGACGCGACAAGGCCGTGGTCAGTGACTGGTGGCCAGGCTGGGTGAAGTGGGGTGGAAGGAGGCACTTTGGGGCGGTGGCATTCGGGTTTCCCAGGCTCCGGCAACAAGCGACCCACGGAGAGCATTCCCTTTCTTGTCCCGAAGTCACCATCCCCTCCTGCCCTTTCTGCCCCCGCCCCTCCCCCTTCACCTCACCCCCACCGCGCCCGCCTTCGGTGAAAGAAAGAAACCCAAGTGCCACAAAAGGCCAAGGGTAGCTCAGTTTCAGACCCGAGGGCAACATGTGTTCAGCGAACAAGAGTGTAAGAAACACTGAATATAGCAGTTAATACTTGAGACCTACGATTTTCTGACTATAGCTTTCTTTTTAACCATGCATATTTATTGCCATTCAAAGAGATCGTGCTTGCATACCAGCAAATAGCTATTGAGAACACAGCAAATCTTAAACTGATTAAGGCACTGGAGTTTGCTAAAGATGTGGCATGCGAAGAATCATGAGAAAGCCATGGAATATTAAAAAAATATTAATAATGTCAGTTCTAATAATTCAATCTCAGATTTATTTTGGTAGAACCCTATTCCAAGTGGCGGACCCCGTCTTTTTTCTTCAGAATGAACAAAGATCATGGAACAGATTGTAACCTAGGTAAATTGCATGTCTGTTTACAATTGTATTTCACATATTCTATATATCATTTGCAAACTATTCCCCAAAGAAATATGTATCAAACTTTTGGAAAAAAAAAAAAGAAGATTCGATGACAATCTGTTTTCCTTTCATTTGGTTCAGATGCAGCAGATTTCATCTGCTGCTTCGTTCTTTGTCTGTAGTTTGAATATAGTGTCCTGTCCTGTTCGTCATTGTTTGCTTTTGTTCTCTCAGTTTTTACACTCATAAACTACGTTTCTTGAAATGATGTCACCACAATTAAGCAAAGCAAGAGAAAAGACCTTACAGAAGATTGGAGTTCACATATGCAGTGGAATCAGGAAATGCTGAACGTCTCACTTGAAGAAAAACAAAAAACAAATTGCGCCCCCCCCCGCCATATTCTTTTGCTTATAGGAATATGAAATTTGCCAGTTTTAAAGACTTGCCATTGCAAAGACGTCTTAGGTTATACTTTGAGGAAACGGTTAAGCGTTGTAGCATATTTATGAACATGTTTTCATAGTCTGCACTTTTGGGATGGGGAATTATTCCCTAGTAATTAATTGCTACAACCTGTTTTAACTGTCAAAACTCAAGATTAATCTTGCACAAGCAGTTTAACCACTACAAGAACCAATGGCAGCTGCTCAGGAGTATGACTCATAGAAAACACTCAGGAAGAGCAGAGATTCTGAACTACACACTAAATGGCTCTAACAGCTCAATTCTAGCATTACTCACGATGTATTAATAGGATCTTCTTACTCCTAACGTACCACTGGAATCAGACAAAAACACTCTTATTAAGAGGAGGGATTTCTATCCCACTACAAAGAAGGGCTCTTAGATCACACTGAACACTATTGTACCCTAAATATTTAATTATTGTTTGTACTGGAATTCAAACCTTTGGGGAAAAAACACATTTCTTAAATGTCTTCAAAAATAATTATGAGAAAAACAAATCGATACCGCTGTGTTAATTTGGCAAATAGACATGTAATAAACATGTGCAATATAGCCAATCATTGTGATTAACTGCAAGCAAGGTTGGGCATAAAAGTTGACTTTGGCTTGGAAGCTAAATACACACATTTAGAAACAAATGGTAAGGATCACTGGTGAGGCACATTTACAGAGCTTGGGAAAAGAAGCAGTTACTCAGTGAAAATGCTTTTGGCAAGTCTTGACCTTTGAGTTCCTAACTTAAAGGACACACAAACAACACCAGTCTCCAGCAAGTTTTCCTTGATAACCTGCTGGAAAGGGGACAGAGTATCCTGAAGCCATTTGACATGCACAATTTAGCGATTATGTGGACAGAGGAGGAATGATTCTGTTAAACCACGGGGAATTGTTGCTGTTTACTGCCTTCACACATTCATAGAAAATCTACAATCTAACACGGCCTAATCAATATCAGAATGGATTCTCCTTTCCAGCAATGAATGGTATCGCACATTCCACAGAAAAAGCAAATTTGAAAGGTTTCATGTATTTGATTCATTCTGAATGCCCCTCCCCTCAAAGAAAGTAAGAAATGAGGATGGGAGGCTATGTGGGAATGGCATATTCACTGCTCTGTTTAAATGACGAATAAAAATAATTGCAAGTCAAATTAATGTGATGATTTTTTTTAAATTCGGATTTTAAAAAGTAACATTTTTTCCAGGGAAAAAAGAACTAAGTTTCTTTAACTTTTCAACTAAAAGAAGTCATTCTTTGTTTACGTCACCCTTGATCTCGTAGCCATTTTTATTTATTTTTATTTAACTGTACGTGCAGAAGTTCGGATGCAAGACAGATAAGGCTACTGCTTTAAATATTTCAGCCTAATTGGGGACTCTCCATTCATTTCCTCTCTCAATAGTTTAAAGCTGTTTCCTTTTGCTTAGCTGTCTTGATATGAAAATATATTATATTTGCATTTTTCTTTTTATCAGATAAATAGATAGAAAATCATTTTCTTCCCCTCTTAAAAAGTAAAATCATTTTCAAGCTTTCATATCCACATGAAAGTGCTGCTCGAACTTTCGCTCTCAAAGCTGAACTTTTAATGGGTTGTTCCCACAATTTCCTGCGCTCATCAATCAGATATCAATTGCAGCATGGCGGATCGGGTCCCCCTCCACCTCCATCATTCCCCACTGCCCAGGCACTGCCTGCCAAATGTTGTAGGAAGTGAATTGACTTGCGACAGCGGACCCGGCAGCACCCTCAGCATGTGCTGGTGGGTCACGGCCATCCCCACAGAGAACCCAGAACAGCTGCTCTCTAAACACAGGGACTGAAGCGCCACCAGCTTGCAGAAGACCGTCTCTCACTGTGCAATTCAACCAGCTACCCACATCTATATCTGACTTCACGGTCTGCTTGAGGACAACTACATTGCACTTGTCATGCAGACTCTAGCTTTTGCTGTTTTTTCTTTTATTTTTTTTTTCTTTTTAAAGGCGGGGGAGGGAGTCAAGCAAGCAAAAATATGCCCGTTAAAGAATGACTTGATGCCTTTAATGATCTAATTGAGGGTCTCTACATATGAAATGATCCCAGTGATAGAGGCAAAATCAAGAGATAAGGGAAGACCGGTTGGCATAGCAATTGGGTATTTGCTGCTCCAGGGATCCCAAAGTGCACTGCTTCTCTGATGCAGTCGTCAGGCAAGTGTGATTTTTCAGCATATGGGCTATAGAAGGATAGGGCTCCCAGAACTAAGTCACACAAAATTGATATTCACCCACTGGGACCTAACTTTTGGAGAACTACCTGGCAAGGAAATTTATGTGAACATTCCTCACAACACAAATGATGATACAGTGGCTTTTGAACTATTTCCTTATTGTGCTTATCTCCAACAGATGTCTTTCTTGTTCATTGCTTCTCTTGCACAGATATAGTAGCTGTAACCTTCTGCTTCAGAGGGACGAAGTATGACGAGTTTTCACATGCTGAGATGCTGAACAGAAGTGTGTGTGCCTCTTGTTTGACTATTTAATGCCTTAGTGGCAAGAGACCACAAACGTGACACCTTTGATAGTGTTGCTTGTATGAATTGGGAATGCCGCATTTATATTATTGTATTTTTGTTATTAAACTATTGAAGTATCATACTTTGCAGAGTGAATTTCCAGCTCTATGTTAAACACGCACACTTACACACTCACACACACGCACGCACACGTGCGCGCACCCACATGCACACACACACACACACACACACACACACATACCCCACACACAGGGCCTATCATCTGGTAATAAACAAGGTCTTGCTGAATATAAAATTATGGGTGACAGTGTGACCAAGAAGGTTACCAGGTAGACAACTGGGGTGCAAATTTCTGATGCCTCTACATCTTAGCTTTGTGACCTTCGGAAAGTCATCAAAGCTCTCTGAACCTCCGATCCCTTAAATTGAGATAAAATAAAACCACTTTGTAGGTTTGGGGAGAGGTTTAAATGAGATAAAACATAGGAAACACTTCTTACAATGACTGGCAGCACTGCCTCCTTTACATCTTTGTCAAAAGTACAACATATTCCTTCCCCACCCCCACCCCCACTCCCCAAACACTTTCTCTTCCTCATTTTATTTTTCTCTGGAATACTCGTCATTCTTAAACACACTCCATAACTTCCCTGTCTGCTTCTTTTATTGCCCGTCTTCCCCTCCCTAGAATATGATTTCATGAGGGCGGGTATTTTTTACTGTTCTGTTTATAACTCTATCCACATTACTAGAGCTCTGTAAGTATTTGTTGGTTGAGTGACTAAGTGAATACATGCATTAATAATTTAATAAAAGGTTGGATGTATCGAAAATACCTGTCTGCCATCCCATGGAATTGCATGGAATATTTTGACAGAGATTTATTGAAAAATATCTCTTTCCAGACCTTTTTGGCCAAATAGAATGCTTTCTTTCAAAAATACAACGTAAAGTTCTTATTTTTGAGCACGTGCCCTAAGGCACTGCAGATGCGAAATCTAGCACGGAAACGAGCCTTTTGTCCACTTGAGAAAACACTTTGCTTATTGAAATTGGACAGTCAGGTGTAAGAGCCTGACTGTGCTGTCTTCTAACTCACCAGAATGGGTGGCCGTCATGACCCCCATCAAGGTGGCACCGAGACCCAGGATGTTGCAGTCCCAGTGAGTGAGCCTAGAGCCACCTTCTAGTCTCTGGGATCCTGAAAACAAGCTATCTCACCTTTGGAGGGTGAGGTGAACCACTGGCACTTGGATTCCCTCATTTACAAGAATTGTGCGTTGAATCGATGCCTTTTCCATTGCTACGATCACTCTTAGGAACTTTCGAAATTTTATACCCTTTCAACCACATAAGCTAAGAACGGACCCTGGCAATTGTTTTGCAGTAGAGAAGGGTATGAAATCAACATGTTGTACGCCTAAAACTTACATGATGTTTATGTCAATTACATCTCAATAGAGCCGGGGGGAAAAATGGATCCCACCTTATGTCTAATTCCATTCTATGGTGAACAGTGTCTTTTGGCAAGTTAATAGTACTTAGGGCTCACCTTTTGTAACTACCCTGAGTATTGGGAGGTCTGAGAGAGACTACCGGAAAGTGGAAACAGGAGACCGTGGCAGTGCCTGGGGCCCGTAGTCCCATCTTCTTCTTCTTCTCCTCCTTTTTGTTTTAGAAGCACGTCTACAGATTGATTAAATCGGGAAAAGCAAGTGAAAAAAATTCCTCATTTTAAATGCATCCCTTAGCATCGACTCTTCTTAATGTAGATGAATGTAAAGTAAGCCCACACTGAAAGGCATCTGATCACAATAAAGAGAGGGAAGAAAACCCTTTTTCAGGGGAGAAGGTTATAACTTACATATGTTTAGAATTACCAAGAGACGTATTTGTCCTCCTAATGTACACGGAGAAGGGTTTGTGTCATTGCTGTGCACACCGCCTTGAACGAGTCCTCTGCTCTTTTGTGAAATATCCCTGTCACTTACCTTAAGTGGGAGTGTTAGCACCTTTGCCATCTCTCTAAAAATGGGGTTTGCTTCTTTCTGAGTTCAAAAAAAAAAAGATTGCTATAAAAGGGAGCATTAAGGAACTTAACAAAGTACTTTTTTAAAGGATCAGGCTAAGGAAGGCAATACTTCCTTAAAAGGTTTCGCTTCTTATTTCCCAACTTAACAGTATGACAGAACACCCGTGGAAAGGCTCAGAGGAGAAATATGTTGAAACTCAATTACCTGTGTTAGTGAACCACCTACAGATATTTAAAAATATTCTCTTCTCACAGGTACCCAGTATGAACAAAGTGCTTTATTTGTGTCTCTCATGCCCCATTAACATAATGAAATGCTGTATGCCTTTTTTCACAGTAGGAAGAAAGGTCCAGAAGGGTGATAAAATATCCATTCTTACCGTAAGCTAGTGGACATCACCTTTAACTGCTTCCTCGCTGCTTAGCATGCGCGGAGCACCAAGCAGGCCTGGATGGCATCTCTATTTGTAGCTCCCAGGGAGCCTGAAGCCGACTCGAGTTTTGATCTGGACAAGAGCCCTTTGGTCCAATTGATTTTCTGAAACTTGTGAAATCAGCAGAGTAGATTTACAACACCGGGAATTCTTTAAAGATTCAATTCTCTGCATACTTTCATTGGAAATAGAAAGGTTATAGGTATGAATGCAGTGTCCCTGGATAAAGCCTCGTATTTTTGCCCGCAGAAGTGGCCACTTTCACTCCACATTCTGGGGCAGGAGTGGGGGGCCGGGGGAGAATGTGGTCAAATCAGAATGAATCTGTATACTGAATATTTAGACTTAAAAAGTCATTCTTGGGGCTCCGGACACCAAATATTCATGGAGAGACATTCTAGCACTTTTTTCCCCATTCATTTGTTCTAAAAATATTTTTGGAATGCCTGCTAGACACAGAAGCTTGTAGTTGGATAGTTTTGGTTCAACTGTTGATTTTTCAAAGATTCAGTGTTGACTGCTAATTCAATTTGTGTCTGTTCAACAAGTATTAATACAATAAATCTTGAGAGAAAGTGTGAGCGAATGAGTAAGTTCCTAACGTGACACAGACGAAATATGGAAACTTATTCTCTAAATTCTCCGCTGTTGCCCTTGCCATGATGGACAGAACCAGCTGACAGCCATGTGTAATAGCTCCCTCCAACCCCTCCTTCCCTTGCCAATCCATCCTGCCCATTCTCTTCTTCTAGCACATTCTTGATCAAAATTCTTCAGCAGCTCTCCACTGCCTGCTCACAAAATCAAGTTCAATTCTTAACCCTTACCCTCTAAGCAGCTCCACAATCTGATCCCTCTGTTCCTGTGTCCTTAACAACCCCTGCCTATTCAGCTCCAGTCATTCCCACCTTGGCACTGAACTTGTCTGGTCATCGGCTGCTTCCATGCTTCTTTGGCCTGATGCCTCTAAATACCTGCTTCAGTCTCACCTTCACACCCCATTCAAGCCCCCATCCTCCACCAAGGCTTTTGAGAACAATCCTAGCTGGAACGGGCTTCATCTTCTATCCTTTCTGTGCTCTGAGAGTTTTGATGTAACACCCATTCCATTCTCAATTTGGACATTTCTTTTGTATTTGTTACTTCCCTTTCCTACAAATAAATTCTAATATTGTGGAAAGCAAGGGATAAGTCTTTTTTTTCCCAAAAGAGTGAGAGAGAGAATGGGAGAGAGAGAGAGAGAGAGAGAGAGAGAGAGAGAGAGAGAGAATCATAAGTAGGCTCCATGCTGAACACAGAGCCCAACACGGGGCTTGAACCCACCACCATGAGATCATGACTTAAGCTGAAATCAAGAGTCATACGCTTAACTGACTGAGACACCCAGGTGCCCCAGGTCTTAATTTTATACATGTATTTGCAGCCTATTCCTCTCCTGCATCCATAGACTGAAGACATGGACGAAGCTCATTTCAAGATGAAAAACAAAACAGTCGATTGACACATAAACAAATAATTCAAAACGCCGAATGCTTCTGTTGCTTACAAATTGATTTCTCACGATACTTAGTCATTTGCTTTACTAATAAAAATGCCTTATTTATTAATCCACTTGATTGTTACAGCACCTCCATTAGACAAATGTCCAGCATCAGAAAAACCAAACACATAAATAAGTTAAATGAAATCTCCAAAGAACACAGTAAAAAGTCTCCATGAAGTAGCTGAAAGTTTGATGGCCCTTTAGTTGATTGCTCAAATAGCCGTGTCTTATAGACTCGAAGTTAAAATATGGTGCATGTGTGTGCATGTGGGAGGAAGAGAAGGATGTGCGCTGTTGTGTTGATGGACAAGCTAGAAGCATGGAGAATAAAACAATGCAGCCTGAAAGCTGCAGACCAGCAGGCGATGATATAGATGGACAAGTGCTGTCCTTGTAATTTAGACCATCTAAGTGTTGGGAAGGAGCTACATGCAAACCGGTATTTTATACTGAGGAGCCTGACTGAGCAGAGGTTATGGGCTATGTCACGGGGCTTTAGGCTCAATGTGCAGGAAAGCACTCTAGAATTCAGGCAGGGAGCCAAAATAAGGGAAGAACATCACATATGAGGCGCAGTAGACTAATTCCAAGAGCAGGGAATGTAGCAGGGAAGTGTTTCAATAGTCCAGGTCAAAAGTCTATTTCAAGACAGTGCAAGAAGAAATAAAGTGAAAGAGAAAACCAGAACAAAAACAAAATAGTCCACGAGAAAGGGGAGCATTTGATAACCAAAACGATTTGCCAAATACAATGCCAAAGGGAACACACGATTAAATTAAATAACCAATTGATCATTCAGAATCTTAAACCATTTAGTATTCATTTACTTGGAAAAGCTCAGCCTAGTGGTGAAAACAACGCATGATTGTCACTTACAACAATGTGTTTGTTAGACTTGTTTATAACATTCTCCAGGAACATAGACAGGGAGACGATAATTCTCCTTGGGGATTTAAGGACTGCTTCATACACATATCAGCTTGATTTCTGTATCCATAAATGGACGGAAGTTTTTTTTTTTTTAATTATTTATTTTTGAGAGAGAGACAGAGACAGAGTGTGAGACAGGGAGGAACAGAGAAAGAGGGAGACACAGACTCCGAAGCAGGCTCCAGGCGGAGCTGTCAGCACAGAGCTGACATGAGGCTCCAACCCATGAACCATGAGATCATGACCTGAGCTGAAGTCAGACGCTTAACCAACTGAGCCACCCAACCTCCCCATAAATGGACAGAAAGTGATTAATGAATTTATGCTCAAAGGCCTTGTGAGCAAGAGTCCAGGACAACCCAGAAAAATACTGCCTGACAGAAATATAATGCAAGCTGTGTGTATAACTTTATATTTTTAAGGAAACATACCAAAAAAGAAAAATACAGCTGGAGTTAATTTCACCATTTTAACATACAATCTATATGAAACAATATTAATGATCTCTTTACATCATTTTTGAGAGGCACTACAAAGTCTTTGAAATTCCAAGTGGCGTTTTCACTTACAGTACACTTCAGTTCAGACTAGCCATATTTAAAGGGCTCATGGCCATATGTGGGCAGGGGCTGCTGGCTGCTATATTGGACAACACATTTCTGGAAGATAGCATAGCAAGAGATCAGATAAGACTGGAGCTTAATTCTGAGTCTTGGCAGGAAATAATGATGTTGAAAGGCCTCCCTTCCACGTCACGGATTTTTAATTTTGTCTTTTGGGCCACTAAGGAGCCTGAGTGTGTGTGCGTGTGTGTTTGTGTGTGCGATTACCAGGGGTGAGGGGGTGACACGAAAAGCTTATACTGCGAAAAACTAAGTTTGGCTAAAGCTCACACATAAATTGAGCATCGACACTGGTCCAGACAAACCATGGGAAATGAAAAAGGTCAAAAGGTTTTGCACACGTACAAAAGTGTGCAATGTAGATAGGTGGGCTGTTTGCACAACAGCGAAGATGGGGGACAAAATCTTAACTAGATAGTAACATTGTTGTGCTTTGCAATGAGAATTTTGAAAGCTAAAAAAGAATCCTAGGGGAAAAAGGACATGAGAAGAAACTTGGGAAGATGGGCAGCGACTGGGGTCAGACCTATGGATGGGAATGAAAAAGAGAAATTGACCTAAGTTTGCCAGATAAACATAGGATGCCCAGTTAAATTGGGACTTTATATAAAAGTCAGTTTTCGAGGGATATAAGTATGTTTCAAATATCGCATAATTATACTAAAAATATATCGGTGGTTTGTCTGACATTCACAACTCTTTAATACTCAGGCAAAATCATGAAAGCTGGGATTAGAGGTTCATATTAAGAAATCCATGAAGAGAATTTCTTAATCAGTTCATGTACATTATCACATTTAATTTTAAAGCAGCATTAGGTAGTAATCCCTTTGTATTATCATCCCTAATTTCAAGATGAGGGAAACTAGTTCTTAATTTAGGTAACATGTCAGAGGTCACACAGCTAGTAAATGACAAGTAAAAGCCAGTACCTGAATCTAGGTATGTTTTTCTACCATAAAAATGTTTATTCCAGGGATAAATAATAGTGCAAAAGATGGGTTAGAAGTTTGCGAGGGGCATAGAAGTGGATGCTATCTGAGCTCCTTTGTGACTCAAAGATTCAGAATCCACTTCCGGCAAAGATGTACTGGATCCCAGCTAAGAGCAGCCCAATACTTCTGCCGAGAAGAACTAGAAAATCTGGACAAAATGTGGAACCAGTGAGCTACTCAGGAAGCCAACACTTGATGAGCCAAGAGCTTGGAAATGGAAATCCATTAAAGTGAGTCCACACTGGCTCTGCTGTTTCACTGCAGGTATTTGCTTCTTAGGCAAGGTGAGCTGAGAGACCGCCTTTAAGATAAAGTAGCAGCTAAGAAGCTGAGACGCTGAGCAAAGCTTCAAGTGGTCCCATGGAATTGAGAAAATAATATATATTTAGATTTATCATTGTGGTCAAGATTGACAAATCAGGGGGTGCCTGGGTGACTCAGTCCGTTAAGCATCCCATGTCGGCTCAGATCATGATCTTGTGGTTCATGGATTGGAGCCCCACGTCACGCTCTGTGCTGACAGCTGAGACTCAAGCCTATTTCAGAGTCTGTGTCTTTCTCTCTGCCTCTCCACCACTCTCACTCTGTCTCTCTTGCTCTCAAGAAAATAAATCAAACATTAAAAAAATTAAAGAAAAAGAGGTTGACAAATCAAGATTCTAGAGAGACAAAGGGGCGACATTCTATGTTGCTTTCTCTTTCAAAACATTTGCCTATTTCTAAGTGGTGACCAAGTGAGAAGAAAATGATCAGAGCTATTGGCAGTCTCACAGTGCTCAGGAGACAAAATTTGGAGTCTACGAGAAGCCAAGGGGAATATATTGAAGAACAACCCAGACTTTTACTTGGAAAACCTGAAAGACTATACCTTAGATGTAAGGTTGGCTTGAAAATGAACCAGCACTCATTAAATTCAGTGTCAAATCAGATCAATTCCAAACCAGACTGAAGTAAAAAAAAAAAATTATACTAATAGCTTCCAAAAGCAAAAATAAATGATCTTGGGGGAAAGAACCTTCATACCAAACCTCAACCATATTTAATATCACATTTTCCAACAAAATTTTACCGAAATTCTTTGGACAGACCAGTAAATGAGACCAAAATAAAGACAAAAAAGGAACAATAAAAGAAGATCCACAGATGATCAAGATATTGGTGTTATTAAGTACACACGATAAAAAACTGTGATTAATATGATAAAATATATGGCAAAATGGAAAAATTCCAAAGGGAAATTGAACTCATATGAAGACTCAAATGTCAGTTCTAGAAAAAATTAGTAATGAAAAACAATGATATTGACATGATATTGATAGTAGGTAAGACACTGGTGAAATGAAGAAATATTAAGTAGAAAGAGATTAGTAGAGGATATCAGACTGAAACGCAGAGAGGAAAACCTACAAGGAATATTGCAATTAGGATAAGAAATGTATAGAGCATGAAAATATACATGTAACTTGAATCACAGAAGAAAAGGAGAGACAAAATTTGACAGAGTAAGATTTAAGAGATGGCCTTTGAGAATTTTTCACAATCAAATAACTTAATAATTGTTTTAGAAGCAGTATAAATCCTAAACAGGATTATAAAAAATACAAATCCAGTAAAAGCTGTTGAACCCCAAATAAATATTAGAAGTATACAGAAGAGGAAAAAGGGAGAAAGATCACCTTCAAAAGAGCAAAAATAAGACTAAAAGCTAACTTATCAACTCAAAAATTGAATCTATGAATAAAGGTTTTAAAAAATGTACTTTTATCAGAATTCCATAGCCAGCAAAAACAGCCTTAAAACTGAAAATGAAGGAGAATCTGGGTGGCTGAGTCAGGTGAGCATTCAACTTTTGATTTCTGCTCAGCTTATGAGGTTCTTGGATGGAGCCCCAGGTCCAAACCATGCTCGGCATGGAGGCTGTTTATGTTTCTCTCTCTCCCTGTCTGTTTCTCTCTCTCTCTCTCTCTCTCTTTCTCTCTGTCTTTCTTTCTCTCTCTCTCTCCCTGCCCCCCCCATCTCCTCCCCTGCCCACATGCACTTTCTCTCTCTCTAAAAAATACAAATGAAAGTAAATAAAAAAAAAATAAAGGTGAAATTAAATCATTATCAGAAAAAGGATTTTTTTTAAGCTGGTAGACTTGAACAAAAAGACCAAAAATCCTCCAAAAAAAATCTGCAAACAGAACACAAATGATCTCAGATGATTATGTGGAAATGCAAGAAGACATAAGGGTAAAAACTGGTGGTAAATCTAAATGAATATTTGCTATAAACATAATTATAATGTCTTCTGTGGTTTAATACTCATATACAATTAAAATAACTAATTAAAAATGGCAGGAAGGGATAAATTGCCATAATGTGTGTTCAAGTCTGTGAAATTGGAAAATTTTCGTTTAAGATAGACTGTAATATTTCTTTTTTTAAGCTTTTTAATGTTTACTTATTTTTGAGAGAGAGAGAAAGAGAGAGAGAGAGCAAGTGGGGGAGGGGCAGAGAGAGAGGGAGACACAGAATCTGAGGCAGAGTCAAAGCTCTGAGCTGTGAGCAAAGAGCCCGACGTGGGACTTGAACTCGCCAATGGTGAGATCATGACCTGAGCTGAAGTCAGAGGCTTAACTGAATGAGCCACTCAGGCACCCCTTTAATATTTCTAAGATAATTATTATGTATTTAGGAAAACTAAGACATCACAATAAGGATCTGTGCAATTAACAGCTTATAGAAAAAGATAAAAGAATGACAAAAAATAAATACAGTATTAGTTATGACAAGAACAGACAATAAGAGATATTCTGATTGGGGAGGAACAAATAAACCTATCTTAGTTTATAGATGAAAGAATCAACCAAAAAAAAAAAAAAACCTCCTGGAATTAACAAGAGGTTATAGCAAGTTTGCAGGACACAAAGTTAATGCAGGAAAGTCAATCAGTTTCCTATATATTTGCAATGAAAAAATAGAATTTGTTATTAAAAATACATTTCCAGTGTGCCTGAGTGGCTCAGTAGGTTGAGCGTCTGATTTTGGTTCAGGTCATGATCTCACAGTTCATGGGTCTGAGCCCCGCATCAGGCTCTTTGCTGACAGCTCAGAGCCTGGAACCTGCCTAGGATTCTATGTCCTCCTCTCTCTCTGCCCCTCCCCTGCTCACACTCTTTCTCTCTCTCTCAAAAATAAATAAACCATTTAAAAAATTTAAAAAAGTACATTGCTATTTCAATAGCCAGATTATGGAAAGAGACGCAGTGTCCATCGACTGATTAATGAATAAAGAATGTGTTGTGGTGTGTATATACAGCATACACACACACACATACACACAACACACACATATACAGTATACACAATGGACTATTACTCAGCCAAAAAAAAAAAAAAAAAGAATGAAATCTTGTCATTTGCAATGATGTGGATGGAGCTAGGGAGTATTATGCTAAGTGAAATAGGTCAGTCCGAAAATTTAAATGCCAAATGGTTTCACTCATATCTGGAATTTAAGAAACAAAACAAACGAACATGGGGGAAAAAGACAGAGCGAGAAACCATTAAACAGACTCCTCACTATAGAGGACAAGCTGTTGTCTCCTGGAGGAGAGGTGAGCAGGGGGATGGGTTACATGGGTGATGGGGATTAAGGAATACACTTGTGATGAACACTGGGTGTTGTATGTAACTGATGAATCACTGAATTCTGCACTTGAAACTAATACTACACTGTCTGCTAACTAACTGGAATTTAAATAAAAACTTAAAACTACAAAAACAAAAACATTGCCATTTATATTAGCACATTACATTGAGAAAATGAAATAATTAAGTATCAGCCTAACAAGATACATACACAAACTGTATATGAAAGTCTACAAAACTCTAAAAGAAATGAAAAAAAAAGACTTAAATAAATGGATAGATAGTCCATGCTCATGACGAAGAACACAATACTGTTACATGTTGGTTATTCCCAAATTGACCTATAGATGTAATACAATCCCAAACAAAATTCCAGTTAGTTATTTTTTGGCTATCCCCAAATATATTCTAGTGTTTATATGGGAAGGCATAAGACCCCAAATCTCCAGCTCAATATTGAAGAAGAACCAAGTTGGAAGACTCATACGACCTAACCTCAACACTTACTACAAAATGCAGTAATCAAGACAATGTGGTATTGGTGAAGGACTAGACAAATAGATCACTGGTGGACCAGCGTAGTGAGAGAATTAGACCTGCGTATATACGGCCGGCTGATTTTAGACAAAGGAGCACGAGAATACAAAGGAGATAAGATAGTCTTTTCTACAAATGGTGCTGGAACAACTGAACATGCATCCAGCAAAAAAATAAAAGTAAAAAAGCATCTGGACACAGACGTTACACTTTCACAAAGTTAATTCAAAGTGGTAACAGACCTCCATGTAAAATGCATAACCGCGAAACTCCTAGGGAATAACAGAGGAGAAAATCTGGAGGACCTTGGGTATGGTGATGACTTTTTAGGTACAATATCAAAGTCACAATCCATTAAATAAATAATGTATAAGCTGGCCTTCATTAAAATTAAAAACTTGGGATCTGCAAAAGACAATGTCAAGAGGAAAAAAAAACCAACAAGGCACAGACTGGGAGAAAATATTTGCCAAATACACATCTGATAAAGGATCGCTATCCAAAATATTCCAAGAATTCTTAAAAAGTCAACAGCAAGAAAAATGCAGAACTTGACTAAATCATGGATGAAAGACCTTAACAGACCCCTCCACTGGAGAACAGATAGAGATGGCATTCAATATCATATCTCATTAGAGAATTACAAATAAAAATAATAATGAGACGCACTGCAAGCGCCAAATTCTGGTGGGGGTGTGAAGCAACAGGAATTTTTTTTTTTCATCTCTAGTAGGAATACAAATTGTATTCCAAATACGAATATGCCTCTGGAAAAGGCATACCTGTGGAGATAGTAAAAAGATCAGTGACTGCCAGGGGGTGGGGGATGAATGAGTAGCCAGAGCGCAGAGGATTTTTAAGACCGTGAAACGGTTCTGTATAAAAAACAAAATGGTGGATACATTTCCCAACCCATGTACAGCACCAAACGTGATCCAAATGTAAACAATGGCTTTCGGATGATAATGATGTGTCAATTGGCTTGCCAATTGTGACATATAATCCACTCTGGTGGGAAATACTGATAAAGAGGAGGCGATGCATGTGCGGGGGCAGAGGGTGTATGGGGACTCTCTGTACCTTTCTCTCAATTTTGTTGTGAGACTACACTTGTTCAAAAACATAAAGTCTATTCAAAAGAAGAGAGAGGAAGAGAAGAGAGGAATCAAGAAAGAGACTCGACTCTAGAAAACAAACTGATGGCTACTAGAGGGGAGGTGGGTGGGTGGGGGGTGTCTGGGAAATAAGTGAAGGGGATTAAGAATACACTTATCACGAGGAGGACTGAGTAATGTACAGAATTGGTAAATCACTGTGCCTTACAGCTGAAACTAATATAACACTGTTTACTCTACTGAAATCAACATTAAAAAAAACACCTTAAAAAAGTCTATTAAGGGAAATAAATGCATGATTAAATCTTAAAAAGGCAGGAAAGAGAGAAAAAGAACCGACGAAACGAATGTAAAATTAATGCTAAAATAGTGGAGTCATACTGAAACGTGCAAACAATTCAATTAAATGTAAACGAACTAAATCATTCAAAATTAAAATTAAGTATTGTCAAACTGGATTTAAAACAACTGTATGCTGCTCATAAGAGCTACACTTTCAATGTACAAAAAATATGTACTCTGAAACTCCTATTCATAAAAAGTTGGATACAAGACTAATTAGATATACTGATATGAACTTGATTCTACATGAAAGAAAGAAACATGACTCATAATTCACGGTTCAAGTCACCAGGAAGAGATGATACTTCTAACGTTGTATGCATTGATAACACATGTTTAAAATATATGAGAGGGAAAAAATGAAAGAACTCAAAGGACAAATAGATCAGCCATAATCATTGTGGAAAATTTTTGCACACTGTTCTCATTAACTGTCAGAACCACAGACACGAATCAGTAAGAATATGGATATGGAAGACATAAATAATATGACTAATGAAAGGGATCTAATCAACATACATGGGACACTGCAACCAACAACTGCGAGATACATCATTTTCCCACCTGAACGTGGACTCTTTCTTGTAACTGACCCTAACATCAGCTAAAAGAGCAAGGCTCAGTCGATATGCAGGGATTAAAATTATATGGGGTTATGTGCTCTGACAAGGGTAGAACTGACTAAAACTCATTAACCAAAAGGTGCCTCACGAATCTAAAAACACAAATTGGCAACTTTTAAATAGCATATAGGTCTAGGAAAGCTCAAAATAAAAATTTGACTATTATTCACCCATAAAAAAGACTGAAATCTTGCCGTTTGCAATGACATGGATGGAGCTAGGGAGTATTATGCTCAGTGAAAGAAGTCAGTCAGAGAAAGACAAATACCATATGATCTAACTCATATGTGGAATTTGAGAAACAAACCAAATGAGCAAATGGGGAGGAAAAAAGAGAGGGAGGCAAACCATGAAACAGACTCAATTACAGAGAACAAACTGATGGTTACCAGAGGGGAGGTAGGGGAGGGATGAATGAACTAGGTGATGGGGATTAAGTTGTGCACTCGTTGTGATGAGCACTGGGTGATGCATGGAAGTGTTGATTCACTATATTGCACACCTGAAATTAATACAATACTCTAATGTTAGCTATAATGGAAGTTAAATGAAAATTAAAACACAACGAAAATTTGGAGACACTTATAACTGGATAATAGTAAATGTAATAATAATAATAATAATAATAATGTGCTACATATTAAACATGTGGGAAACAAATAAAGCCATACATGCAAGGAAAACTTGTATCTTTAAATACAAGTGCTAAGGAAAAAGAAAGGCTAAAAATCAATTTTCTATATATCGATTAAGAAGTTAGACAAATAGAGCTTGAATACACGTAACTTAGAAGGAAAAATAAGGAAGAGCACAGATTGAGAAATCCTACAACAATATTTAACATAAAGGAAACTTAACTGAGCCACACTTAGTTCTTCGAAAACTAAACTGGCAAAATGATACACAGACTTCTAGATTAAAAATCAAAGGCGCAGACTAACAATATCAGAGTGAAAAAGAGGGTACAGATCCTGTAGGCATTAAAATGATAGCAGAAAAGTATCAGCCATGACTGTGGGCCGGTAAGTTTGCTCACACGAAAAAGACATATTCTGAGAAAATTGTAATGTACTAAAGCTGATTCAATTTGGATAGAAATTACAATGGTGATTAAAAGTCTTCCCAGAAATAAGCAATGCAAACTCACATGGCTTTGTTGATGAATTTTTCTCAATATTAACAAAAAACAAATATCACAAATGTATACAATTTTTAGGCAACAAAGAAAGGAGAACCTTTCTAGTCTCATTTTGCAAAGCCAGCATGAGATGCTTGCAAACTCCCCAGAACAGTATCAGATAGGAAAATTATAGATTAATATCACTCATTAACATAGATGCAAAAATCCTAAACAAACATTAGGAACAAATCCTAGAAATATTAGAAATTGAGTTCAAGAATACATATGTACAGGAAATTATATCACCATCAAGGTGGATACATTCCAGGAGTGTGAGGCTAATTTAACTTTTGAAATCCCATCCATGGAATCAATCACAATTAAGAAACTAGAGGAGAACCATCTTCTCGATAGATGTTGAGGGCCAAAAGGGGATGGGAAAGATGGAAAGAGACAGACGCACAGAGACAAAGAGAGACAGGGAAAATGAAATGGAAATGTAAAAATTCACCATGTGTTTACAATTTAATGTAAAAAGAATTAAATGAAAGAACAATAGCAAAAATATTTTAGTACAGGAGAAAAGGAAAAGGAAAAACTTAATCTGATACAAGGTATCTAAAAAACTATTATACTTGACATTAGATATTAACAGCTTTCTCCAAATTAAATTGGGAAAGACACAAAAATATCCATGAGCGCCATGCATGTCTATGGACACTGGGTTGGAGGTTCTCTCTAGTGCAATTAGCAAGAGAAATGTATAGATTTAAAAGTGAAATAAAAATATTACTCTTTGCAGATGGCATGATCATATAGAGGGAAACATTTTAAATCTACAACCTATATATCTTATTATGTGTGTTTAGTAAACTCATTGGATACATGACCAAGGTACAAAAATGGGTCGTTTTTCTGTATAACAGCAATAAACCATTTGGAATATTTTTTTCCATAATACTGTTTATCTTAATACCAAGAAACACCAAATATCTAAAAATAAGTCTACCAAATGTATATAGTTAAGACTGCAACATAAAAATCCTGCAGAATATTATTGAGACAAATTATTGCACATAGATTGAAAAAATCAATATTACGAAGATATTATTTCTCTCCATATCCATTTGGTTTAATACAATACAAGTGAAAATCCTAGCACAGGTGATTAGTTTTTTTGTTTGTTTTTGCAAAAATTCTGAAGCTGATTGTAAAATTTGTATGAAAATGCACGTGGTCAAGAAGAGCTGAGGCAATCATGAGAAAGACCAAAGTTGAAGGATTTCACCTCCAGATATAAATAAACAATAGTTAAGACAGTATGGTATTAGCTTAAAGATATACAAATAGACCAATGGAGTAGAATAAAAAGCCCAGAAACATATCTATCTATATATCTATATCTATATCTATATCTATATCTATATCTATGGACATTTTTTTTCATGACAAAATTGACATTCCAGAAGAGTGGGCAAAACTTCAATAGTCTTCTTTTCCATAAATGTTACTTGGTCTATTTCCTATTCATATGGGAAAAAATGAATACTGACCCTTGTCTCAACACAACACACAGAAATTAACATTGAATGGACACAGATCTAATTATGAAAGTTGAAAAATCATAAAGTTTCTGGAAACCAACATAGAATAATGTGTTCCCAGTCTTGAGGAAAGATAACATTTCCCTATACATTTAAGATACAAATCCTCTTATCCACAAGGAAAAGTTTAGTAAACGAGGCTATATTAAAATAGTATACTCAAGTCTCCAAAATATACCGATAACAGAGTAAAACACACACACACACACACAACTGTTATTGCAGACAGTAACAATATACATACAGCTACACGAGCAATATTGGACCAAGGACTTATATTCAGAATATGTGACTCCTACAAATGGAAAAGAAGCAGACATGTTTTTTAAAGGAAAGGCTTGAATTGACATTTTTGAAAGCAGATATCCAAATGGCTCATAAGTAGGACGTTTCCCATCCATGTTAGCAAACTGTAAATTAAAACCACAGTGAGGTATTATTACACTCCCATGGAATAAGGCTAGCCATACTAACTGTTGGTGAAGAAGAGTACAAGCTATTTGAAACACTTTGGAAAATTCTTGGCATTATCTATTGAGGCAGAAATAAAATCCACCACTACTGGGTATACAATCCAACAGAAATGCATGCATCTATGCACCAGAAGACATGTACAAGAATACTAACTGCAGTAAGATTCCTAACAGCCATAATCTGGAGACAACCCAGCATGTTTGCTTAATGGAATACACTAAAACAATAGAAATGAATGAGCTATTTGATGTATAACATAGGGAAGAAAGCTCACAAATTGTCAAGGAAAAAAAAATCCCATTTCTATCAAGTTCAAAAAAGGCAAAATTACTCCACGGTGGTAGAAGAAGACAGTCACTGGGAGCAGGCATGAGGAAACTTCTGGATTATTACCAATATTGTGTTTTCTTCTCTAGGTGTTGTTTACATGGGTCTGCTAACTTTGTGAAAATGTGCTAGGTTTTACACTTACAATGTGTGCATTTTTTCATGCACTTCTACAACAATGTAAATGCTATTCTAAAAAAAATATGCACTGATAAATAGGATCAGTTACACTTGAATTATGAGAATTGTAGACATTTTTTTTGCCTGCAAAAACCACACTTTAATATAAAGATACAACACAATAAAAAGAAAAGGATGGAAAAAAGTATGTTACTAATGCTCTTTAAAAGAAAATTGTAGTGGATGTATTAAATATTAGACAAAGTCAATTGTAGACATTTTCAAAAGAGAAATTGGGTTTTTAATGATATCAAAGGAGCTTCCAGTGAACATGGTGTAGGAAATGAAACAGAAGAACGTGGTCCAGAAAAAATCTAGTTTGTAAAATGGGGACAACAGGAGGAAGGATGTGGTGAAGGTATAGATGGGGAGATATAGGTTTCAAGATATCCTACTAAGTTCTGGGGTTATGGCAGCATTTTCAAGTGGTAACATACACCTGACCTGGGACACTGAAAAAATATCAGCACTTCCCTGAGGGAGAAATTAAGTAAAGGAGACAGTCATAGAGGAAAGATTAATAACTCAGTTTTTTCTACACTCATCCTGAGTTGATGTAATTATTGTCTGTCCATAGCATTTATTATATTTGTCACTCATTTTGACAATTGATTATATGTATACTGTCTTGTGTTGTCACTTAATCATTTCAAGATGCATTAGGTTGAACCATATGAAATTGTCAATATTCAACCATTTTATTTTTGCCCAAAAGAATGGCAATTTCACATGGTTCAACTTAAGGCATGAGCAAGATTCACCTCCTTTAGCATTCTATGGCTAGCATGTCTCTAAACTCTCTGGACCTCACTTACTTCATCAATAAAACGGGTATTCACAGAACTTGTCTCAATGATCGAATGAAGATTCCATGTGACAGTATTTTGTAAATTCTAAAGTAATAAAAATAGCCAGTCCTTTTTCAAAAACATTTATTTTTGAGAGAGAACCCCATGTGGGACTCGAACTCACAAATAGTGAGATCATGACCTGAGCAGAAGTCATAGGCTTACCCAACTGAGCCACCATGGCGCCCCCCCAAAAAGGCCCAGTTCTTAGCACAAAGACTAATATAAGCTGTCATTAGGTAAATCCTGCCAAAGGAAAACATTTGTGCAGTGGTTATAATGAAATCTCTGTACTAAAGGGAAAAAAAAAGTGAAAGATAATCTATAATATATAATCCAGCAAAAATGGCAGAAGAGAGATGAGAATAATGGGTAAGTGCCCTTTGGAGCTGGCACAGTGTAAGGTCTCATTATGTTACCCTCATTTTTAAGAACCTGGACAAAACCAGTAGCCTAGCAAGTAAGTTCTTCCAAAGCTAATCCTCAGTTTTTATTTCTAGTCTCATGTTTATGGTGATTCACCTCCTCAAAAACCTACAGTATCAAGCCCTATGATAGATGATGGAAATTCAAGATTTATTGAAAAGTGACAGAGTCTCAATCATCTCGAAGTGTCCAATTTTGAAAACAAGGCAGGCATTTCAACAGGCAATCACAACATGGTGGATAAAGGCAAAATGGGGTTTTGTGAGTACATAATCCCATCACAGGAAAGTGGGGACTTCTCCTCAGCAGAACGGGTGTCCAAGTGCAGACCTGGAGGTTGAATGGGTGGTGGAGAGGCATAGGCAAAGGCCAGGAGAGAAAGCATGGGGTACTCAAGAGGTGGGGAGGTGAAAGATAATTGGGCAAGAGGTTCAAGGTGGAAAGACGCCAATGAGGTAAGATGGCATTTACACGACACTAAGGAGTTTGGACTTTATCCTAAGGGAAATGTCACTGAAATCTCTGAAGGAATAAAGCAGCAAAGCGATATGAGCAGCTTTGTCTTTTAGACAGGTAACTGGCTGATAAGATTGGAGGCAAATAGCAATCAACAGGAAAGAGATCTCTGTTACAGGACCCAGATGCCACACTCAGAACTGAACCAGGATAAAAGGCATGGGAATAAAGATAGATTCACAAGTTATTTCAAAGTTACAGAATCAGCATGACTAAGCCAGTGAGTTTCTATGGAATATGAGGGAATAATCATATTTTTAAAGTTTATTTTTTTTAATTTTTTTCAACGTTTTTTATTTATTTTTGGGACAGAGAGAGACAGAGCACGAACAGGGGAGGGGCAGAGAGAGAGGGAGACACAGAATCGGAAACAGGCTCCAGGCTCCGAGCCATCAGCCCAGAGCCTGAGGCGGGGCTCGAACTCACGGACCGCGAGATCGTGACCTGGCTGAAGTCGGATGCTTAACCGACTGCGCCACCCAGGCGCCCCTAAAGTTTATTTATTTTTGAGAGAAAGAGAGCACAAGCAGGGAAGGGACAGAGAGCGAGGGAGAGAGAATCCCAAGCAGGATCTGGGTTGTCAACACAGAACCCTATGCAGGGCTCAAACTCACAACCATGAGATCATAGTGAGGACAGTAGTGTTCAGAGTAGCCTATGAAGGAACTCAACAGTTGAGGGATATTCTGAGAAGGGAAGGCCAAAAATTTCAGGTGAAAGGCCAGTATAAAAAGAGAGAGAATGGTCTAGAGAACAGGATAAGACAATATTTCTAGAATTTGTATATAGTTCTAGATGTTGCTAAGAGATGGAAATGATAACACTGAGGATTGCTTTTAAATCTATAATAAGGAAGTCACTGGTGACCATCGGGAAAACAATGTCAGTGGAAAAGCCAGTCCCTGAAGGCTGTAGCTGAAGATGGAAATGAGGATTGGAGAAATTTTATTTTTATGTCAGAAGACTGTTGAGCGTATTTGCATGTCAATGGAAAAGTGTTAATACAGAGAGAAAGGCTGAGCTCAAAGAACAGAGAATGCATTTTCTGATAAAAATGAGGATCCTGGAAAAGTCAGAGAGTCACATTCAAAGCACAGGTACAGAAATTAGTTTTGGACAGGAGGAACAATCCTCTTCCATCATAGCGGGAGGCACGAAGAGCAGAGTGTATTCAGGTCCAGGTGATGGGGTCTGTTTGATGAGGTGAGGTGAGAAAACCCTACTATCTGCTTGCTTCTGTCATCTCTGTAAAATACAAAATGAAGAGAACTGTTAAAATTAAGCTCAAAGATGGCATCATTGTAGAAAAGATTTTAAGTTTGCCTCCAAAGAGGACTGGACTTGGGTGTTGGCTTCTGGAAGTGAGTCTCTTTAAACTCTTGGAATATCATGCCTGACAGGAGGGTCTTTGTTTTTCTGGAAGCCTTGACTCACACTGGATGGTTCAATAATATGAATTAAAGTAGGAGCTGGCAATGTCAGAGAGGCTACCAATTTCATTTAGGATAGGGGCTTTGATTTGGGTTATATGGCATTAGTTTTCCTGGAGACCGAGGTCAACCACATGGGTAATCAATCAGTCAGTCATGTCTATGATGGAGCCCTGATGGAAAAGCTCTGGATATAAAGGCCAGGTGAGTTCTCCTGGTTGGCAATGTTCCATGAACATTGTCACACATCAATAGAGGGGAAATAAAGTGTCCTGACTCCGTAGGGAGAGAAGCATGGAAGACTTGCATTCAATATTTCCCTAGACTCTGCCCTATGTAATTCTTCTGTTGACTGATCTTAATTGGTATCATCTTTTTCCCACAGTAAAACAAAACTGTGAGTATAAGCTTTTAGTGAGTTCAGTGAGCCCTTCTAGTAAATTACTGAAACTCAAGGTGTCTTGGAAACTCTTTGAACTTGCCGTTGGTGTCAGAAGTGGGCGTGATCTTGGGTGGACTATGTTTCGTCAAACTGTACAATTGGCCCAAACTCTTGGAGCACCACTGGGCTCAGGAGAACAGAAAAGATGGAAAATCATCTCTGTCAAGAATGTAAGCCTGAGCTGGGAAGGGGTCTGTTGGGCAGCTGAGGGTCTGGGGTGAAGGAGTGAGTGGGGGGAGGCAGTTGGGTGGCATGGACCCTGCAGCACCAGAGCACTGGCTACTTGTCGTATTACCCAGCTTTTCTGGATTCATGCTGCTGGTACCCTAACACATAGTTTCTGTTTCCCAAACAGGTACCCAGTCTCCTGTGCACGAGCTGAGTCCGAGCTGAGATATAGCACGAGCTATATCTTATCAATTTGTTCTTTACTTTGTTTAACACATCCATAACCAGAGTTGACTTCTGTGATCTGCAAACAGGAACCCTAAAATGGTTTCTTGCTACATCCACAAGCATCATATGTACATTTCACTAAGTTTAAAAGTTTCAATGAGAATATTTTCCCTCTTATTGCAGCCTGTGCATGCGAGCCTTTATCACACGTTTTAACCAAAACTCTGCCCACTGAGTTCCCACAGGACATTATGTTGATATTTAGCACAATTTGGATTAGCCTTGCTCGTTTTCCTTAGTCTCCCAAAGTGTGCAATGTCACACACTTTTATTTCCCCTCACGCTTTGTTATAGAACATCTGTGCCTTGCTCCCCCCCCACCCCCCACCCACTGTATTATTCACTCCAGAAGTATTGTCCTTGCAGCAACTACTGACAGAGTTTTTCAAATTTTAGGGTATTAAAATGACAGTATTCCTTAGCGTTTGGTTATGATTTCCAAGCCATGTTTAGACGGCTGTTTTTCATTAGTCATATGCAGAAGTAATAATTCTTTAAAGTTAAGAACCCACGGGGCTTGAGTCAGTAACAAAAGAACAGACAGTACTGCGGGCTTATAAAGAACGTTGACTGGAACACATTCTTCAACATACAAGTATGCGGAACCACTGCAGGTCGACAGCTGTGTGTCTAAACATTTGTAACAAACAGAACTCAGATGGAGATGTGTTTTAAAGGAGAAAAAAAAAAGCATCAACGTATATTCATTGTTGGGCATGAGAACAATGCAAGCTTACAATACAGGTCTGAACAGAGGAGCATCATTTTGTGAAAAATGATGAGCTTTTTTTTTTTTCTCCATAAAAAAACTTTCTGCACTTGTCAGCATAGATTCCTCTTTGCCTTGTAACTTTACAGCCAGCACAACTTTTTACTTCTGAGGAAGATTCAAACGATGTTACAGCCAATTTAGGGTTAGTGGTCCAACATAGATCTTTACCCTGGGATCTCTGTAAATCCTACATACTGAGGTGTAAGGAAGTTAGGAGGACTAAATGAAAGTCAAGTTCAATAACAATGAACAACTAATGAGAAGGAATAGCCAAATTCCTGAGATAACTTTTTAAGCACAATGATCTATTTTTACAAATTACAAGACTAGACAAGTTCCCATTCCTTTAGCATTTATGTAATGAATATATATGTGAATATAAACACAGATGGGATATCATGAGGCAGAGATAACATGTTATAGTGCCATGATTTTAAAACTAGAAAACTTCCATTCTTGATGTCAATAAGTTAACTTACATTAGAAATTGTGGTTTGTTTTAAAATCCAAAAATAAGCTATAAAAGGCAATATCTTTCTTCTGCCTGGAATGCTTACTATTTCCTCTTTTCCTCTAAAATATTACATGTAATTAAGATCTTGTTCAAGTGCCATTGTTTGTTAAAGCCAAGTTTATATATAATTGTTTTTATGACCAATGTATGTTACCCTCCAACTATCCATAAATTGGTTACTTCTTAAAAGTAGGTCATGTTCTATTTGTCATCTTATTACTTATGAATCTTAATTTTGCCATCACAAATGCATTCCTAGATATTTGTGAAATGTTAAATATGGAATGGTAGAATTATAGTCAATTAGTTGAGTCTATCATTTCAAGACTAAAACAAAGAAACAATTTGGAAGTGCCGACATTAAATGCAAAAAAAGAAGAAGAAGAAGAAGAAAGAAATACCAACTATATTGTTTTCCAGTTTAAAAATAAACCATAAAAACTAAAAAAATGTGAATATTAACATAATACAATAACAAACATAATTCCATAATAACTTAAGAAGTCCTAAGCATACTCTTAAGGTGAAGCTATCAATGAAAGTACTGATTTGACTGTATAATTTTTTTTTTCAGTTTTGGGAGGTGAAACGTACATAAATGGAATGCATTATTTCTGACATACAAAAATATATAAGAAAGGTTTAATATCCTTGGAATATACCAAGTAATTTCCAATCCTTTAGAATAACCTACATCTCCATAAAAAATTGACAATGTACATGAACAATTAGCTTAAAAATTACACATCATAACAGACAAAAATGGTGCCCTAATTATATGCAAATGAAGTGAAACACACACACACACACACACATACACACATCACTTTTCTGTCTTATACATGAATGAAGTCTACAAAGAATAGTGATTTATGGAAGAATGTGGGAAAAACAGCAGGCCAGTCCTCTAATGAGGATACTGTAGGACAATTTGACAATGTATATGATGAAACATTTTAAGTATATAGTCTGCAATTCTACTTTTCCAAGAAGCAGACTCTTAGCTGTAAAGAAGAAACTGATGTTGACCGGAGTGGAGGCGGGTTGTGGATGGAAGATATAGCGAATGGGGGTTAAGGAGTGCACTTGCTGGGATGAGCACTGGGCGATGTACAGAAGGAATGAGTCACGATAGCGTATACCTGAAACTAATATAACAGTGTATGTCAACCAATCGGAATTTAAACAAGAACCTAAAACCTATGACAAGGTCACAATGATGTAGGACAGGAATATATATTACAGAACTGCTTACATATACTTGCCCAACAACAACATTAGGCTGATTAATTATGATAAATCCATATGCTGCACTATGAAGGATGATGACGTGAACAGTTATTTATTGATATTTGCGACATGTTGTTAAACGCAAAATATGCAAAATTGTATCGATAGAAATAAAGAGAGCACTTAAACATAAACTTTACAAGGATGAAGTAAAACGTGCCAACAGTTGGCATCGGCGAGATGGCACATAAATCGGTGATTTTTTTTAAGTTTTTTCATATTATCTAATTTTGATATAATGAGGATGCCATGACTTCGGCAATCTAAAAATACAATTTGCTAAATATTATTTCTCAAATACAATTAGAAATAAAGTGGAAAATAAATTGATTCACAAAGATATTGACAGCTGCAATTAAGTGCTAGATAATAGGTAGTCAAATAAATTATGGTGCCTCCGTATAATGAAGTGTAAGGTAGCTATTAATTAATTTAGTTACAATATGGGAAGTTTTTGTGTTATAATATTAAAATGGAATATCAGGTATCAAAATTGTTTATACTTTATGATCTCAACTGTGGAATGTTTCTTAAAGAATTCCTGGAAGAAAATACCATTGCAATGACTGCCCATAGGGTAATAAAAATAACACTTATTTTCTTCTTTCTAGTTTCTTGCACTACTTTACTTTTTTTTTTTACACTGAGGTTTTACTATTATAACCTTTTCAACACTTCATCAATAATTAACAAAAATAGACTGATATTAACAACAAAGAGCATAGGCTTCACACTTGCAGAGAGGGGAGATTTTCATTTTACTTATTCATTCATCGTTCCGGATAAAGATGATTATACTAATGTCTGAATGGCAATGACAATGAGAAGCATGACGAAGATCTTCTCTACTATGTACCTAATGATTATTTGGTATTTAAAATAGATGCCTCCAGGGGCTCCTGGGTGGCTCAGTCGGTTAAGCGTCCCACCTCAGCTCAGGTCGTGATCTCGCAGTCAGTGAGTTCGAGCCCCGCGTCAGGCTCTGTGCTGACAGCTCAGAGCCTGGAGCCTGTTTCAGATTCTGTGTCTCCCTCTCTCTGACCCTCCCCCATTCATGCTCTGTCTCTCTCTGTCTCAAAAATAAATAAAGGTTAAAAAAAATTAAACAATAAAATAAAATAGATGCCTCCATCTACAGGATGCATACATAGATACATACATAAGTCAATTCTTGAAAAGTATATAGTTTCACTTACACAAGATGAGTAAGTCCTAGAAACCTACTGGGCAACCTTATGCCTATATCTAATATTATATTCAGAGTAATATTGTACACTGAAATTTTTGTTAAGAGGATAGACCTCATGTTCAGTGTTCTTATCACAGTAAATAAATTTAAATGTATACAAGTTAATTGTATTGGAATAAATAAATAACTTTCATCTCTTACAAAAACAAAAGCTGTACATATAAATATTTAAATATGTATGGAATCCTAATTCTCCTCCAATTTTCTTCACATAAATAGAGATGTGTTCCTATATACAGAAGAACAAAATCTCTGGCAAAGAAAAAAAAAAGTACGTTGTGAAATATCAACATGGGGCACCTGGGTGGCTCAGTCAGTTAAGCGTTTGACTCTTCATTTGGGCTCAAGTCAGAATTTCAAGGTTCATGAGTTCGAGTCCTGCATTGGGCTCTGTGCTGACAGTGGGAGCCTGCTTGGAATTTTCTCTTTCTTCTCTCTCTGCCCCTTCCCCACTCACTCTCTCTCTATCAAAATAAATACACGTAAACAAAATCAACTCAATTTTTTTGTGATATTCGAACTCTGTGCCTGTTCACTTAGAAAAGGAAGCCATTTGCCTTGATACTTTGACAATCTCTGGAAAATATCCAGTTTTCTCTTTTCTTTTCTGAATGCCATAATTACTTTGGAGTCCTTCACATTCTTCCCAATACCTTGAAGATCATCCTGCTATAGATCTTCACAGCTGCAATTCTAGACATCATAGTCTAGACATCAATATATTTTATAATATAATATATATAATTTTTCTGATTGCTAAACTGTATGTTGAAATTTGAAAATTTGGGTGAATTCAGGAAATACAAGAAGAATAAAACTTTCCCATAATTTATATAAATAATATATATGAATTATATATATATAAAATAATACATATTATTATATATATATATAAGTTAACTTTGAGTTGCATTTCCTTCAAGTCTGTTTATGTATATAAGCATGTATCCATATACACACACGTGTATATATAAAATATAATATGATGTTCCATTACATTGTTTCCATAGAAATCTTTCTCAAAAACCTCAATTCTCGATCCCTTTCCGGATTAAGTCCCAAGGTTGCAGCTTTGTATTCAAGGATTCTCCTTCATGTGCGTCCATGTTTACCCTTCCGATTCACTGTTTAACAGCGGTCTGGATTCAAATCGCGTTGGTCCAACAAATTTGTTCTACAGCTGAGTAACTATGTGGCTGTAGGTGGGTGCGTTAATCTCTGTCCTTCAGATTATCTATAAAATGGTTATCACAATAATTATTATAAGATTCTTTTTAGAATAAATTATGTAACATGTGGTTCATGATAATCAACCCTTGACTATTAAATATGAGTATTGTCCAGCAATGCTGTGTTACTCCTTCTTCCCAAATATGGCCCATGTTTCATCTTGGCTCAGATGTGTGTTACTATGCCTTTCCCCACCCCATTCCCGTCTGTTAAAATTATTAGTTATATTCAACGACTACCTTAAATAAAACTTCCTTCAAATTCCTATTCAAATGACATATTTGCAGCTTTTCAAACCATTTAACGCTTTCTTATATAATTCCTCTTAATGCATGAATATTCTGTCTGGTGCTATGGTGATACATAAATTACTTATTCCCTTATTGAATTTAAATATTCTAAGTGTAAGAACCAACTTATACATATTTTTAACCCTCTCCGAGTCTAGCACATGTATTTGGAACATAATAATAAGTTAAATGAAGCAACAATTTAAAGATTGAAAGAATTCTTAAAAGCATTTGATTTTGAGAGGTTTTTTCTTTTTTTGCAAACAAATTAGATGATTTATTTATTTATTTATTTAATGTTTCAAGTTTTTATTTAAATTCTAGTTAGTTGACATCTAGTGTAATAATAGTTTTGGGAGTAGAATTTAGTGACATGTGACTTACATATGACACCCAGTGCTCATCACAACAAGTGCCCCCCTTAATACCCATCACCCATTTAGCCCATCCCCCTGCCCAACTTCCCTCCAGCAACCCTCAGTTTGTTCTCTGTAGTTAAGAGCCTATTTTATGGTTTGCTTCCCTCTGTCTCTCTTTTTTTTCATTCTCCCATGTTCCTCTGGTTTGTTTCTTAAATTCCACATATGAATAAGGATTTTAAGTGTTTTTAGGCATTTCTACCTAGGTGAATTAGTCTGAATGTACCTTTCTTAACTATATGCACATTTGTTCCCCCAACAAGTGTTTATTGAGCTCCTATCATGTTCCAGGCTCTGAAGAAATATCGGACAAGATAGGCAAAGTCTCTACTCTCAGGGAGCTAGTATTCTAACAAGGGAAGAAAGACAACAAAGATATAGACAGATAATAAGATAACTCCAGTGCAGAGAGAACTAACTCAGATAGGGTGGCTGTACCTAAGTAGGTTAAGTCCATTTAGGTTGGGAATCAGGGGGTCGTTTCTCCAGGATGACATATGGAAGAAAAGAAGGCAACTAACCACATGAGGTGCCTGGGTGGCTCAGTCGGTTAGTCTTCTGCCTTTGGCTCAGGTCACAATGTCACTGTTTGTGGGTTCGAGCCCTGCATTGAGCTCTGTACTGACAATGTGAAGCCTGCTTCGGATTCTGTCTCCCTCTCTCTCTGCCACGCCTCCACTCGCTTGCACTCTCTCTCAAAAATAAATAAATGAATGTTTAAAAACAGTAAAAAAAAAAAAGCCAACTACACTAAGTTCTAGGGGACTTGTGCTTTAGGCACAGAAAACAGCTTATGCAGCAAAGCCCCTGGATGGGAGACAATCTGGCTTTTTCCAGAAAGCGCAAGAAAGTCAAATGTGGCTATACTACGGTGGGTGAACAAAAGTAGATTGGAATAGGTGAAATTGGAGAAACCGACACAAACTTGTTCACGTAGAGCTTTAAACAATATTTTTTATAGATTTTATTAGAAGAGCAATGAAAAAGCACTTAGAGGAGAGCGATATAACACTCTGGGTTTGGCCAAACCCAAAGGAGACACCAGCGGGAGTCTGGAGAGTGAAAGGTACCTATTCTTGCCTCCCTTCCCTTGTTCAGCAGCGTCTGGCAGTGACTGCCCTTAATGTGACACTGCTTGCCCAGTTCCCCTCTTTATTGGGTCAGCTTTCTCTGGGTTCTAAGCACATTGCTTCCTCCCTGGGGACTGTCAGGCCTAACCCCGCTAATGATAACCAGCCGTTGTTGGTCCCAGAGTACTTCAGGGCTCCTTCCTCCCTCTGCTCTGCTCACATCTTTGCAAAACGGTCTTCATGAGCATCTGTTTGGTCATATTCTCTGAGGCAACTCTTTCTGCTGGAACACGGCCTGATGTGGATTTTTTGCAATAGTGAGAGGTCCGCAAGACGGGGAGGTTCCATGTGGGGTTAGGTTCTTCTGAAGGCTAAATCCGTGAGGCCTTTTCCTCATCTGGTAGAAACCAAAATTGAAGCTGGCAGTAGTTAGTTACATCTATTATTCCCATCGCTGAATACTCTTTTGAGGTAACACTTTCAACGTGTACATTAGGAAACCTGTCCACGTAGGACATCCATGGCTGTCTCCGTCAAACTCCCGGGTCAGGCTGGTGTATGTCAACCAGTGGGCCCCACTGTAAACCACACATGGAATCTCCACCCCACCAGCTCTGGAAGAGAGAGAGCTCCAAGAGCCGAATAACTCTGAGGTTGAATTTCTCATTACCCTCTGTGGTTCAGCAAAGAGCCCATGCTCATGTATAGTTTGTATTACATACCTAAGAAGGAGACCACCATGAGCGAATGAATGAACGGCATTAAGATAACGTGTGTCATTTCCAAATTTAGGCTCAGCCGTCTCTTGAAGAGCAACAGACAGAAGTTATTCACACCCATTTCTTTCAGAATCCGTATTCTTATGCCCGCCCCCCCCCCCACATTATTTTCTAGGACTGCTCAAAAATTTTCTTCCAGTTACTCACTAATAAATATGAGTGCTTGGCGAAGAGAGTTTACTGTTCATTAATGAGTGTATTTCCCCACATGAACTTGACTTACTTCTCGTCACACGCTACTGAGGTGGAGAACAAGAACTGTGGGCAATTCCCCATGCTTAAGGTTTGACGGATAATGTAGCTTCATCACTGACATGGCCTAGAAGTCACACAGGTAGGCTGGGAAAAACATATTCTAAGAAAAGCTTAGCCAATTAAGGCCATAAACAGACCTAAGCATGACAAAAGTTTCAGCCTTCATTAAGAAATTCCCTATCAGGACCATTTTTCCTCTATCCAGAGGGCCAATGGAAGTAAAAAGGTAGAAATTGGGGCGCCTTCACTTTTGTAGGTTTTGCTAACTGATTATAAAATTCCCTAAATTAATTTTTCTCAAATAATATGCTCCCAAACCCCTGACTTCTAAATATCTTTTTTTGTTGTTGTTCTCACAAGCCTTACTCTTTAATTTTAAATATTTATTGTGTGTTTTAGGAAGCTGTTCTCTCTCTCTCTCTCTCTCTCTCTCTCCAGCTTGTTTTCTCATTCTCTCCGTCTTGAGTAATGATAGAATCTCATTAAAGTTTGGATATTGTTTGAACGCACTGCACACATAAGGAGCTTAATTCCCTCATGGAACATATAGATATGTTATTTAAATTAAGGATTTTCAGCCTTTTCCCTTACCAGTCTGGAGATTTACCGCAGATAAGCAGGGCAAGGTTTTCTGTTTTGAGTTGTCTTTCATTGTTACATTCATCCTGGCCCTTCACTGTCAAACTGTTGCTTACTGCAATAGAAAAGGCATTTGAGAGGACTTGATGCTATTTTAACTTTACTTTTTCTTAAATTCTTTGCTGCTTTTACCTTCCAGGCATGTTAACATTTCTGCTGTGAAAATGGTCCCTATAGGTTTCAAAATCCCCAAGAGAGCACCACTTCGTGTATAAATACTCATTTGTGTTTTGTTTTCTTACACCTCACTCCTTTTCATGTGTATAGACAACATAGCCATTGTAGCATGGCTTGTCCTTTTTCTCCCCAGGTCCCCAAACCCGATACATCCTGCTGGGTTGTTTTTTTTTTTTTTTAATTTTTATTGATTTATGTGGTAGTTTAAAACAAAATTCTTTCTTGTTTTGCAGCATTGTGCTCGCTTTCAAGTTACATCATTTACTTACCTGTTTGTCCTCTAAGAAAAATAAGTGGTATATTGTTTTTATTAGAAATTCAAATCCAATGAAAATGAAACATATTCAGTAGGTAACACATATTCCTCATTAGTCTTCAGCAAACGTATCCTTTAATTCACTCTTTTATTCTTGGAATTTCTAAGATAGCTCTTTGAGTATTCAATTGCTGTGTCTACCTTGTTTGAAGTAGAATTTGAGGTCTTTAATTTATTTTTTTTTAATTTTTTTTAACGTTTATTTATTTTTGAGACAGAGAGAGACAGAGCATGAACGGGGGAGGGTCACAGAGAGAGGGAGACACAGAATCTGAAACAGGCTCCAGGCTCTGAGCTGTCAGCACAGAGCCCCACGCAGGGCTCGAACCCACGGACCGTGAGATCATGACCTGAGCCGAAGTTGGACGCTTAACCGACCGAGCCACCCAGGCGCCCCGAGGTCTTTAATTTAACAATTTAATTTTGCTTTCCATTTATCTATTTAGAAAATGAGGTGGGCGCGGCTCTTGGCTGGCTCAGTCAGTAGAGCGTGCAACTCTTGATTTTAGGGCTGTGAGTTCAAGTCCCACATTGGGCATGGAGCCTACTTAAAAAAAAAGAGAGGTGCCTGAGTGGCTCAGTTAGTTGAGCATCTGATTCTTGATTTCAGCTCAGGTCCTGATCCCAGGGTTGTGAGACTGGGCTCCATCTGGAGCATGGATCCTGCTTGAGATTCTCTCTCTCCCTGTCTCTATGCCCCTCTCCCCTGCTCTCTCTCTCCCTCTCTCTCAAATAAAGAATACAAAAGTAAATTTAAAAAAGAAAGAAAATATGGCAATGCCTATGAAAGATAGAGAGATATTGTGAAATAATGGTAGGTTTATAAAACTCATGAATTCTGTAAGAGTTAAGTTCTAAAAGCATAGGGGCAATATTTTCTACTCCCAGTTTTTCAAAATGATAACCGGTCATTGCACATTCCACCGTTTCCCATAGTTCCCGGGTTTCGTATGCTAATATTTCATATTGTAACATTTACACTGCATTATTAAAATTTGGAGCTGTACTATTGAAATATCATCCAATCTTGCCTGCTGACCTGATGAGAAATTCAATAATGCTCATTAAATGTGTTCGATAAACATTAAAGAATTGCTACAAGTATTACCAGCCTGGGGATTCATTTAGTACATTCCATGGGACATTTTCTGTTTACTGCATGCTTAGCTTTTGCCAAAGAATTAAAACTTCCACATTTTGTAGGATTGATGAATGGCGTGAGGGAGTATGCTTTCACGGCTCTGTCAAAATTTCATTAATTCGATGCCAATGACATAGAATTTATGACAATTTTGCCTGTCTCTGGTGGTAGTCACCCATCAGAGTGTTTCCAGAAACATAACCAGGAGGCAAATGAATGGATATAAATATGATTGCATGTCCTGGATTGTTTTTTTTTTTTTTTTTTTGTGAGAATGTCATTTCGGGACCATGTGAACTGTCTATACCTCAATATTCGTATCCTTTTGTTGAGATGGATCATACATGTTGTTAGTGGTTCAAGGGACTTTGTACTAGTAGATGAAAGCTTAGGTGCTACCTCTGCTAATCTATTGTTTCTGTCCTCGAAGTTCCCCTTAGTTGAGATTACTTTCCATCCCTAAACCTTATAATCCAGACTTTTCGCTATTTCAAATTGATCTCCAAAATGAATAAGGCTTCACAGGGTTAATAAGTTTATGTCTATTGTACCAAACCACCAACTCTCAATCACCTATAATATTTATGATTATTAGTAAGTCTCAGATATCTAGATAACTTGCACACTTAAAAAATACCTGCAGGTTTTACAAAACCTCCTGATGTTGAACACGGTAACTTGTTGGGTTTCATTTCCTTATGCATTCACTGCTGCTGACAGCTAGTGAGAATATTCTAAAGAAGGCAGAGGAAAATGTCTAAAACACTTTCCTACTAGATATTTAGTTTATGAGTGTTCATTAAGAGAGATTACATGGCTATTAAGAGAAAATGCCCCTTGATAAAACAACATGTCTTCATGAAAAACTGCTTTCATAGGAGGATTGCAAGATTACGGGATTGAAGTGGGAGCTCTTGGGGGTCCTGTGCAACCCTATTAGAAGACCTCTATTTGACCGTTTCGAAATTGCGATTCTACAGCCAACAAAATATACATAAGGAGCCTCACTGCTGTAGGAGAACTCCGGTCACTGAAAATGCCATTTCTTTCTTTCTTTCTTTTTTTTTTTTTTTTTTTTTTTTTTTTTTTTTTTTTTTGAGACAGAAAGAGACAGAGCCTGAACGGGGGAGGGTCAGAGAGAGAGGGAGACACAGAATCTGAAGCAGGCTCCAGGCTCTGAGCTGTCGGCACAAAGCCTGATGCGGGGCTCGAACTCACCGACCGTGAGATCATGACCTGAGCCAGAGTCGGACGCTCAACCGACTGAGCCACCCAGGCACCCCGAAAATGCCATTTCAAACCTATGCTTTCTACGAACCATATGAAATCCTGTCTTGATAAAATTATATATATTTTACATTACAAAGTAGAGTTTGATAATCAAAGGCCTGGATTTTCTTAGCAATTATTTACAAAAATGCTTCCTTAGTGTATGTATTTTCCGAAGGTAAATAATAGAGATGAAAAAGTCACAATTACTAAAATTGAAATTGTTACTAAGATATTTATCTTGCTATCGAATGTAATATTTTGCCTCACTTTCAGTAGTTTTTGAACTGTAACTTCCTGCTTTTTTCATTCACATATATTATAAACTATCTCATAATTTCCCTTACATGTGTAGAGTTTAATCCCCAGCTACTCTACTACTAAGCATCATATCATATGGACACGAATGCATTTATTTTACAGATAAGCCATATTGTCTTACTACTCTTCAGGATGAATATTCTAAATTTGCTGAGTATATAATAAATATGCCAGTGATTCATGGGAAAAACATGAGATGTACTATAATAATGGAACAAAACAAGATATTTTTTTAAATGCAGTTACTGGCTTGTAACAGCCAAAATATTCGATGTCTACTTTGACCAAGTGTTGTGGTTGATGGTGCCATCGTTTTCTCCTAAGAAATAAACGATCACGATTGCTTTTTCTTAGGACACGACTATCAAGCTTTTATGCACAGCAGTGAACTTGGTAAGGATAAAATCATGATTGTAATTAATTAAACACCTCTTGAGTGACAATTCTCTGCCTGGAGGGGTAGGCACTGAATATAGAGAAATAAAGGAAATACAGTGGTTGCCACAGGGTTAAGCCTAGAGGAAGATTTGTCCATGAACTGAAGTTTAAGATAAATCTTGAACGAGCACCAAGACTTACCAAGGAGGGGAATTTGGTGCAGGGATAAGCTTTCCATATAGAGAAGAACAACATGTGTATGCCGTGTGCAAATTTACGTTCTCTGTGCTCACTTCCAGTTGTTGAGTCGTTGGTGATTGTAACTGTATGCTAAGTGAAATTAATGCAGTAAATATCTAAATAATTGACGGTTGCTTGGCCTTGGGTCCTGCCACTTCAGTGGGCTGTGATGAAAGTTTCAAAGTGTGTATAAAGTGGCGTATTTAACAAAGGTATGGGCGGACTGGAGTGATCTTATATTCTCAGAACTCAGATTGTTTTTCATTGCATGCCAAAGGGAATGGTAAGTATAGGAAAATGCGCTTCTTCATTCAGCAAATAATTGCTTGACCATTATGCATGAAGAACGGTCTTTTGGAGGTACAGCATACTTTATCTTTTGTACGGGCGGCTGATTTTATATAGGAAAACATATGAATGGTCTTCGACAGAGGTTTTGGTTGAAAAACTTCTGGTGCTGGGCAGAGCGGACTAACAAGTCAATACAAAGAGACATCTTCTGTGCAATGCTTAACAGATTGGAAGATGGACACATTTTCCATGGGCAGCCAAGGATGGAGAGAGAGTGGGGGACTAGCAAATAGAAATTCAAGGAGAGGAAAACTATGAAGAGTGTCAGAAGATGGAAGGGCTCAAGAAGTTGGCCACAGAAAAAAGCCTAAGGAAAACTTTCCCCAAGGAAACTCTGATGTTGAAGAGGCCAAGGACAGTCAGGCGCATTCCACAAACTTAGCTTTGCTGCACTATCCCTCGGGCTCATTTCCCTCACTCTTTGCAACGTTTGAGGAAAAGGCTGACACAGGGCGATAGCTTAAGGTGCAGTGGCCACACCAAGGAAACAGTGGCCTGGGGGAAGAGAAATGGTACATGAGCCAAGAGCTACGTTTTGGAGTTAATGGACTCAGGGACATGATTTACTGCAAAGCCCAATTTAGAATTTGACATAAAACAAACAATGGTTTCCTCCAACCTATACTAAAATCAGTGGTTCATTTTAGGGAGGGAACAGAGGGAAGAGGGAACAGAACATCACCTGACTTCTCCGGTAGCGGGACTTACGTAAATATAACAGGAGACAAGTGGGTTGATACAATAATTATTACCAGATGTGGGGGGACAAGGGCGTTTTTAGACTGGCATTGTTACTTTTGGCTAAAAGAGGAGGTGCCCCTGGAGGAAGCAATTGAGAGACAACGAGAATAACGTGAGTGTGATGGGGATTCATCTCAGAAATGAGGGAATCATGACTGCAGGAGGCGACACAGTGGATGTTTAGGAGCTTTGGAGTCAGACAAGCCTAAATTGGATTCTCACTCTCCTATGCTTAGCCCAGTACCTTGCAGCATTTCTGTTAGCATGTTTGTGTTATTAGGGGACGTAAGTGATAAAATACCTGCAAAATGATTTCCTTGGTGCTTGGCCCATCATCAGCCTTTGCCAAATGATGGTTATGTGATTGGGTTTGGACAATGACTAGGTGACTAGGTGATGATCATGGTTGAAAATTATAGGTCCACTTTGTGCACTGGGGTTTGAGTCTGGGCAGAGCTTGCATCAAGAACCCCCTCCTAGTGAGGACTACATGACCCAGGGCAAAGACAACTGTTACATGAAGACTGGGGAGAAGACCCTTCAAGTGGAGGGTCGATGTTGCTGCTTGGATTATAGTCCAAATGAAACGCCCATGTGGACTTTGGACACCACCTTGAAACCAGCTTCTGTGGGTATCTTAGCAAAAGCCAACGGGGCTGAATTCATAATAGCGCTGAAAGGGGTCGGACACAAACTGTGTAATCTCTGAGTAATGAAACTCAGAGTCGGGAAAGGAATGTCCTTTTGTAGCCATAGTGGAGCTCCTACGCATAAGGACTGAGCATCACAGAGAGAGGCCGGGCCAACGGGCTCCTTCTCATGGAGACACCTGCCACTGAGACAGAGTAGATTCACTCGGTTGGGGAAGTAGGGCAGGACAAAACTTTGGGACTTACTTTCTGCCTTCAGAAAGTTGGTGCAGGAGAGCGTGGAAAAAAAACAAACAAACAAGCAGTTGGAGATTATTAGAGATCAGGTGAGCACCTGATCTGTGGATTGTTCTCTTGGTTGAATCTTCATACTCAAAAAGCGGGTCTGAATAACCATGTGATAATCTGAGTTTTACCAGTTACCCTTCTGTACAGAGTCTACAATTATTTTTGATCTATTTTTTGCTTTTTTTTTAAATTTTATATTTGAGAGAGAGAGAGAGACAGAGACAGAGACAGAGCATGAGCAGAGGAGAGTCAGAGAGACAGAGACAGAATCGGAAGCAGGCTCCAGGATCTGAGCTGTCAGCACAGAGCCCGACACGGGGCTCGAACCCATCTACCATGAGATCATGACCTGAGCTGAAATTAGACACCTAACCAACTGAGCCATTCAGGCGCCCCCACAGTCTACAATTTTGCCAAAAGAATATCCTTATCCGTCTGTGTACACATTTTAAATGGATTTGAAACTAACATAAGTTCCTATTTTTATAAGAAGAGTATTAACCTTATTGTAAAAAATAAAGTCTGTCGTTAACCCGAATTATAAACAAAATGCCCAAAGGTTATAGAAAGAAGCTGCCATGTTTCTGCCTAAACAAGAAGACAAAAATAGACATTCAATATTACCATGCCTTCCTCACTTAAAAGTCACAACTTTCTCCAGCAATGGTATTACTGAATCTGTTTCCTCCACACATCTCCTTTGGTGGCATCATCACAGAGTTGGAACTAGTCAGAGTCAGAAGAGCTGAGATGGCATCCACACGTGTAACAAAGTGGGATTCTGTCTCCGAAGGTTAGAGTGCCTGAGTGCACCTCTCAATTTGAGCACCAATCAATCCGATCCACAAGCAAGATGGGTCACATATTTGGGAGGGAAAGGAAGTGAGAGTGGGTCTAAGCATGGCGACCTCATCAGGACTCAGCACAGTGCAGACCACAGCATGACACCTGTGCACACGTCCGCGGGCTGATTAATGGACTGTCACCTTAGTTGTTGACTGGTGAATTATTTATACTTATAAACTGCTAAATAATTTAAAGCCGATATCTTAAATTACAGCTGAGAGTGACAAGGAGAAGGTGGCCTAAAACTCCAACCGGAGAGATCAATGTCCTTGTTCTCAGGGCACTTTAGAACACAATTCCTGCTGACTGTTCTCAGAAAAGAGATGGAAAACAAAAAAGTATGTCGACTTGGTATAACATGTTCGAGAGAGTAAAATGCTTCAGCAATCAAAGAGAAAGTTGCTTTAAATGAAACAAACGTGATAACAGCTCTGAGGGACACTAAGAAATAAAAATATTTGCCTTCCAAATGTGATCATGAAATCTAGACCCACTGTGTATGTGTGTGTGTGTGTGTGTGTGTGTGTGTGTGTGTATTTGAGAGAGAGAGCATGTGCAAGTGGGAGAAGGGCAGAGAGAGAGGAAGAGAGAAAGCAAGAGAGAGAAAGAAGAGAGCGAATCTTTAAGCAGGCTCCACATTCAGCATGGAGCCCCACAGGGCTCAATCCTACGACCCTGGGATCACAACCTGAGCTAAAATCAATATTCAAAGCTCAGCCGACTGAGCCACCCAGGCTCCCTTAGACCCACTGTATATTTTAAACTTCGCTTCAAAGGAGTTTACCATGCTCTGTGACCACAGAAGACCTGGGCACATATTTATTGTCACCTGTGGCTACTATGTTACATTTTGTTTTGTTTTCTAGAAGAGCAAACAGAGCTTAAAAATAAAATATTAGTGAACATAATGTGGGGGAGGAGATACGGGGCTGCAAATGATCAATCCCAAGCCATTTATATCGAGAAGAACAAAAATAAAGGGGAGATTGAAAAGAAAAATAGTGAAGGTTCTTATAACCCATTGTTGCCACAAAGAAATGTCACAATAACCCTATAGATTGAAGAACGTTGAAAATGGCTTTTGCATGCTATTTAAGAATATTAAGTATCTGTTGTGTAAGTAAGAGGTCAAATTTTAAGATAACATTGCAATATTGCAACCAGGATTTTCCAATAACTTAAGTGAGAGTTTCGTTTTTGGCTTTCTAGTTGACTAAAAACCTCCTGTGTGTGTGTGTGTGTGTGTGTGTGTGTGTGTGTGTGTGTGTGTTTAACGCAGGATTTCAAGGAAGAAAATGGAACTAAAATGGACCCCCAATTCCTCTGATCACTATCTTTCTTCACACATTTCATAAAAGTCTCCTCTTATCATGGCTTTTATAGGTATATCCTCTTTTTTAAAAACTTTTTTCATGTTTATTTATTTTTGAGGGAGAGAGACAGACCATGAGCAGGGAGGGTCAAAGAGAGAGTGAGACACAGAATGTGAAGCAGGCTCCAGGCTCTGAGCTGTCAGCGCAGAGCCCGATGCAGGGCTTGAACCCACGAACCGTGAGATCGTGACCTGAGCTGAAGTTGTACACTTAACTGACTCAGCCACCCAGGTCCCCCTAGATAGATCCTTTTTTTAATGTTTGTTTATTTTTGAGAGAGAAAGAGAGAAGGAGAGGCAGAGGGGTGGGGGGGAGAGAAGTTCCAAAGCGAGCTCCACACTGACAGCAGAGAGCCCGATGCAGGGCTCGAACACAAGAAAACCGTGAAATCACGACCTGAGTTGAAGTTGCAAGGTTACTTTAAATACCTATTTCCAGTGACTATTCAACCAGTGACTTCTGTTGCTGTTGCTGGCCTGCCCTGAAATTATTAGTGACTTGCCTTTCATCACAGCTTCTTGCAAAAAGGCTTTAATACACTTTCCTAAAATTGGATAAGGCCAGGTTTCCTCAGTCTAGTTCTTTCCCTAGAAGAAAAAAAAAGTGAACTTAAGTGATGCTTTTCGTTCATTTGTTTTAGAAAAAAAATATTGTATTATAATGGCAAATAAAGAAAGACTGCGTGTGAGTCTTGGCCATATACAGAGTCTGGAGTTTGTTATAAACCAGGGGCAGCTGTACCGTTGTGTTACCTCTGTATGAGGGCACAGCCTGCCTTCTTGTTTGCCTGAAGCAGCAATGCTCAGTGTCACCCTCTTGTTTCCAGAAGGAGTCTTCCAGATTTTCCGTAAGTAATCTTCTAGATTTTCTGTCTCCTACTTGAAATGATAATTTTGCAAGCCTGTTCCTGATTTCCCATTTAGTCTTCTCAAACTTTGAATAGACATCAACTGTCATCTCAACTAAGGAGAGGGGGAGAAATCTGAAGTGAGAACGTTCTAAACAAGATAATCTCCTCTCTCTGGATTTTGTAGACTTGCTTAGTGACACAATTATATTCCGTTTCCAAAATTAGGTATAATCATCTTCTTTTTTGTAAAGGTTAATAGACACTTAAGAACAACACCAAGTGACTAGATAGGCTTCTAAATTTGGGATCCAATATCAAAAAACTTGACTTAGTGCTACTACTATACTAAAATATTGAAATACTATTTCATTTTTTTATTTTAGAGGGAGAAAACATAAAAGCAGGGGAGAGGGGCAGAGGGGGTGAGAGAAAGGGAGGGAGAGAGAAACACAGGGAGAGAGAGAAAGAAAGACAGAGAGAAAGAGAGAGAGACAGAGAATCTCAAGCCCAAACACAGGGCTCAACCCATGACCCTGGCTGGGATCATGACCTGAGCGAAAATCAAGAATGGAATGCTGAAATGACTATGTCACCCAGGCGCCCTGATATATATATATATATCAGGGCACCTGGTATAAATATATATATATATATATATATATATATATATATATATATATATATTTTTTTTCTTTTTAAGAGAGAGAGAAAGTGTGAGCAGGAGAGGGGCAGAGGGAGGGAGAGAAATGTTAAGCAGGCTCCACATCCAGTACAGAACCTGACATAAGGATCCATCTCAGGACGGTGAGATGGTGACTTGAGCCAAAGTGGGACACTTAACTGACTGAGCCACCCAGGCACTTGAAATACTTACTATTTTAATATTGTACTTGCCATGTAAATGCTGGTTTCAAAATTTCTTTATTCAAAGAAGACTGTTACCATGAACTCTAGATTCCTAAAATGAACCACTTATGTGACCACACCAAACTTCGTTGACTGATAAGGACCTAAAACATAACATGTAAAACCAAAACCTTTGATTTAGGCTACTTGGTTTCTCTCAATTTTTCACTATCTCAGTTAATGGGTCACTCTCTATCTAGTTCTTCCAGTCTCAAATTAAATCCTGTCTGATTACTATTTTCAGTTCAAACTCTACATCTAAGCACTGAGTAAGTCCTATTGACTCAGCCTCAAAACATACCTATAATCTGGACTTCCAGTTAGGGCAAGATTTTCATGGCAAAATAGTCTATATAATCTCCCTAAATTCCATAAATACATACATACATACATACATACATACATACACAAACAGACAAATAACACAGACTTCTGGTCCAGGCCAGATGGCCTAGACCTCTTTTTCCATGCTACTCTCTACTAAACACAACTAAAATCACTTGAAATAACAGAAGAGACAAGAATTCTGAACTGGGGTGAGAAGAACAGGCTCAGGAGACCAGGACTAGGGGGACTGTGGTCTCCCCACCCAACAGAGGAGATGACTCACACCCTGTTTCTGACCACTGACCTAACAAATGAAGGCTTTACAGGTTGGGTCATTCCCCTGTTGGATTGAACAGTGTTGGGTTAACCAACACCCCAACAGCCAGGGAAGTGCTCTTTTTCTCCATGGAGCCAGAGGGTCCCTTTCCCACAGAGAGGTATGGATTTGGAAGATGAGATTCGCCAGAGGGATTCAACAACAGGAGGAGCAGCCAAGAAAGGGCCTTTGTGCCCAGGAGACTGAGACTCCTGTCCCTTACCTAAGATACCAGAGGCATGGGCATACCACCTCAACAGAAACCTGATTGGGCAGCCATCTCTGTCTTTACCAGGCAGGGGCATTCTGCTCTAACAAGTGCCCTTTCAGGGAAGCCTCTTAGCTCCCATGGGCCTGAGGCCACTGTCCAACACCAGGAAACATCCAAACAGGTAGACGCAGCCACATGAGCTGCCTGCCCTGATTTACTTCTTTGTCCAGGAAGGCTAGACTCCATCCCCTACCGGGAGGCACTTAGGAAACTTGGCAGGGAATCCCTATCTGCTCCCTTCCATAGCACCGGCAGGGGCCAGTGGGAGCCCTAGAAGCACCAGATAAACCAAGTAAACCAAAGTAAACCAAAATAAGCCCATAAGTATACTGAAGATTAAACTGTCATGGGAACTCCAGCCTCCCAAAACAGAATGATTCTCTGCAAAAATAGAAGATTTAAATAAGACCCAAAACATCATAAATAATGGGCACAATTGAAAATCACTCATTGTACCAAGAAACAAGAAAAGCACAACTTGAACGAGAAAGGACAATGATCGAATGCCAATCCCAAGGTGATTCAGTTGTTGGGATTATCTGACAAGATTCTTAAGGCAGCCATCATAAAAATGTCTCAACAAGTCATTTCAAATTCTCTTGAAACAAGAGAAAACTAGAAAGTCTCAGGAAATAAGTAAACGTTATAAAAAAGAGCCAAATGTAAAACTGAAACATACAATAACCCAAAATTAAACAACAAAGAAGAAACCTCTCTGATGGGCCCAATTGTAACGTGAACATGACAGACAGTAGGACCAGAGAACAAAGAGAAAATAGTAAACTAAGAAAAAGAAACAACAACAACGACAAAAGAAAGAACAACAAGAAAGCCTCAGGGACCTGTAAGGCAATCATGGACAACTTGAAGTCTCAGGAGAAATTGAAAAAGACAATGGGCTAAAAGAATATTTGAAGAAATAATCACAAAACTCCACAAATTTGATGAAAAACATCATTTGAGAAAACCCCCCAAAGAATAAACACAAAGAAATCCACGCTAAGACACACATTAAGTAAACTGCCACAAACTAAAGACAAAGAAAACAACTTCATGGTATAAAAAGGGAAATGACAAATTGCACACAGAAGCCAATTCTTTTTTTTTATGGAATTTATTGTCAAATTGGTTTCCATACGACACCCAGTGCTCAACCCAACAGGTGCCCTTCTCAATGCCCATCACCCAGTTTCCCCCCCCTCCCACCCCCCACATCAACCCTTAGTTTATTCTCAGTTTTTAAGAGTCTCTAATGATTTGGCTCCCTCCCTCTCTAACAGTAAACTTCTTATTTGAAACTGTGAAAGTCAGAAGAAAATGAAAGAAAATGCTCTTACTCAACTGTAAGAACAAATACACTTCTTTTTTTCAAGTGCTCATGGAACATTTATCAAGGTAGATTAAATTAATCTCAACAAGGGATGCCTGGCTTGTACAGTTGGTAAACTATGGAACTCTTGATCTCTAGGTAGTGAGTTTGAGCCTGACATTGGGTGTGGAGCCTACTTAAAAGAAAGAAAAGAAAAGGAAAAGGAAAGAAAAGAAAAGAAAAGAAAAGAAAAGAAAAGAAAAGAAAGAAGAAATAAAGAAACAGAAAGAAAGAAAGAAAGAAAGAAAGAAAGAAAGAAAGAAAGAAAACGAAAACCAATATGAACAAGTTTAAATAAATTGGAATTGTGTCAAGTATGTTCTCTGACCACAATGGACTCAAACAAGAAATCATTAACAAAAAGGGGATAATTTCTAAACACACAGAAATTAAGCAACACACTTGTGAGTAATCTGTGGGTAAAAGAATAAGTCTGTAAGAAATTAAAAATGCATAGAACTGAATGAAAATATGCAGATCAGAATACATAGGATGCTGCTAATGCAATGATGAGAGAAAAAATCATGCCATTGTGATAGTTATTTTTATGTGTCATCTGGGAGGGGATGGTTTAGGATAAGTTTGCTATTTAAATCAGTGAACATTGAATAAGCATAATCCTCCATAATGTGAGTAGGCCTCATCCAATCAGTTCAAGGCCTGAGTAAAACAAAAAGACTGACTTCTCCTAACAGGAGAAAAATTCTACAGATTGTGGACTTCACAGTCCTCACTATTGTGTGAGCCAATATCTTATGAGAAATCTCTCTTTTCTTGCTTTCTTAAATATGTATGACCACCCAGACTGAGGAAACTACAGACCAGTATCACTTATAAATTTAAATGCAAGACCTCCAAAAAATATATTAGCAAACTACATCCAACAGTGTATAAACATATTTATGACCAAAAGGGATTTATTTTACATATGCAATACTAGTTTAATATTAAAAAGTCAATTTAATCCACCATATCAGTAAGCTAAAGAAGAAAAATCACACGATCATATTGATTTTTTTGCGGAAAAGTATTGAAATCCCATACCTATTCATTACTTTAAAAAAAAAACAGTAAGTAGGAAATAAAAAAGAATTGCCTCAACTTGATAAAGAACATTTATAAAAAACCTACAGTTAGCATCACAGTAAATGGAAGAAATACCAAGTTATTTTTCTATAGGGTAAAGAAGAGGGAAGGATGTCTGCTCTAACATTGGAAAGTTACAGCTGTTGCAATAAGTCAAGAAAAAGAAATAAAAGGCATTCATAGTAAAAAGAAAGAAATAATACTGTCTGTAGTACCAGGTGACATGGTTATCTACATGGAAAATCCCAAGGAATCTGCTACGAAAATTCCTAGAACTGATAAGTGCACTGGACAAGGTTATGAGACACAAGTACAATGTCTACAAGTCAATGGTATTTCTATATACAAGTAGTGAGCCTACGAAAGCAAAATTACAAACATGACACCATTTATAATTGCTCCAAAGAAAAGGAAATACTAAGGTATGCACTTAAGCAGGTACAGAATTTATATTTAAAAATTACAAAATGACAATGAAAGAAATCAAAAAGGAAACTAATGAAGAGCTATACTTTGTTCATGGATTGTAAGGGTCAACTTATTAAAGATGCCAATTCTCCATATATGTGTATATAAATGTGAAATCCCATCAACGCTTTATGTAGACATAGAAAATCTTATTCTATAGGACGCCTGGGTGGCTCAGTTGGTCGAGTATCTGACTGTTGATTTGGGCTCAGGTTATGATCCCAGAGTCATGGGATCCAGCCCTGCATTGGGCTCTGTACTCAGCGTGGAGCCCACTTAAGATTGCCTCTCCCTCTGTTTCTCTCCCCCACTGTGCTCTCTCTCTGTCTCTCTAAAAATTAAAAAATAAATAAATAAATAAAAGAAGAGAAAAGAAAATAATATTCTAAAATGTATATGTGAAGCACTGGCCTTAGAATAGCTAAGAAAACTATGCTAAGTAAACATAAAGTATAGCAATCCCTCTACATCCTATCAAAGCTTATTATACAGCTATGGTAATCAAGATAGTGTACTATGAGAGAGAGATAGACATATAGATCGGTGTAATCAAATAGAGGCCCAGAAACTGATCCATACAAACATGCGCAAGACATTTTTAAAGAAAGATACAAAAGGAATTCAGTGAAGGAAGAATAGCTTTATCAACAAATCGTGCTGGAGCTATTGGATATCCCTAGGTAGAACAAGATTAACTTTCAGCTAAACCTCATATCTTACAGAAAAAAGTAATTCCAAATGCCGCAGAGACTTTAATGTAAATGTATATCCATAAAACCTTTAGGAAAAACAAAAGAAAAAAAATGGAGGGAAATCATTGGGATGTAAGACAAAGGTGAGGAGTTCTTAGATGACACCAAAAGCAAAATCTTTAAAGGAGAAGTTGATTAATTAAATATTATCAACCTTATATTCTTCCATATTAAAGGCCCATGAAGAAGATGAAAAGACAAGCTACAAACTGGGAGAAAATATTTGCAAACTACATATATGACATAGAGTTAGTATTTAGAAGTTATAAAACACTGTTATAACTCAACATTAAAAAATAAGCATTCCTACTGGAAAATGAGCGAAAGGCGCGAAGAGACATTTCACTGAGGAGGATATATAGATGGCAAGTCAACATATTAAAAGATGTTCAATAGTCAGTCATCAGGAAACACAAGTTAAAATCACAATAGGATGTTACCCTGTAACTATCAAAATGGTTAAAATAAAACAAACAAAAAAGCTGCAACATCAAATACTGGTGAGGTTGTAGTGAAACTAGATCAGTCATCATATGTGGCTGGTAAGAAAGCAAATGATACAGCCATTCTAGAAAACAATTTGGCAGTTTCTTATAAAACTAAAGATGCAATTACTGTACAACCCAGCAATTGTGCTTTAGGCCGTTTGTTCAGTAGAATGAAAACTTGCATTTCACAAATGTTCATTTCAGATTGATTCATAATAGCCCAAAACTAGAAAGGGCCCAGACGTCCTTCAAAAGATGAGTGGGTAAATGAGCTGTGATACATACATATCATAGAATACTACACAGCGATAAAAAGGAACACACTGTCTACGACAACTTGGATAGATTTTCAAAGAAACACGGTGCATGAAATAAGCAAATGCCATACTGTGTGATGCTGTTTATTTAACATTTAGAAGTGACAGAAGTTTAGAGCCCCAGGGTGTAAGTGGGTGGGGACATAAACTGGTCAGGTTTGGCTGCATACTTTGGCAACTGTGCATAGGTAGTGAAAGGAAGAGAAAGAAGACTTCTAATGGTCCTAAAAGCAGCATAACATGGAGACTGCCATTAAATAATTGCCTCCAAAAGGAAAGAACCCATCTCAGAGGTGCATATGCAGCAAGGTTATCTGAAAAACTCAGAGAAACTAGAAAGGGTAATTTTTGGCTCCGAATTACAGGTAAGTTAAAAACAGACAATGGAGCTCTCCTATGGGGTCATCGGAGCAGCAATGAGAATTGGGGTGATTCTCAAAGACCTCAAAAATACCCACATATAAAAAAAATAAGAAATAAGACCCCCTCCTGTTTAGAATGTCAAAGACCCATCACGAGGAGGGTGGGGGAAAATACCGGAAATGGAATTTATATTGGGCAAGGTTGAAAGACAAGGGATAAAGGGGAGAGAGAAGTTTCATTTACTGAAGGCAGGGATAGAAGCAGATCAGAATAGTGGAAGTGGCTAACAGAAAAAGCGATTTTGCAAAAGAAATTGAGATGACAACAGATGGAGGAGGTCTGGATCAGAGAAGCAGGAATCCTATGCTGATCAACCCGAAATCCTTACATGTCAATTTCCTAAGCTACAAAGACTCATATCCATTAATCATGATGACAGAACAAAAAACTGCAGGTGAACCCAAAGTATAAGTGTCGTAGTAGTAAAGAGCCAACTAAGTCAAATAATGAAATAACACACAAGGGAAGCACCTTCAGCAACATGGAAAAATAACATAAAATTTAAAATTAAACCAGTTCAGGGCACCTGGGTGGTTCAGTCGGTTGAGCGTCCGACTTCACGTCAGGTTATGATCTCAAGCTTTGTGAGTTTGAGCCCTGCGTTGGGCTCCGCTCTGACAGTGCAGAGCCGGCTTGGGATTCTCTCTCTCCCTCTCTCTCTGCCCCTCCCCTACTCATGCTTGCTCTCTGTCTCTCAAAATATGATAATTTTTGAAAAAAATGTTTTAAAAATAAAACAAAAAAGCAGATGAGAGAAGATCTGATAGAATTCAGGAAACACTTCTGGGAAAAGCAGAAAACCGGAGAGGAAAAAATAATCTGAGAAAGGACAAACTCGTTAAGAAAATAGAGGACAAAAAAATAAAAATAGAAAATTAAAACTGTCAAAACAAGTAAAAATAATTTAATAACATCCAGGACAAATGTAAGGAAGATGGAGTATGTTTGTCAGAGTTAACAGATGATGTAGAAAACCAAAATAATGGAATTAACCAAAAACAAACAAAAAACAAAGCAAAACAAAAAACACAAAACTACCAGAAAGTTAAAGGTGACTATTTTTCTTGAGGAAAGAGGAATTGAAGCTACTTACTAAATGGGAAGTTTGTTTCACTGAAATATTTCACCAGAAGAGTCAACATTAAGAATATTTTAATAAATACACTTGACTTTAAAATAAGAAAATCCTATGCTAGACATCGAGGCAAAAAAAAAAAAAAAAGGCCACTAATGAGGAAAATAAACCAGACTGACATCTCCCTTATCAGAACCAGTGCTTTATATCCGCAAAATGTTGAATATCATGCTTAAGACATTTAAAAAATTAAAAAAAAATCCAAATGTTTCATCCCTAACCAAATTGATATTCAAAGAATAAGCTACAGAAATGGTGAAAATTTGTGCCAGAGCTTGAAGTATTTTTCCCACCGATTCCTCCTGAGAAAGGACCAACCACGTATTAGTGAAAAGCACAGACATGTTTAACTGCAGAATGGAAACTAGCAACTGGAAATAACATGACAGAATAGGCCTGCCTTTCGTGACAATATGGATGGGCCTGGATGTTATAGTGTTAAGTGAAATAAGTCAGACAGAGATAGACAGTTACTGTGTGATTTCATATATATATATATATATATATATATGCACACACACACATATATATACACGTATATATACATATATATACACGTATATATATACACATATACATACACATATATACATATATATACACATATATATATATCTATATATATATATATATTTATATATATATAGATATATATAGTCTCCCAAAAAACAAAACAAATGAACAAACAAAGCAAAACAGAAACATATTCGTAGATACAGAGAACAAACTGGTGGTTGCTAGAGGGGAGAGAGGTGGGAAGATGGGCAAAATAGGTGAAAAGGATTAAGAAGCACAAACTTCAAAGGGCGCCTGGGTGGCTCAGTCAGTTGAGCGACCGACTTGGGTTCAGATCTTGATCTCACGGGTTGTGAGTTCGAGCCCCTAGTCGGGCTGACAGCTCAGAGCCTGCTTCAGATTCTGTGTCTTCGTCTCTCTCTTCCCCTCCCCCACTCCTGCTCTGTCTCTCTCTGTCTCAGAAATAAGTAAACATTAAAAAAAAATTGAAAAAAAAGAAGCACAAACTTCAAGGCATAAAATAAATAAGTCATCGGTATGAGAAGTACAACATAAGAAATATAGTTAATAACACTGTAATAACACTGTATGGTGACAGGTGGCAACCACACTTATTGTGGGAGCCCTGAGTGATGTATAGAATTACAGAGTCTCTATGTTGTACATCTGAAACTAATATAAACGTGTTTAACATAAACATTGTATGTACTTCAGTTAAATATTCTAAGGGGTGCCTGGGTGGCTCAGTTAAAAATAGAATTAAAGGGGTGCCTGGGTGGCTCAGTCGGGGTTGAGCGTCCGACTTCAGCTCAGGTCATCATCTCACACCCGGTGAGTTCGAGCCCCGCATCGGGCTCTGGGCTGATGGCTCGGAGCCTGGAGCCTGCTTCGGATTCCGTGTCTCCCCCTCTCTCTGCCCCTCCCCTGCTCATGCTCTGTCTCTCTCTGTCTCAAAAATAAATAAAAACATTAAAAAAATAGAATTAAAAATATAAAGTAAATAAAAGCCAAAGCCAACAATTGGAAGGAAGGAAGGAAGGAAGGAGGAAAGAAGGGGAAGAAATAACATGTAAATGTTATATTTTCTGACAATATAGACACATTTGTAGTAAAACGAACAAAGTAGAAGAAAAATGAAGAACCTAATGGAAAGAAGAATAAGTCTATTGATAGAATCCTAAGTATTAAACAAATCATCTTTAATTTGACTCTGAACACAGAGGAAGGATCAAAACAAGTTTTAGGGCATAACAGTATCTAAAGAAAAAAAAAGAGAGCTATATGTCTACTTAGAAACTCATTGTGTAAACACAATCAATAGAACAATATGTCATAATTTTATAAATGCCATAAGAACCACCCAATAAAGAGGATAAAAGATAGCATATAAGAAAAGGAGCCAAAAATGAAATACTGTGTTGTATCAATGAACGCAATTGGCTTACTTCAACTACAATTAAAATTCATCCCTAGACAGTCTCTGTCTTTTGAAGAAAGAAGTCACAAATAAATAGGAGGAGGATATTCACTCCTGAGTGTGAACCCCACACTGTGGTATTAGGTTTGAGTTGGAGATATCAGTGTAAACTCACATTTATTTTAATAGACAGATAGATACGGATATAATATACATATGTGGGCACACATTGGGCATATACATGTGTATATTTCCTTTCTGTGTTTGCTGAAAGTGCCTGGAAACAGTGATATTCCGGGAGTCTAAAGAATACCTGGTGCCCAGATTGTGACTTCTTAATACGGCTCCCCAGGTAGAGGAATCAGGGCTTTTCACAGAAATGGATGATTCTGGGACCAGGGTATAGAAAAGACAAGATGAGCTTGGAACATCTTGCGGTGCCACAAAGTACAGAATTGTCTATATTTATACACACACGTCAAAAGAACACAGGAGTCAAAATGAAAGAATGTCTAAGACTCGACTAATCTGAGCAACAAAACCATTAATGCCAGTAAGTGGATTATAGCCCAAAGAATAAAAGAAATATCGAGTCCATGTTGACATAAACAAATGACTGAATGAATAAATAAATAAATAAATGGGGATAAGACGCAAAACTTTCTTACAGAATTACAAATAATAAATGAAGATACCCTCCCCAGGGGATAGAGCTTAATTTCCCACCCCCTGAGTGTGGGACTACTAACCAAATGTAGTCACTTTTGAGTGTAGAAACCTGGGGAGAACTAAGGCATCTTTAATCCAAACACTGTTTACCCCCTTTACCTGCTCATCCACACCTCTCCAAGATGCAGTTGGTGGGAAAACAAAATGAATGATTAGGCAGAGCAAAGCATCCCACATTCTCATCCAGGACCATTACATGAAAGAGAGAGAGAGGGAGAGAGATGATTTCTTTATTCTTTCAACCACCAATTTGTAGGATCTCTTGGTTACGTCAACTTAGCTTTTTAACCTTCTCCATGAAATCTGATTGGTGATCAACTTGTGCTTCTGAAACCCTTTGACTTTGAGTTCCTTAAATTCCTTCTGCCCGGACTGAAACCACATGGTTTACTTCTATCAAACAATTAAGATACTTGATAACCACTTACAAGATTATGTTTCTTTGCCCAGGGATACCTGAATTTTCTTTTTTTTTTTTTATTTTTTTTTAACGTTTATTTATTTTTGAAACAGAGAGAGACAGAGCATGAACAGGGGAGGGTCAGAGAGAGGGAGACACAGAATCTGAAACAGGCTCCAGGCTCTGAGCTGTCAGCACAGAGCCCGACGCGGGGCTCCAACTCACGGACCGCGAGATCATGACCTGAGCTGAAGTCGGACTCTTAATAGACTGAGCCACCCAGGAGCCCCCAGGGATAAGTGAATTTTCAAAGAGAAGAAAATGATGCAGTCATTCTCAGATGAATTAATCTCCCTCAATGGTGAATTTCAGAAAGAAAAAAACCATTACTGGAAGATGACGGAAAGAACCAGAAGTTGTTAAACAGATGTCTTTGTTGAGAATATGCATGAACTAATGAAACCAGGTGATGATGCTATGTGATGCTACCACTGTTGCCGAAGACACATCTACCTTCAGAGGGCAAATGGTGTGAGAAGAGATATTCAGTGTAGTGAATAGCTGTGAAATGGATTCTTTCAAGATTTTATTTACTTGAAACTGTTGAATGTTTAAACTTAAGTGCATGCATGAATAGACCCTGCGTATATTGCCCATTTGAGAATAACTGGGTGATTTCTGCTCATCTTTAGACAACAGCAGTCCATGAAAACAAGTTGAATGAGTCCATCAAGAACAGCAGGCCACAAACAACCCAGGATTTAGCATCTGTGCAAAGAAAGCTGACGAGGAGAGCCTTTGGAATTTCTAAACTTTCTTGTAATGGAAACGCTTGCAATTGCGAGACCTGGCTTTCTTATTTTAAACATCAGCCATTTCTTTTTGAACAGGTAGGTGGAATCATAGAATTGTAGGATGTAGAATTTGAGAGGCAGAGCAGGTGTTAAGGAGCATATCGTTGATCAACCCGGGGTGTGGCCTCTGGAGTAGAATGCCAAGGTCCTGATCCTCTTTGCTTTGCTGGCCAGGCACTTGCCAGCTCCGAGACCAGAGTCTCTTTCTCTGTAAGGTGGTTCCAATTCCCACACTCTCCTTGCAAAAGAAATAGATGCAACTAGATTTCAGCCTTAGCTGCTTTCCTCCCTCTGTATCACTTGATGTCTTCTTGTCTTTTGAGTCGTGTTTCATGTTTACTCTGACCATGCAAAGCAAATTCTCTGCTTTCTTCAATTATTTTTATTAGCTTAATCCTGATAAATTTTTGTTTAATTGGCCCCGTCTAAGAGAGTGGGTACGTGGGCTGTTTTGTTCCTCTACTCCCAGGACTCTGTAATATTTGACTGAATGAATGTTGGAAGATCTACTTTAGTAACTTTACCCCTCACTTGAATTTCTGTGTGTAGTTGAATGTGGAAGACCAGAGCTTGGAAAAGCTTTTTCTGTAAAGAAGCAGATACATACAGCTTCTGTGGCAATCACTCAACTCTGCTGTTTTAGCACAGAATTGATCATAGAAAATATGTAGAGGAGTGCCTATTTCTATGTTGCAATAAAACTTTATTGGCAAAAACAGTGGGTGGGCCAGACTTTGCAGAAGGACTAGAGTTTGCCAACCCCTGTGATGAATGGTTAGATGTGAGGCTGCTTTGTTAATATATAAAATTTGAATTAACCACTCTCTAAATACTTGGCAAGTATATTCAGTATTAAGCCTGCCATCAAAACTAGTTAATGGCATTCATTGTGCATAAAGTGTATCCCAAGTGAATAAAATTTCATATCTGCATAGCTTGCATTATTTACATATCACCTCATTCAGTGACATAGGTAGACTGGTTGAGGTGGCCAAAAGTGGTCTGAGACTTGGGAGCTATGGCTTTTTTTTTTAACCAGATCATTTTCTATCTACTGTATTACCATGGGCAAATGGAAGAATATTTCTGCACTAAAATCTCTGAAAGTGAATGAAACATTATGCACACTGTCCCTGATCACATGTGGGTATGCCAGATGTCTCTGCATTACCCATGACTTCCAGACCAATCTTGAGGACGTGAGAAAACATCCAATACAACATTATAGATTTAAAGGTATCCTAGTAAATAGAAGGTGTTGCAGTTGCTAGAACAGAAGAGACTTTGGTCAATTTCAAGCTGGGTCAGTCTGGATGAATAGAATGTGTGGATAAGACAGAAATTTCAGCATCCGCAGACACATCTGACAAGCAAAACAAAAATAGCAGAGGAAAACTTCAGAAGGAAAAAAGGAAATTATACACTGGAAATATGATACAATCAGCTTCGTTATCCCAGAAAACAGTGGCAAATTTTCTGGGAGACTTTCAGTAAAACTGGCCAAAAGTTTCAGATAATTAGCAAAGATAAGAATCTGGATCCAAGAGAGACAGCCCCAGATCTTTGAGATACAAAGGCAAGATGTGCATTCTCTGTGCTTCTCTTAGGAATGCACACTTCTCTGACTTCTTCATTTCCTTGACCCTCCAAAGCTCCTTGGAGGTCCTTGACCTGTTTTATCTTCACTTTCTGTGTGTCCTTTATAGAAATTATTAATTTACAGCCTTGATTCATACAAATTATTCTGGTGTTTTCTTTCCAGCTTTTACTTCTCCTATTGTAATGCCTTCATACACTGTAGACTACTATTTATTTTGTATCCTTACCCATAACATCTTGGCTCCAAATTTAGGTCCCTAAGCTATATAAATTGTTCTGCTAACCAAATTAAATCCCAGAGCTTAGAGCAGCCACAGAAAAGGTTTCCTACATCCCATCCTGGTGCTTTAATTGAAATTAAAGTAAATTATTCACACAGTGCACATTAATGTTGGCTCTGCTCCTTCTTCCTTCTTCCCAAATGACATTATGAGTTATGCCAAACTCAACTCATTTCCATTTTTGATATGGTTAACGAGTGGTAGATGAGGGGAATGCCATTGACAGTATAACTTGATTTCAGTCAGGCTTTTAGGAAAAACAATGACTCTCAGACTTCTCTCTTGGACATGACAGATAAGTGGTAATTGCATGATATAAGGATATTTAAATAAAAAGTGCCAACACTTGATTAATTGATTGATAAGAATCAGAAAGAAAAATTCCATTTCTGGTTGTTTTCTTCAGCATTTCCTCGTTGGCCTAGCTTTGTGGGTCAAAAGCTATGCCACCATAAAAGCATGTTTTTGAAGATTAATACTATGAGATAGGTTTTCTTTTATTTTTTTTTAGGGATGAAACTTTATGTATAGGCATTGTGTGTGCATATATACATAGCTTAGGGGGAAAGAGACTGGTTGAAAACAGGCTATTATTCCAAATGTTATCTCTGAATGACGTGCTTTAGGTTATTTTTTTTCCCTTTTATTTTTCAGTATTTTCTAAACTGTAGGTAACATGTACTACTTGTTTTTCAATATTAATATAACATTCTATGAGTTATGGTTAGTTTAAAGCCGTGGTCAAAGTCAACTAGTAAAATTGACTGGGGGTGAACGCAAAGGTCTACATTTCCATTCCAAAGTCAACGTAGTGTGCATGGGATAGAAGAACACCTGCCTTTTACTCAAAAAGATCTGTCCAGCAATTTCATTACTAGATATTTACAAAAATACTAATCCGAAGGGATATATGCACCCTTGTGTTTATAGCAGCATTATCTACAATAGCCAAATTATAAAAATTATGGAAATATCCCAAATTTCCGTCGACTGATGACTGATGAATATATACATATGTGTGTGTGTATATATATATATATATATATACACACACACATATATATAATGGAATATATACATATTTGTGTCCTCATATATAATGAATATATACATATGCGTGTGTATATATATATATACACACACACATATATAATATATATATAATATATATATACACACACATATATATAATATATATATAATATATATATACACACACATATATATAATGGAATATTACTCAGCCACAAAAAAAGAATGAAATCTTGCCACTTGCAATGACTTGGAGGGAGCTAGAGAGTCAATGCTAAGTGAAATAAGTCAGTCAGAGAAAGACAAATACCATATGCTTTCACTCAAACATGGAATTTAAGAAACAAAACAAATGAGCAAAGTAAAAAAACGAGACACGCCCAGCAACAGACTCTTAATTATACAGAACAAGCTGATGGTTACCAGAGAGGAGGTGGGTGGGGTGGAAGGGTAAACTAGGTGATGGGATTAAGTTGTGCACTTGCTGTGATGAGCCCTGGGCGACGTATGGAAGTGTTGAATCACTACATTGCACACCGGAAACTAATATGGCCCTGTATGCTAACTCATTGGAAGTTAAATGCAAACCAACAAAAGATCTTGTGCCTCAGCTAGCCTTAGGCACCAAAGGAACCCACATAGGGTCACAACTCCCAAAGGAACTAAGAATACCTGGTCCTGCAGTCAAAAGTATAAAAAAGAATTCCAGTATCTCCCTCTCTCTCTCTCTCAAGGAATAACAATTCAATAACTCATCACAGAACTCTTAGGTCCCTTCAGCATTGCACCCAGACGTCTCTCATCTCCAGCTCTCCGGGGTCCCTCCCCCGCTGAAACCCCAAATGGGCCCCCTTGGCCATGATTTACCACAGCCCCCTGCTCACCCCACCGCGGTGTTTACTTTCCAGTTCCAATCCATCCAGATTCCGAAGAGTGGCAGGTGCCTGTTCAAGCAGCACCGGCTCCAAATGTGCTCACGAAGGCATGTGCTCACTGATGCATGCCGCGTTTCGTTTTCCCAAGCTCACAAAGTGCGAGCGAGTGTTTCAATACCTAAAACTTTGTGAAATCAGAGCTAAGGCCCTATGGCTGAGATGTTCGCCTTGATTATATTCAAGGGCTCAACCTCTCATTTGGTGTTCGGTTTCCTAACTCTTTTCAAGGCGCGGCCTTTTTGTGCCGCCCGCAAGATTTTCATTACCTACACCATGTATTTATTCACATCGTTATTCATTGGTAAAACTTCACTGTTTTTCTCCCAAACAAGGAAAATCGCTGAAGGTATCGAAGAGTGTTGAGAATAACATATAGGTCAACAGCTAACGAAAAAAAAATGTTCTTTTTATGAAAAGATAATAATAATGTTGAATTTCTACTGTTCAATGGGATGTTTCGATTACATACAATGAAGGGGAAACCCATTATATTAAAAAATATATATTGTTTATTTGGGGGGGGGGGCAGAGAGAGGGAGACGCAGAATCTGAAGGAGCCCAGAGCCCAAGGTGGAGGTTGAATCCACAAACTGTGAGATCATGACCTGAGCTGAATTCGGGCGCCTAACCGACTGAGCCACTCAGGTGTCCCTAGGAAACCCATTATTATATGACTTAAAGGACCCAGTAAGAGAGGTGAAATACAGGATTCTCAGAAGAAATTCCTATAGCCTGCTGGCCCTCCCAACTTCATCTCTTAATTCCAACATTCCTTTCTTGCTGTTAGAACTAACAGAGAATCAGGAGAAGTCAGACAGAAGGACAGGTGTCTTCTCTCTGTCCCTTCTAGAGTCACATGAATGTGGTTCATTGAAGTTCACCTCTAAATAGGGTTTTGTTTTTTAGTTAAGGTACCTTGTTTAAGTTCTCTGGAGGTAGACTCACGTGCCAGGAGAGCACGTGATCTTCAAGATCAGTAGTTGATCTCTGGTTCTCTTTAAAAAAAAAAGGGGGGGGGGACTTTGGAAAATTTCGGAAAGTCCGTTTTACTTCTCTTCCAGGTCCAAAGCTCACTGAAGAAATCATACACTGGGTAGTATTTGAGCGAAGACCAGAACGCCTAAGACGGAGACCCTGAGAGGGACCTCCATCATTTGATGACACTGAATCAGCCAGCAAGGGGGGCCTCTTTCCCATTCAGCTAAATGACCTAAAAAGAAGAGAGTGTCTGTCGGGAAAGAATAATTTTTTCCATCGATCTGAAATCTGAGATCTATCTTGCCTGCCTTAAGAGGGTCACTGAGAAGCTGTGGGTTCAGCGAACACTCTTGTTTTGCTCCCATACGTGGGCACCTCGTAGATGTTGAGGCTCCTATGCTACACAGCGCTCGCATTCTGGACTAAACAAGGCGCCCCAAATCAGCACACCGCCCGGGGGCAGACTAGGAAATCTCACACTACAAACAGGAGCGTCAAAGGATTCCCTTTGGGACATCTCACTATGGAGAAATTACAAAACAAAACAAAACAAAAAAATAAATGGTTGCCTAGAAGCACTGTGCTTAAATCATCCCTGAGAGTTAGAGTTGATTCCCATAATGCCAGGGAGAGTTCACGTTTTGTTCACATGACTGCTACTTTTAATAAAAATGACCATTTCTCTCCTCTCTTCCTTAAATTCTAACCCAACCAACCTGATGCTCACGGAGACAAAAAGGCAAAAAAAAAACAAAAAAACAACAAAATATATATATATATATATATATATATATATGATCTGGTAAATTATTTGTACCTGTTTGAGAGGCTGTCTTCGTCTGAGATGCATTGTATTATTTATCACGGTGTATAAATATTTATTAAGTGTGCAGCCTATCTTTCCTCCAAAAAGGGAGAACATCAACAACAAACAAACAAAACTCTAAACTCTTCTGAACACTACGAAACTAAATATTCCAGTCAGATTACAGCTTTCGGCAGCAGGGCCACTGATTTAAATGTTGCTTGCTTCAGACAAGCTGCCCTCTGCTTCTACTCACGGGATCACATGACTCTCATTCTCACTTCTGGTCCCCCATGTATTCAACACAGGGGCCCCCAGTAAGCCCAAGGGAACCTTCCAGAGAGAACTGAGCGGGGAGATATTTCAGTACAGTGCTTTAAAAAAAACCACACGCTTTTTAGAAACTCATCTCTTTACCTCCTTTGTTGTAATAACAGAAATGTCAAATAATTATTGAAGTTAAATCACTGAGAGGAAAAATGAAACAAAACACAATCTTTCCTACTTATTAACACTTACGACTCATTTTGTTTATGTAGTCACCTTGAAATAATTAGTTCATGATAGTCTGGAAGCATTCTCACACGTTCCCACAAAATCTTGGTGAAGAAATTCTAATATCTGGCTGGCAAATGGATTAAAATGAATAAATTATTACTAAAATATACAAATGTTTATATCCTGTCAAGTTATTTTTTACGTCATTTCCCGTGATTATATCTTTCATAGCTTCTGGAATAATATCTCAACATCAGGTCCAGTTACATTTTCTTTTCAATTTCTGTACCTGTGAACTCTTTTCTTTCTTTCTTTTTTCTTTAATATAATTTACTGCCAAATTGGCTAATATACAGTGTGTAAAGTGTGGGGGTTTTGGGGGTAGATTCCCGTGGTTCATCGCTTACATACAACACCCAGTGCCCATCCCAACAGGTGCCCTCCTCAATGCCCATCACCCATTTTCCCCTCTCCCCCACCCCCCCATCCACCCTCAGATTATTTTCTGTATTTAAGAGTCTCTTATGGTTTGCCTCCTTCCCTCTCTGTAACTACTTTTTCCCCTTCCCTTCCCCCATGGTCTTTTGTTAAGTTTCTCACGTTCCACATATGAGTTTATGCAGCTGTTTGGTACAGCTCTGATGTTCTCCTTTTAGAAATGCATCAAATAGGGGCACCTGGGTGGCTCAGTTGGTTAAGCTTCCGACTTCAGCGCAGGTCACGATCTCGTGGTTTGTGAGTGTGAGCCCCGCGTCGGGTTCTCTGCCGTCAGCACAGAGCCTGCTTCGGATCCTCTGTCCCCTTCTCTCTCTGCCCCTCCCCCACCTGTGCTCTCTCTTTTTGTCTCTCTCAAAATAAATGCATAAATAAACTTCAATTAAAAAATACTGGTAACTTTGAAAATCTGATAGCAAGCTATAGAGAAAAGATTCTGAAATTAAGATGTGTTTCAAAATTTCAAAGTCACTCACTTTTATTACAGAAGCAATCCTACTCTGGTCGGTACACAACAGGGAGAAGATATAGCACGCAAGATATAATGATCATTTAAATGGGAGAAATAAGTAGGGTTAAAATCTTGGTGTATCTCCTTCCAGACTTACTTCTGCAAGTCTGTAACATGTTAGAAAAGTTACATTATAAGGTACATACTGGTTTTGTAACTTGCTTTGTCTGGGTATTGATATACTACCGGCACCTTCCCACGATCTTAAATTTATCATCTGCATCCTCTCTAATGGAGGCGTATCATTGAATTTATGTTAACATCTTTATGTTTTAAATTAGCTTTAAATTAGTCTGGTTTTTTAAATTATTATTTCCAACCATTTTTCATCCTCTGACAAACATTCTACTTTGGACCATCATCCTGCTCCACATTTAATCAAGATGTAGGGCTGGGGAGCAAAAGCGAGCTCTAGACCCTTTTTGCAAAATGCCTTGCCTGGTGTGGTAACGCTTTCTCACATCTGTTGCTCTGATTCGAAAGTCTAATGTAATGCCTTGAGCATGAAAAGAGCTATAGCTGAGGCTATGATCTTCATTTTTCCTAAAATCCCTGTTAAAGAAAAAATTGTAATTTGTCTTAGTTTATTAAGATGTAACAGGGCTATAAAATGTAATGCATAAATATACATCGTTGACTAGGGTTTTAATTGTCTTCCCTTAAAACATTTACTCAATGGTTCCACATGAAAATATATTCTTCCGTAATAGTCAGTCTCCTTGGGAATACATGAAACAGCGTATTATAAAATAAGATACATTTTATATGTGCCTAACTGTCTTTGTGAAGAAAATCCTCCTTGTAAGTTGTGATACCATTAGCTGCAATAATTATAACAAAAATAACATTATGGATATGTTATGCTTGGTATAAAAGCTGTAATTATAACCAAAAGGAAAGAAATCTTTACATGCAGTGAAAACTCAGTAAACCAATTTGATTTTGCGTGGATTCATCCTCTCGGTCTTTTCTCAGTCACGGTTTTTTTTTTTTCCTTTTCACAATAGAAAGTATGATTTTAATCGTCATGGCTACCTTGCAAATAAATATTTTGTGATATTATTTACTTATTTATCGCAAAATAAATAAATAAAGTGAAATGCCCACTCTTCTTGATTACAAAGCTTATTTAACTCAAAATAGTATCGCAAATAGTCAATCACCCTTTGGTCCAGGAAAAGTAATGATTTATGCCAAGCGCAAGGCAGAAAATATACTTAATTTATTCATTGCACAACCTATACACCACCTCAGGGTGGGGCGGGGGGGGGGGAGGCTGGAAAAACATTGTGAGCTAATAAATTATTTCTCCTTGTTTGGAAGCCTGTCACTATGGTATACTGCTAGTAAAGCTTATAAATGATTCTTATTCTGGAGATGTTGATAAAAAGGGAAAAAATTGGGCTGTATGACTAAGCTCTGCTTATTTTTCTCTATAACATTTCGGTAGGAAAATGGGTTCTTAACTAGGCTTTCATCAGAAAATGGTGGACAAGGAATGACCATGAAAAAAAATCGTCTCAAAGGTCCATGATTTTTTTTCTCTTCCTCACGTGTGAAAATACGTTTTTCTTTTCTGATTTCTGTACTCTTTTCATATTATTCTTCGTAAATGTCAGCATTTGAATAAACTTCCCAGATCCTACTCCCAGACAGACGTCTACACAGTTGACATAATCCAGATAATTCATGCAAAACTACGCAAATAAAAAAACCCTTCTTATTGCATTTGTAACACCCTTATTTCTTTTTTCTTGACCTGAATTACCCCCATATTAGCTCTCTGTAGAGCACCAATTCAAAAATAAATATTGACCCAACACTTTATTTTGTGTTGTGTAGACTTGGCAATGTACAGCCAATAAAAGCTACATTAGAGCATCTGAACACTCAATTTAACCCTGAAAATTTGCATTTATAATTGATGGTTATGTTTAGCTGATTAACAGTATAGAGAAACACTCTGAAGATTACCAGTGAATTCCACTTATTTTGTAAAATAAAACCTAAGTAAGACACTGGTTGAATTTCAATCTACCCCACGATGAGCTGGATTATAAGTAATTCCATACGAAGGCTCCTAAATTCATCGTTCTAAAATAAGATAAAGCAAAGATATAAAAAAAAAATTAAATAACTAAACATGGCAAATATAATGAAACAGTGAAAAGATTAGGTAGTCATTTTTAAATAGTTTGAGCGCTGTTGCTAAATATCTTGAAGCTCTCAAAGACATGCAACGGACTCATGAATGTTGACAGTGCTGGATAGATCTTAAAATATTAAACTTCAAGTATTTTAGCATTCAGCAATTTAAGAGGAAGCAAAATAAAAAGACCCTCTGGAGAAATATTTTACTTCAATTTGTGTCATCTTATAATTTCTTTTGGAAAACTCTCCCTTATAAAAAGGCTACCTGAAATAAGATTTAGGAAAAGGTAGTAACTAATAATTTAATAGTTGTTGACTGGATTTTATTTTAATTTGAGATAAAAAATTTACATTGGTTTCCTCACCATAATCAAAAGCTTCAAATTTTACTGTTGATGTAGAATGAAAACAAACAAAAACTCTACTCAAACATTTTCCTTAAATGCAAAAAGATGTCCTTTGATCAGAAGTGATGAATGAAACTTGTGTTACTGTTGTTGTTGATAACTTCGTGAACGATCTTAAACTTGGGGTAAAGAAATAAGAAGAGAAAGCCTATCACAGAAGAGACAGAAACACGCTGGGAAATGGGTATCAATCACAATCGCATCATGGAGGGTTTATCTATGTCAACACAACCAACACCTGAGTTTTCTTTTACTCCACGTGCATGTATTGAACTCAGAGTAAGTACTAACCCTGTGTAGGATGTTGTGTGTGATACAAAGATAGTCATTAATTTTGTTTATTTCCTTATAGCTCTCCTTTCTTCCAGAAAAAAGTTTAGATGGTACAAAGACGTGTAGAGCATAGCGTTAATGTTACTTAAAAGAAATTTTCCATATGTTTTCACTCTTATGTGGATCCTGAGAAACTTAACAGAAACCCGTGGGGGAGGGGAAGGAAAAAAAGAAAAAAAAAAAAGAGGTTAGAGTGGGAGAGAGCCAAAGCATAAGAGACTCTTAAAAACTGAGAACAAACTGAGGGTGGATGGGGGGTGGGAGGGAGAGGAGGGTAGGTGATGGGCATTGAAGAGGGCATCTTTTGGGATGAGCACTGGGTGTTGTATGGAAACTAATTGGACAATAAATTTCATATAATAAAATTAAATTAAATTAAAAAAAAAAGAGATTTTCCACATCTTTTCCTCAACCTTATTCACATAGGGTTCCAATTCTTTTTAAAACATGAGGGTCAGGATTTGGGGCCTCAAGCTTAGAGAAATGAGTGCCTTGGGGTTTGGCCCGTGGACCGAGATGTTCTTAAAACAGGTGCAGCTACCACTGGGTCTGGCTGGGAGAAGTTGTAATAGTCCTGATGGGCGAGTTTGTCGACCCTGACAATGCCCAACAGATTGGCGCTCCTGGATCCCACACCCCAGAGGACTTCTAGTCACTGATGGAATGCTTAGCTAGTATGAGCCTGGCCTAGGTCAACCATGCTACATCATGGATGGTTAGGTTTTTAGAGAATTAGCTTCGTGATTCTCCCCATATCACCTACACAGCCAAAAAAAAAAAAAAGTTATTGACTCAAAATGACCTGCTTTAAATTGAATAATGACGGTTTCAATTGCATGCTAATGGCTAGCAAAAAACGACATAGGTTAAAAAAATTAACCAAATTTGGTGTTTTTGTTTCTTTCTTCTTTGAAGAAAACAGATTTGCCATGAGGGAGAGAGAGAGGGAAATTAAATATTTGTGCATCCATTTTACAAACTGTCTTTTTAAAAATACAAATGCTTTTCCAACACAGAGCATGTCTGTGACTCATGACAAAGAAACACTTTTTGCTTTAATATAGTTGGACATCAGGAAGATGGAGAAAGAACATAACACATGTAATGATTAAGTAAAGTTTCACAATTAATAAAAAGGTGCGGGAGTAGGTAAAAGGCCTCAGGTATCTCGAATATATTTACTTGTTTTAACAGTCAGGGCTAAGGCAAACACAGTTACTTCTCCATGTTGAACTTGACTGACCTTTCGGTGAAGTCATACATAAGACTTCAGGGACATTCTAAAAGGGTCTCTAGATATATACACAAGCATGTATATATAGGAATCACTTTCGAAATGATTCTGACTCTCAGAAGAAAATAAACATGTATTTATTTCCTAGAACTGCATGTACACAGGACCTCCTTGCTTATTTTGGTCCTTCTCTAACTTTCTTCTGGTGTGTTTTCAACACAGTGGGCGACTTTCATTTGTTCATCTCACTCCTATATTCATATAGTTTTATCCTCCCATATGTCCTATTGGGAAGAACATTCCAACTAATTACACGATGAGACATTTCCTCTCTCCTGGATTTTTCTTTTCTTCTTTTCTTTTCTTTTCTCTTTTCCTTTCTTTTCTTTTCTTTTCTTTTCTTTTCTTTTCTTTTCTTTTCTAATGTCCACTAAGGTTACATTTCTTTTCTATCATATTAATGCTAAAGTAAAATAAAGGACTAAAGATGATTCAAATGAATTTTGTGATATAATACATTCCTAGTCTCTGCCCTATCCCAGTACCCATCTTTCTCCCCCTTTCTCCAGGCTTAGCATATTTGTCAGTTTCCTGACTTGAGATTGTGTGCCTACAGGGCAGATGTGATGTACTGCTCCATCATTCTGCATGGCTCAGAGCGGGATGTTGGTGCTTACAGAAATGCTAAACATAATACCAATAATAATTGTATGTAGTGCATTCAGAGTACGTTCATTAAATAACAGTTATGCAGTAGCACGCTTTGTGTCTTCCCAAGAATATAGATGAGTGTGTCTGTGTGTGTGCATGTATGTGTGTGTGTGTGTGTGTGTGTGTGTGTGCATGCATGTAAGCATGTGCCCAAATACACCCCGGCACACACACAAACTAATTCAGGGCAAAACCCTTCTCTCCTGTATTTCTATGTGTCTTTTTATTGTCATACAGAACATAAAATCTCTAATTATTCCTTATGTATTACCAACATGCCGTATGTTTCAATAGGGTGTCTAGCTTTGTACAGACAATATAGGAAAATGGTTTGGGGGTTTGGCTCTGCACGGAGCTAGCTTCGTCAACATTTGTACAAATAATTTGGCCTTGATTTTTTTTTAGTTAACCAGGTGTAATTGAAGTAACAAGAAGCATGCTCTCATACGAATTACTTACTAATTAGTGAACAATAGTGAATATAAAATGTTTCATGACATTTAATTCTTATTTTTCTTATTAATTCTTAATGTGTACCATGTGAGGCACAAACACTCGTCTTCAGATGGCTCTTTGAAACCATCCTATGGGTAGTAAAAACAAAATCAGAATCCAGGCACTACATGCCGGGTAATTGACTTGATGGAATAAAATATAGTTTACAAGATCTGGAATCCATTAATTAGAACTTGTGTATGATTTTGGAAGGGAAAACAGGAAAGCGGTACTGTCTATCTTCTTTATATGAATTGGTATTTTTAAAAACTTCTGAGATAGAGATTTCTGAGCATTCATGCTGCGTCCATAACTGTGATTAGGAAATTGGGACTTTTAAAATTATATTTTTGTGTTCCTAAAAGGAAGCCCTGCCTTACTTCCACATGGACATAACTCTTCATATTTTATCTTCACAACCAGAACAAAGGCTGCTTCACATAGTGGTTCAGTTGCTCCAAAGCAAATTCATCTGATGCTGCCTGGTTCTGGACTAAATGGACCCTAATTTGGTCTGCAAATGAAATTCGCTCCATGACAAATACACAGCAAGAAAAATAAAGAAGTTAGGCTTTCTCTCGAGTCCTCAAGTGAAAGAATGTGGGATGTATAGAATACTGTGAAATTTTAAGATATAAGTTTTGTTTATTTTTAATTTTTTTAACGTTTTTATTTATTTTTGAGACAGAGAGAGACAGAGCATGAATGGGGGAGGGTCACAGAGAGAGGGAGACACAGAATCTGAAGCAGGCTCCAGGCTCTGATCTGTCAGCACAGAGTCCAACGTGGGGCTCGAACTCATGGACCGTGAGATCATGACCTGAGCTGAAGTCGGATGCTTAACCGACCGAGCGACCCAGGCGCCCCAAGTTTTGTTTATTTTTAAAAATGTTTCATAAGGTCTTATTATGTAGAAAATGTATTCCTGAGCATTCCATATAAAGTATTTCACTTAATTCGCACAACATTCCTACAATGTACATACTAATTGTCCTAATGTTATAAAAGATGAAAGCTTTCAAGTTCAGAAAGGGTATACATCTTTCCCAAGATCACATAACAGCTAAGTTGGAGAACAAGCATTTTGACCCAAGCGAGTAGGATTTCTTCTACACTTAACCACTTCTATGAGTAATATTTATTTATCAATTTAGCCAATAAAAGAAATTTCACATTCGTTACTGCTGTAGGTGAATAGAGATTTTAAAACCTTAAATGAACATTGGATATTTTGGGATATCGTAATACGACTTCTCTCTTGGCGTTAAAATGCAGATTAGTGATTTGCAACAGGTGAAGGTAAGAAATTTCAAATCCTTGCCTTTAGGTTTTTTTTTAATAGCTTTGATAGAATAAAATTTGAAATGCTAAGTGAAATGTTAGTGAAGAGTGGTGGATTGATGAACAGATCTGTTTTTCATTAATATATGTAATTCAAAACTCCTGCAAAAGAGACAGAGATTACAAAACTACGTGTCAGTTTCTCTTACAATAGCCACCACTGTATTTGTCTTGTTTTCTTTTGTTACATTTATACCCAAGAGCCAGGAAGCATTCTGATTTGCTCTGCTGGCTGACTACAGCAATTGCAATGAGAAAAACAATATGAGTATAGTCTCAGGTGGTAGCAGCCAAGATGAATCCCAGCTGGACTGTGGATGGTGGCTCCTCTTCAGAGAGGCATTCTTCCTTCACCCACTGGAGCAATGGAAGAGCCCGAATTATGACAGTGAAGCTAGCTTCATTCTTGTTTGAGCACATAAAGTAAAGAAAAAGCTGGAATATATTTTGAAACAGTTTGAAAACAATCAGCTCTGCCAAAATATGGCTCGCTTCTCAGAATTTCAAAGAGCGCCCTCCCGGCTTACCGTCCAATGTGATCCTTAGACTTTTTCGATATCTTTGTGTTGTAAGCCTGGGTGACTATCCACGAATGCGTGCAATTTACACAAGACTATGTTCAAAGGCACAAAATGAGCAAAACTCTATAACCACACAAAACCAGGACAGACATAACACAGAGTGAGCCAGTTACATGAGTGAGAAGACCACAGTCTACGTGCTGTATCTGTTCTGTTTGACATTCAATGAGCCAGTGCTTGTTAGTGAAGGTTTATTTTTATTTCCCTGGCCTCAGTCTCAGAATTCATGTCCCACGCATTATTTGAAAATGGAAATTCATTTTCATTCCAGGGAAATCAATATAAGGAAGGGCAATTGAATTCTACAGGTGGAACCTAAGCCTTTATATGACAGAGGGCTATTATTAATGACCATCATTTATGTCTCAGGATCCTACACCAGGGATCAAATGGAGGAAAAGACAGGTGAAACTTTATATCTGCAGAGGCAAACCTGGGTAAACTTTGACAACATCTGATTAGTCTTGGGGACTCTTCCACTCTTATTCTGTGTCTCAGAGGCTCATTGTATTTATATTTCTGCAACTGTGCTTTCCAGGGTAGCCACCATATATGCCAAACCCTAAGCTTACTAAATAATAACAATTATAATGCTTGCAATCAAATGATCACAGTAAGAAATATTGAATGAGCAGTTTCTAGGCATCAAACACTTTTCTAAGGGCTATGTGTCCTCTTATTTTGTCCCATAGTGCTATGAGGCAAATAGTTTTATTGTACCATTTTATGGATAAAAGATCTAACCTTCCTTGAAAATGGCAGATGAACAGGGAAATCATCAATTCATGTAAGTAAAGGGCTGATAACTACCAGCAATGATGGCAACAAAAATACACATGCTACCTTAAAAGACCCCCTAACGGATACATTTTCAATCAAGAAGATAGATAATTAGAGAAAGTTTTTCAGTGGTCAGAGAAAAGACATTTGAAAAAATCAACATCCATTAATGACAAAAAATCAAAGCCACGAAGAATAGAAGGGAACCTCCTCAATGTGATAAAAAGCATCTACCAAGAGCCTGCAACTAACACCATACTTAATGGTGAGTATTATATTAGACAGGGTTCTCCAAAAAACAGAACTAATAGTATAAAGAAGTAGGTAGATAGATTAATGATGATGACAGATAGATAGATAAATGCATTAAAACTAAAAGTAATTGACTCATGCTCTATGGAGGCTGGCAAGTCCCAAGAATTGCAGGGTGAGTTGGCAACCTGGAGATCCAGGATTGCCAATGGTTTAACTCCAGTCCAAATCCTAAGATCTAAAAACCAGGAGAGCCAAAGATGCAGTCCATGTCCAAAGACCAACAGAAATGAGATCCAGGAAATTCTGATGTTTTAGTACAAATACAAAGGTAGGGAAAGCCTATATCAGTTTTAAGGCCATTGTCAAAGCCATTCCCTCTTAGGTGGAGAAGAGTCAGGATTTTTGTTCTATTCAGATCTTCACCTGATTAGAGAGAACAATCTGCTTTATTCAGTCTACTGACTAAAATGTTAATCTCATTCAAAAAACCCTTACAGGAAAACCTAATATAATGTTTGACCAAATATTTGCACACCTTGTGGCCCATTTTAGTAGACATGCAACAATTAATCACTACAGTGAGAATCTGGATACTGTCTCCCAAAGATTGAGACTAAAGCAATGATGTCCTCTCTCACTGCTCTTATTCAACAACATACTGGAAGTCCTAGATAATTTAGTAAGACCAGAAAGGAAATTAAAAACACATGGATTGGAAAGGAAGAAACAATGTTGTCTGTATTCACAGATGACATCATTGGGTGTCTAGAAAATCCCAAAGAATTGATGAAAAAAGAAATCCAAGAATTAATAAAAAAGAAAAAGTGTAGCAATGTTGCAGAATACAAGGTTAATATACAAAGGTCAATTGTTTTCTTATATGCAAGCAATGAACAGTTGGAATTTGAGATTTATAAAAATACCTTTATGGTAGCACCAAAAAATAAATAAATAAAGAAGTAAAAAGGTATAAATCTAACAAAAAAATACACACACACACACACACACACGTATAAAAATCTATAGGCAAAAAACTACGAACTGTGATAGAGGATATCAGTAAAGATCTAAATAAATGGTGAGATAGTACATGTGCACAAAATAAACATCAATATTGCTAAAATATCAGTTCTTTCTTAATTGATCTATATTCAAACGTGTCTCAATTAGAATCTCAGCAAGCTAATCTGACTTATATAAAAAAGCCAGAGACTTAGAACAGCTTATATAATACTGAAAAAGAGCAAAGTTAGATGAATCCCACTACCCAATTTCAAAATTTACTAAACAGTTACATAATCACGACTCCAAGGTATTTGCAAAAGAAGATACCTGGATTAATGTAAAAAAATAGAGAACCCAGAAGTTGATGCCCACAAATACAATCAATTGATCTTTGGCAAAAGAGAAAAAGCATTTATTTTCAATAAATAGTGCTGAAACAATTTGGCATTCAAACTTTTTAAAAGTGAACCTAAACACAGACCTTATACCTTTCACAAAAAAAATGCAAAATGGACCATGTAGTCAAAAGTAAAGTGCAAAATTATAAAACTTCCAGGAGAAAATATATGTGACCTTGGGTTAGTAATGCTATTTTAGATACACAAAAGCATAATCCATGAAAAAAAATTGATAAGTGAAAGATGCTTAAAAGAATCAAAACACCAAGCCATTTGTTCTAATACTTGCACAGCACATATTTGATAAATAAACTGTATAAAAAATATGTAAAGAACTTTAAAACTCAGCACAAGGAAGCAATAACCCAATTTCTAAAACTGGGCAAAAGTTCTGAACTGGCACCTCATCACAGATATCAGATAGCAAATACACAAAAGAAAGATATCGGATGTCAACTGTCACTAGGAAATTGCAAAATATTACAACTATATTCCACTGCACACGCATTAGAATGGCTAAAACTCAAAGCTGACAGCACCTAATAATGGTGAGGATGTTCAGCTCTCTTTCTATGCAGCCATTTTGGGAGACAGATCAGCAATTTCTTCCAGAGCTAAACATGGCCTTTATATAAAATCCGGCGATCAGGTTTTTAGGTATTTATCCAACGGACTTGAAAACATATCCACCCATGAATGTGGATCGCATCTTTGTTCATAATCACCAAAAGTTGGAAGCAACCAAGATTTCCTTCTATAGGTGAATGAATAAACAAACATGGCATACACATACAATGGCATATTTATCATTGCACACTAAAAAGAAATGAGCTTTAGGATGCCTGGGTGGCTTAGCAGTTAGGCAACTGACGCTTGGTTATGGTTCAGGTCATGCCCCGAGGGTCGTGGGATCGAGCTCTGTGTCAGGCTCCACACTAAGCATGGAGTCTGCTTAAGAGTCTCTCTCTCTTCCTCCCTCTCTTTCTCCCCCTCTGCCTTTCTCCTCCTCTCTCTCTCTCTCTCCAAAATAAAAAATGAAATAAAATAAAATAAAATAAAATAAAATAAAATAAAATAAGAAATAAAATAAAATAAAATAAAATAAAAGGTAAAATAAAAGAAAAAGAAATAAGCTTTCAAACCACAAAAAGATGTGGATGAATCTTAAATACACATTCTTAAGTGAAAGAAGTCAGTCTGAAAATGCTATGTACTGTGTGATTCCAATTATATGGCATTCTGGAAAAGCAAACAATAGAGACAAACCACACATCAGTGGTTTCCAGGATGCTATGGAGAGTGTGACAATGCAATGTCACTGTATTAACGATTTAGGACACAACCTTACTGAAGGGGGTGGGAGAAATGGTTCTGATCTAAGTAACTTTGGATACGAGTAGAATTCGTAAAACTAAAGTCAAAAGTACCATGCATAATCACTGCTATACTGTAGTTGACAAAGTAGTTTACCCATGGGCACATGTGTTAACAATTCTGATGCCACCGTATAGGCATGTTGGAAATGGACATTTAAGTAAATGAATGGATAGTAAGATACCAAGGTTCTCAAGGTTGGAGTAGCAAGATACAGGTAAGTGAAAGAACACTCCAACTTTCCTGTCCCCCAGCTCCCCCCTTGAAAGAACCAGTTGCTGTAAGCTATTCCTAAAATGTAGAGGCTTCATAAATTCTCCATTCATACATTCTCTAAACATTCTGCTTTCCTTTATTACCATTGCTATTATTTCCTAAAATAGCAACACATAGGATAATAATCTTAACACTAGCAGCCACCATTGCAGATAAATATTCTAAATATTATCTCTAAGTAGTATCTAAATGTTAGATAATTTCTAAATTCTAAATATTTCTAAATCTTCTAAATATTGTCTCATTTTTTTTCTTTATGACAGCTCTGTGAATGAGGTAGTGCTCTTATTCTAAAGATGGCACACCGAGGCTTAATAACGATGCGGACTGTGTGGTCTCACGACTAATTTCTTCATTCATTGAGTTAACACCTATTTTTGAGCACCTACCGTGTGCCAATCCTTGTGTGATTATCAGGCATATGATGTGCATATTTGCAGGGATGGCGCCTCCAGAGAACCTGGAATCTGGTATGTAAGACAAAGGCTCTCCCAGGAAACATACCAACATGTAATTAAAGTGTCAGTTTGTAAAGGAAATGGACCAAGTGGGGGTCTTTATTTGTTGAGTGGAGAGAGACTTCCAGAGGGAGTCACATGTAAACGGAGGTGGGATGCAAACCCCAGAGGTGAACGAGAGTGTAGGGAGATGTGTAAGTGCAGTTGGCCCTTGACCCTGAACCACATGGGTTTGAACTGGGCGGGTCCACTTATAAGTGGATAAATACGATACAGTACTGCGAATGCGTTTTCTTGTCCTTATGATGTTCTGAATAACATTTTCTTTTCTCTAACTTACTTTCTTGTAAGAATAGAGTATATAATACCACGTATATGTTAAGCGACTTATTGGTAAGGCTTCTGGTCAACAGTGAGTATTAGTGGTGATGTTTTAGGAGGGGTCAAAAGTTATACCCGGATTGTCAACTGTGTGGGGGGTCAGCACACCTAACCCTTGTGTTGTTCAAGATTCAACTGTATTTCCCATTGGAGGGAACAAAATGTAAAGATCTTGAGGCAGAAATCAGCACACTGTAGAAATTTTCTTTTCAGTATCTTCTAAATCGGAAAGATGCTTACTGTAAATATCAACAAAAGTCAGAACAGCATAAAGAGAAAGCAAAAATAATCAGTAATCCCACTGGACACGGAAAAACAAACATTTTGGCGTCCATTCTCCTGAAATGTGACCAATTCTGTTTTCAGGAAACATCTTTTCAGTTGGTTGTTTAAAATACTTATGAATTCCATTTTAATACTACAGTGTATGGGGAAAAAAATTGGATATTTACTTCTCCCTTCCAGCATCCCAATGTGTGATTATCAGAGACTCAGACATTTTGATCCCGTCAAAAAGCTAGTGATCCTAGCAGGGAGAGAAGACAAAAGAAGGTTAACACAGGCCCCAGCAATCCTCTGCTGTATCCTGCAGACGCTTCACTAACTTTGTAACCACCTCCTCACACACCCCAGTTTATCGGTCACTGGACTCACCAACAGCCCATGGAAGAAGCGAGTAAATAATTATGATGGTTACTTATGCTTAGTAACTTATTTACCTCTGCCCCTCTGGTCAGGAAATTTGGGTCCCCCTTAAGAGGAACACTATATGCACAAATCATGTAACCTCTGGGAAGTCCAGGAATGAGTTCCCCCATCTGATTTTAGCACAAGAACTCTGCATACATAAAATTATTAGGTAGAGAGACCAAAGTGGGGGAAAAAGGTTTAAATACGTGGCTGATAAAGTGTTGGCCTAACCTTAATGTTTTAGCTGGCAAACTATCGATATATTCTAGCTACATAATGGAAGGGGAAAGACAGAGACAGAGACAGGAGACAACTGGGGAGATTATATCGAGAATCTGGAGAGAAAGAGACACTCTCTTGCCCCTTCAAGCAAGTGCTAAAAAGCTTGAAAGCTAATCTTCATCACTCTATCAATCAGAAGTAGAACATTAATCATTAACTTGGTTGTAGTTTCTCTGTGACTCAAGTTAACCTTCCAAACCATGTCCCCAAAGTCCTGACTGAGAGAACTTCATGTTTCTCTCCCCTCCCTGTGCTTTACTGCATTTATTCCAGTAAGCATTCTGAAAAGCATGGTCACTAAATACTGATTGGTCCATTCAGTAATTCTTAGCGCTGCCCTGGCCTTTGAGACGCTGTCCCCTCCCGGCTTGAGAAAGAGGCCCTCTGGAAGAGGCAGGGAGGGTAGATTGGCTTATTAGTCAGAAACTGACAGTCATAGAATGAAGGGGCAAGGGGGACCCCTCAGAAGCCCACGGGGACCTTTGTGGGAGGATTAGCAAAGGAGAACACACTTCAGGAGGCCTGTGGGCATATCTCCACAAAGAATACAAACAGGAGGGGAGAGGGAGGTGGGCTGGCAGGAAGTCCACACTTTGAGTTACACGTTCCATTAGTTCTGATTTGGCGTTCGGAGTCTTTCCTCAATATTGTGTGTCCATTCGCTCTCAACTTTTTAATATTCCTACCATTCGGGGCATCATATACTCTATGATTAGTTGGCGTGGGCAATGTTCAACCTGGAGCAATCTGTATGCATTTATATTGTGAGCTGCTCCCTAATTGGTTTTAGCCCAAATAATCCCACAGAGAAAAAGGTTACATGCTGAAAAGGGCTGAGGTGAGGAACGGGGTGAAGGGACAGTGAAGTCTTTCCCTGGCTTTATTAAGAATGCTGAGAGCATCTGCATTAAAGAGGGGAAAGAAAAGTCCAAATTTCTGAGGTTCTCCCAAGTCACGCATGGGCACAGGGTATATACCCCCGAGGGCACCCAACAAGCTAGGAACAAAACCATCTTGGGGTGACTCCATCCCTTCCTGCGTGATACAGTAGCTGGTATAACACAGACCGAACGCCAGGCTCAGAGGGGACACGTGAAGAGAAGGGGTTGGAAAAATCATTAAAACTGAGAAAAAGTCAACATTTGTTTCAGCTCCAGAAACCTGGAATTTTGGAAGGAAGACGCTCCAAGCGAGCATTTTCCTGTGTGTTTAAAAACGAGGACGACTCAAATCAACTATAGTTCTGATTGCTTCTTGTGATTGTTGTTTTTAATTCCCATGGGGCCTTTAGCCCTGTTTATTCATCTTGAGCAACACATCCATTGTGGCAGGTGTATGTAGTACGTATGTATTTTTCTGGGTGTAGTCTGTCTCGTAAAAGGGAACGAAGCCCTTGTGGGTCTGTGAATGGGTTTGACTAACATGATTTAAAGGTGAAAATATGGAGGCATTACTTTCAAGTTTGAAAACACGCGATGAAAGTTCACCTCCCTGCAAGAAATGCTACATTTCAATTTACATAAATATTGCAACTGTCTTTATTCGCTGAAAAAAAATGTCCATTTTTCCCTTGCCATCGTTAGCTGGGCTCGTGTCTCGATTAGGATAATTTGTCTCAAGTGCACTACGGTAGAGATAACACATTGCGTAAGGAGCCTGGTTGTTCTATATTTTCTGCTATCGAATGAGAATACTGGGCTTGGTCACAGTGCTTGTTTTAAAAGTAATTATCATTCCTCAAGTCCAATTCACTCCCAGAAAAGGAAGCTGGATTGAGTCTTTCTAAATCAGAGAAAAAGAGAGACAGTGGTGTAATTGTTCTTCCTCTTGGGAAATATGCTTTTCCTTAACTACATAAAGCAACACAAAAACTTCCATAAATAATTACAGTAACAACATGCTATGCCAAGTAAATAAAAAAAAAAAACGCACTGTGTATTTAGAATTAAAGAGGGTGTTAAAATGGCACTTTTTAAAACTCTGCATCAGAGCACAAAATGAAACCACCCAAAGAACTTGAAGGAATAAAAATAGGTGTCGTGCAGTATGAAATCTCACTTTGAATGATCTTATTCTCCTGCTTATATGTCAAGTGACTTATTTTATGACGGTTTAAAGAGAAGAGTCATATTAAAAAAAGAAAGAATATTTTTCTATGAAGAATCTTATAGGCTCAAAGGCCGTTTCGCTTAGCTCAGTCATCTAGTTTATTTTGCATTAGAGGAACTTCTCATTTAATTTGCAAGTCCATAATAGGTAACTTTTTCAATATGGAGCTAAAGGTCACTATTATATGTAAGGAAAATTAAGCCGATGTTCTTGGTTGCCTTACAGTTCTCTTAGTTCAACTACTCCAATAAATGAACATGTACAACAAGCCGAAGGGCTTTTTATTACAAATTTAATTCATTTCTCTAGACAACTGTGAAATTTGCCATTGACATTAGTCATTACCCCAAGGCGAACTAAAAGATGATCTCAGTTAATAAATGATCCTTAACAAGGAACGCTCCTATCTCCTGTGATATTGGTACAGGCACATTTTATTAATGCAGGATTCGCTTCCTGCCAGAACACCAGCATTGACGACTATTTGGTGTGCTTGTTTCCTCTTCCTGCTCCTGATATTAATAAGTATGCAACGGGATAATTAGCAACACAAAGAGACAGTACTCCGAGCTTGAAGCTAGATTTTCAACACGTTAACCTTCTGGGAAATAAAGAACAGAAGCAAAGAGTCTAGCCAAATAACCAATGCAGGTTGATTTCACAGTGTGTAAAAGGCTAATTATCTGTGAAAAGTCTGACCTCGAGTAACAAAATTACAGAAATGTGCAGGCATTTTATTTTAAATAAAACTCAGAGGCACCGCTTCATATTCTAAAGAAACCTGATTAGCAAACGTAGGGAAGGGACTTTTGGACGCTTGAAACAAAAATAAGGTCCAAAGGAAATGATGGGGTCTGGAGATAAATGCTAATGATCAACCCAGACACCTGATAAGGTAGGGTAAAACAAACAAACAAACAAACAAACAAACAAACTCCTACTTCCCTACCCCCAACACACAGCCATTACATGGAGTGGAAAAAAAAATACACACACACCCTCAGTATGTGACAGAAGTAGGTTAAGTGTATTTTGTTTACTGGAGACAGGCTACAATAAAAAGCAGAAAATATTACTACTTCTTTACAGATACCATATGTAATTCATTCTGATATAGGAATATTTATCCACTAGCAGTAATAACAAACCACAATTTTTGTCATGAAAAAAATAAATTGTATTTGCAAAAAGCAAACACATTACAGAGTGTGTAAAAATGCAATATTCCCATTTTCTACTCAGAGTTCCAATTTATTGAAGTAACAGAGCAGAAAATGCACTGACAGCTGTTACATTTTATTGCGAATTAGTATATACGTTTTATATCCACTGAGCAAATGCATGATACATTGTATTCCAGTAATTGCCACTGGCTTTCCAAATGGAAACCGAATGATCTTAGTGCAATTACACTCAGGAGAGTACAGAGAACAGCCTCCAGTTCTACATTATAGCACTTTAACAATACTAATATTAAGTATATGTTCTGTTTTTTAAGGAAAAATAAAAAATTAAAAGGGGTCAGGCTGGATTTTTAAAATATCCCAAAGTACTGCTCAAACGGTATCCGTGGGGCCTCTCAGTGGTCCGAATGACTTTTTTTTTTTTTTTTAGGTACATGTGCTAGAAGATGGCACTTTGGAATGTTCAGGAAGGTTCCACAAAGTTTCTCCCTCACCCCCTTTGTTTACTATATGAATATTTCACTTCCCCTGATGGCTCCTTCCCCATCCTCCCTCTTAGCACTAGAATGTGGTGCTTTAAGCCATGGGAACAGGGGACAGATGTTGGAACACTCTAGAAAATGAGCTGTATGCTGAGTTTCCACTTTACCCCAGCAGCCCAATCAGGTTTGATTCTCTTCCTCATACTTCCCCACCACTGCTCCTGGCATGTGTGTGCATTAGCCACCGTCCTGAGGAGAGAACCATTTGTTTTCATAAGGGTTAACTTGGATCTCAGAGATGATCTTGCTAATGCTTAGGACGATGGGTTAACAGGCAGGCACACTCCAACATCCTAACTGTCTTTGCAGTCAGTTCTAATTTATTAGAAGTAAATTTCTAGCAGACCGTAAGGGGCCTATTTTGTTTCTTTTTGCAGACCTTGATAATACGTTACACCCTTTCTCTTGGCTGCCCTTCCGCCGACAGCTTCTCCACCACCGGGCTCTGCGGTGAAGTCTTCAATAAAGCCGGCTGTCTCCTCCCCTCTAGTGGTTACCAGCCCGCCTTGCAGGGGAGGGAACGCAAAGGCCCGCAGAGGACCCACAGAGGGACGTTTGTGCAATTCTTTGAGCTTAGAGAGCAAAGGGAGCACACGTAAACCAAGCAGTCTATCGCCACAGAAAATAAAATTTATCAGGCATTTAAAACAATATGTTAGTGGCGGCCACAGCTTAATCAACACCAACCTGCTGACATAGATTTGCAATTTGAGCTAGTTATTAGTGATTGAATTAACAGCGTGTCACAACTTGTATATGGTTTAATAAAAGAAACCGAATAATGCAACAGAACTGTAAACAACATGTAATAAGACTCCCCCCTCCCCAGCACGCCCCAGGCTGGAAACTAAATCTGACGTAGCTAAAACAAGAAAGAGCAAGGGCCACTCTGCTTGAATGTTGAAGGGCTGTCCCAAAGCTGTAGGGATTCTCTGGGGACTCCACACTTGGCCAGCGCAGTGGCCCCTCTATAGAGACACCATAAAAAATGGCCACGTCGACAACAGCAGCAACATCAACAAAGCTAATGACAAATGGTATCTCTCAACCAGATGTCGGAAACGGTTGTGTAACAAACAAACCAGGTGAAATGCCCTTTGCCTCGTCACTGCCATCTTCAAAATCATATGGAGACTTAGCCCCGCCCCCATTCTGTCACAACTGTTTCTAGCCCCAAAGTTGTTCAGAATTTTTTTTGAAAGAAAAGGTATTGAGCCTTATCCCGAAATTCAGATCATGTACTCTTCCTGTCTTGTTTTTGTTTTTGTTTTTGTTTTACAAAAATATATTAATGCTATGGATTTATGAGTTTTAAAGTCTTAAGGTACAAGTTTAGGAATTCTGCATTTAGTGTAACACGCAAAAAAATTGCTGTTCCAAAAGTATTTTGTTCTGTTTTATTATTATTACTATTATTATTATTATTATTATTATCATTATTATCATAAAAGAAGACTAAAGCTTATTCCAGGCTTAAATTATGGGTAATTGTACTGAAGTGTCTTGGTGTATTAGGAGGAATGACCAACATGCACCATGACCTGTCTGGAATTCTTCCTATCTGGGGTCCCGCCCAGTTCATTGGATTCTTTGGTAAAGGGAAGATATAAATGAATGCATGACTTACCTATTTTGAACAGCTTAGATCCTCTCCTTTTTAGGGACAGATATTTTGGAGAATTAGCTCAAATTAAAGGAAATGAAGAGTAACTTAGTTATCTATATCAGGAGATATGAATCACTGATTAAAATGGATGGAATGACTCTCTTTAGAGAATATTTTGAAAATTTCCATATTTTTAAAAATTGATATTGGCATTGGCTACCATTAAGCACAGTGTCAAGCATGTTTTCAACAGGATACCAAACAATATGCAAATATAGCATACAAATAAGATGGGGTTTTTTCCTCTGCAGGTTAATCAGAATCCTAGTTTGAAATCTTTCCAAATGTCTATAGGCAGCTAACTAGGGAAAATCAAGTACACTTATCTCCTGCTTCACTGAAAAGGGGTCCTGCAGGGGCTGATCTGATCTCATCAGAGACGGAAATAAGGCAGTTCCTTGGGGATTGCATTAGATCTAAGTCAAAGTGTGGAGTTGAAGCTTGGGGGAAATAAAATAAATCAGATATGGGAAGATGTACATGATCTGTCACAATAGACATTTCTTTCTTTCTTTTTAAGTAAAATCAATGCGAAATCTGAGTAAAGATAATTTCGTCTCTAACACGTGGTAGAATGAGAAGTATACTTAGAATAATCATTTTGTCTCATCTTATTTTGGTTTTGGTGGGTTTTTATTACTACCACCCAGTCTAACATAGAGAGGAGGAAACAATGGCTCAGGGGGAAGAGGTGGGTAATCAGTGACAGAATGACAAGTCATGTCTCAGGTTTCCATCGCATTGCTCGGTACAAGGACAATTTTGAGTATCCACAAGGCATTATATCATGGTTACCTGAGCCACGGTTACCTGTGGCTTAGGAATTTCTGTCAATATCCAACACACATTCCAGACTTACATTACTTGGTGTATAAGCAGAAAATCTAAACTGACTTTAACGCTTTCCTTAGCAGAAGAAAATAGCAAGGAACTTCTGAAATTTCTGGAACAAGCATCCTACATTTCAGGGAAAAAATACTTTCAGTTAATTCATATTAACTATAGATTTGGGTAAGCTACATTCTTTTTCCATTGTCATTTATCGACGAGAGTTGACCATAAACACCACTTCAGTGGGTTAATTTTAAAGGGTAATATGTTTTAAATTAAGGAATTCTTCCTCACTTTCTTCATCTGTACAATCGAATTCTAGTGGTGGGAAATTTTTCTATGACTCTTTCTGGAATATATGAAAGGAAACGTTCCAGGTATCCGAAAAGTACGTATTTGGGAAATGTAATCTTGGCATGCCTCAATTCAAAGTTGTCTAATCTAACACGATATGGAAAGTAGCCATTTCTTTATCCTTTTTGGGAGTAGATTGATCCATTCTCAGAAGCAAACAGAAGAACCTCAACGTTAGATGAGTTTTATCAAAGAGGATGATTGAATGTGTTACGCACTTTGGGGATCCACTTTTCTCAAATGTATTCATTCCACTAGTATTTATTTAGTGTCAGATGCTGGGTCTGGTAACAGGAGATATATTGATGAGCAAAAGCAAAGCCATCGTTCACATGGAAGTTAAAATTTACAGGGGCAAAGAGCTGTGAATCAAATCATCATACAAGTACAATGGACATGCTTTTAAAGTGTTATACTGGGGGCCACAGAACAGCGCTGCAGGGGCTTCTGAAGCAGGAGGGTGTTAAACCTGGTTTTAAAGGTTGGTGAAGGATGATCTCATGAAGCAATCAGACCCTCAGGATGAGGAGGAATTAATTAGAATAGGTGTGTGCATGCGTGTGCGTGTGTGTGTGTGTGTGTGTGTGTGACAAGGCAGTACAGGCAGAGATGTGCAGACATAGGGGCTCTGAGGGATGGTGCATGTACAGGTCGTGCAGTGGCACAGCCTCTGAGGAACTGAAGAAGGCAGGTGGGGGAAGGGTACAAAGGAACGGAGGGGCGCCTGGATGGCTCAGTTGGTTAAGCGTCCAACTTCAGCTCAGGTCATGATATCACAGTGCATGAGTTCGAGCCCAGCGTGGGGCTCTCTGCTGTCAGCACAGAGCCCACTCTTGATCCTCTGCTCCCCCCTCCATCTGCCCCCCCTTCTCAAAATAAATAAATAAACATTAAAAACAAAAAAAGAATGGAAGTGGAAGACAAAAAGCCCCAGCTACACCTACGACCAAACTCTGTACGTACTTGGAGTCGCTTCTTTTCCAGTAAACTGGTCTTAATAGAAAGAGAGGCAGAAAACCCCAAGAACATTCTAAGTGAGATGATCGTACCACTCGGTTGTGGTGGAAAGAATAATTGAAAGGAAAAAGTGTGAGTTGAGGGAGGCCATCCGATTGCCAGAACGTAGTCACGGATCCTCAAAATTATTGTTCAGCACTGATTAGCAGCTTGCAGAGAATGTGCTCTTTTTTTTTTTTTTTGAACTGGTTTCTGTTGATTTTCAGAAAAGCAATTTAACATTTACAGAGAAGTTCTGCATGTGTGTGATCTTCGTAATCACTGTATGAGGTGGTCAGGGTGGACATGATTGTTCTGTACAAAAGAGACAAACCCATGAAGTAACTGAGATTGGGATCCAGAATCTCAAGCTCTTAATAACTCTCCCTCTGCCATGTAATAACATTCATAAAGTCGACATTTAATTAGTATAAATTCTTTATAAAAATGATGCATCAAAAAGAGATCACTTTCACATAAAACAACTCTTCTCTTTATTTTAATAGATTTATGGCTTTACCATCACCACCCTCTGCAGCTTGGCCTGGTAAAGGGATTAATGAGAATGTTTATTAAATATTTTTCAAAGCTTCATTGGAAAATCTACATGAGTACAAAGCTTCTATTTGTTTTCATCATCACAGTGTGGTTTTGGGGGCACCTAAGCTTGACTTGAATGCTTTCACTTCAAAAGATTGGGTACATATCATTTTTCTAATGCAAAAAAAAAATCTCTAATACCTAGAACCTGGTTTAGATTAAACCAGCAGAAAGGGAAGCTTAAACTGTTCATCTTATACACAATTTGAAATCAACCCTCATCTACTTTCCTATAAATGATCAACCATCAAAATATGTTTCTACATTTTAGTGAAAGGCACTTATAGGATACCAATAATGGAGGAACGGAATACAGTAAAACTTGAAGAGGTAGCTAAAGTTACACAAATATTGTTGGCCGAGACTACTACAATGCTCTCATAAAAATCGTTTTATTGGAGCAACTGGGTGGCTCAGTCAGTTGCACGTCCAACTCTTGATTTCAGCTCAGGTCGCGATCTCACAGTTCTGTGAGTTTAAGCCCCACATAGGGTTTATGCATTGACCACGCAGAGCCTGCTTGGGATCCTTTCTCTCTCTCCCCCTCTCTCTCTGCCCCTTCCTTGCTCATGCTTTCTCTTTCTCTGTCAAAATAAATAAATAAACTTTAAAAAATGATTTTATTTATTCACTTGGAAATAAGAACTTAGAACTTCCCAAGGGCAGTGTCTGGATCCAAGGCCAATGTATAAAGACAAGCAAGACCCAGTCCTGAAGGAGCTTTTAATGAAAAAGCTTTTGAAGTATTTCATATCAGATTTTTTAAAGTAGAAGGTTTATCTAGTGGAAATATATTTTCAATGAGAACACTCTCTAAAACCAGTCCTTTAAAACCAACAACACATAAAATGATGTCTTTATAGTGATCTTAGGACAGCGATTAAATCTTCTAAATATGGAGCATATTTTATAATGATTTTCATATCATTACAAATACCTTTTTATTTTGCAGAACTTTGACAATTTTTGAGATACCGTGATTGGCAAAAACTCACAAATATCTAATGATGTCTTCCCTGCACCCCACCCCCCAAATTATCACAAGCCAGCGCTATGCATGTTTTCTCTCTAAGTGTGATAAGGCTCAGCGAATATTAACTGCTATTATAAATAGGGATGGGTGAAACTAGGGGTGGTATTCCCATAATAAATCCCATGGGTCTGATTTGAATTTAATTTTTCAATGTTTAAGAGCATTTACTATTCCAGCCTTTCTTTTCTCATAGATCCACATCATCATCAGCATCAACTTCCCACCATGTAATGTTTTCAAATCCTAAAATAACCGTCTTTAAGCATGTGAAAGTTCATACAGACTAAAAACAACTGCTATCTTTGCAAAAATACGTAAAAAACTCACATCGATAGACTTTTGCAAACGACAGCGATGCCATATGGTCTTACTTTTACCAAAGTAATAAAGAACAAAATTAGTTAATAACTTTCCACTGTTAAATCAAGCTCTGATCTGCCGTTCGTTTATTCATTCATTCGTTCGTTCATTCTGCACTTAACTAATTCATTTAGTTAGTCAGTGACTACCAATAAATATTCACAATTAATGGGCACTGTAGTATCACTGGGGGCTACAGGATGAATGTGACCTAATGTTTATCCCCCAAGAACTCATCCTAGTACAAGAGACAAATCAGTAAACAAATAATTATGTGCAGCATGGGGTTATAATAGAGCTGTGTGTTCTTTCTTATTGTGTCCTGGAAAGACTGATGATCTTGAAAGATGGACAGACATTCTCTATTAGGGGGAATGAAAGGGTGGGTGGGTCAGGAAAGAGCCAAACAGGTCTATGGAATAGCATGAGTAAAAACATGGGGTTTTTTAAATTATTTTTTAAAGTTTATTCATTTTTGAGAGACAGAGAGAGATGGACCACCAGCAGGGGAGGGGCAGAGAGAGTGGGAGACTGAATCCGAAGCAGGCTCCAGGCTCTGAGCTGTCAGCACAGAGCCTAACACAGGGCTCGACCCCATGAACCATGAGATCATTACCTGAGCTGAAGTCAGACGATTAACCAACTGAGACACCCAGGCCCCCAACCTGGGGGTTTTAATAGCAGCCAGCTACAAACTTTTTCTGTCCTGGGGCAGAGTCTTCACTTCTCTCCTCTCCCTCTCTTCCTCCCTTCCTCCCTTCCTTTCTTCTTTTCCTTCTTTCGTTCATTATTTACTTTTCCTTCTAAGCCAAGCTTATCAAGATTTCAGCAAGTCACTTTGCCTCTAAGACCCTGTAAATTGCTGAGACTTCATAACAAGGTGTTCATCTTAGAAGCTTACAAACAGCCAACATAAATGAAGATAAATAATATATTTCATTTAAAAAATGGTACCCAAGGATGGCGTGAGAATGGCATATTAATGCCGTGGAATTATGTCTATGGGCATTAGGAGGTCATCAAACATTTTTAAAACATTTAATTTGAAACAATCTCAACCATACAGTAAAACTGGGAATACAGTACAAAGAACATTTTCCCCCTAATCTTTTGAGGGTAAGTTGCTGGCATGATGTCTCATTACACTGAATATTTTGGTGTATATTCACTACAAATAAGAACATTCCCTTGCGTAACTACAATGGCGTCATCAAATCAGTAAACTAACATTGATATGTTATTAGTGTTTATTTGGTAGATTCTGTCCATTGGTCCCCCAAATGCTCCTTTTAACAAAAGGATCAAGTCCAGAAATAGACGCTGTATTCAGTGGTTGTGCTGTTTAGTTTCTTTCAATTTGAAATAGTTCCTCCCTCTTTCCTTGATTTTTGTGAACTTGGCATCTTAAAATATTTTAGGCTGCTTATTTTGCAGAATGTCCTCAATATGGGCTTGTTTAATGTTTCTTTATTTTTAGAACCAGGTTGACAACTCTGGCAGGAGGATGCCGTGTTCTGTCATTGCATCCTATTGGATGGCAAAACATGTCAACTTGTTCCATGATTACTGATGTTATCTTTGATCACTTGGTTAAGGTAGCATCTCTCAGACTTCTTCAATGTAAAATAATTCTTTTTCCTTGTGTCAATTTTTTTTTGTGGTTTCAAGTTTTTACTTAAATTCCAGTTAGTTAACATGTAGTGGAATATTAGTTTTAGGAGTTGAATTTAGTGATTCATCACATACATACAACACTCAGTGCTCATTATAACAAGTGCCCTCCTTAATACCCATCACCCATGTAACCCTTCCCACCCCCACTTCTCTTCCAGAAACCCTCAGTATGCTCTCTATAGTTAAGCATCTGTTTATGCCTCTTTTTTTGCCCCCATGTTTGCTCATCTATTACGTTTCTTAAATTCCACATATGGATGAAGTCATATGGTAGTTTATTTCTCTGACTTATTTCAGTTAGCACAACACACTCTAGCTCCGTCTACATCATTGTGAATGGCAAGATTTCACTCCCTTTGATGGCTGAGTAATACTCCATTGTATATATACCACATCTTCTTTATCCATTCATCAGTTGATAGACATTTGGACTCTTTCCATAATTTGGTTATTGTTGACAATGGTGCTATAAACATCACGGTGCATGTATCCCTTCAAATCGGTATTTTCGTATTCTTTGGGCAAATACTTAATAGTGCAGTGCTGGATTGTAAGGTAGTTCTATCTTTAACTTTTTGGGGACCCTCCATACTGTTTTCCAGAGTGGTGGCACCAGTTTGCATCCCACCAACAGTGTAAAAGGGTTTTCCCCATGTAATTTAATAGCTATTTTGTGGAAAACTATTTTGGGACTATGTAAATGTCACATTCCTCACTGAAATGTCTATTTATGCATTTGTTTATTTGCTTATAGCCAGATAGACCTATTGAGTCCTAATTTAATCAAAGGATTGTTACCTCTTTTGATAATCAAATTGAATCATATCTGGTGAGTGAGAGACCTTTCTGAGATTTTTGGATAAATCACAATCATTTTTTGGGCTCTTCCTTGCTCACAAGCACTAAGATATTCTAAGTTCTTGTACGCTTCCTGCCTTGGCAGTGGATTCAGTCATTTCTGTGAGGAACCCTGACCTGTGGCTTGGTATTTATAATAAATCAAGATATGGATGCTAGGGATACACGTTGCTCTTGGAGGAATACTTCTTCCAGGCTCTGTCACTGGGCATGTGTGTGCACACACACACACACACACACTCATTAACACACACATCATCTATCTATACCTATTTATCTATATTGAAAATAATGAGTTAGCACTGACATCTCCATTTCAATCCAACATCCCAGGATACATTCTAGTTTGTACCACTCATGGCAACTCCCTTTCAAACAATGAGGAACCTTTTCCTACCACCCTCAATATACTTGCTCTATTCCCTTGTATCTACCTCATCTATCACCGCCATGTTTACCCTCTCTTTTTCCTACTCTGACACCCCCACCTGGTTAATTGCCACTACCTCTTCCCTACAGTCTAGTTATTCTTCGCATGTTACTCAAACTCCCACTGCCTTTGTCGTCACTAATATCTTCAAACAAGGTCATCTGTGTTTTGAGATGGTGGGCATGGCAGCAAGATCGCTAAACTGAAGGGGGCAGAGCCCCAGGAAAACACGTTAGGCTAATATTCAGGCAAGAGGTGATGAACGTGGTGAGAGAAAGCAGATTTAAGATACATGTCTCTTATGGTGGGAAGGTGGTAGTGGTTGATGAAAATATCAAGGATCATAATTGGTGTGACTAAGTGAATTTCTCAAAATTGTGCATATAGGACAGAGATGAGATCACGATGTGTTTTGGAGAATTTGGTTTGAGAGGTGGAAAGGAGATAATAATGTTAGCTTTGAACATGTCGAGTATTAGACGTTGGCAAGAGAAGTTGTTTTGTTTTGTTTTGTTTTGTTTTGTTTTGTTTTGTTTGCTATTTCTGTTGGAGGGGTCTGCGTAGATCCTAGGTTGTGTGTTTTTCCCTATTACATTGTTACATAATGCAGGGTGATCTAAAATCATCTGAAAATATCATCTCAGTTGTGCCTGCTTGTTCATTTGTACTCGAACACTTTGGATTGTTCCCTCAATGCTCTTTAACCTAGCTTATTTAACCTTAGTTTACGTGTATCTTTTTCCCCCTCAACATTCGACCTCTGCCTTGGCTGGTTCTATTTTCTCACATATTAGATACATATGGTGGTCCAGGCACTTCCCTGGCCAGGTGTAGGCTCCCCTTCCCCTTAGCAGAAGACACTTGCTAATTTGGTCTTTGCTGACCACACAAGACCTAATTGGACTTCCTTTCTTCTGGACTTAATTACATTTTAAAAGTGGAGTAAAGGAAGGCATCCAGACAAAAATCCCATTTATTGTAGAGATAGAGCAAGCTAGAAAAAGAGAGGGAAAAGTGATTTCTATTAAGTGTGGCCTACCTCACCAGAAACAGGCCAATCAACCATGCAATTTTTATTTATGTTTCCTTTTCATTTCCTGAGGGCAAATATATATTCTACCCCCTTGATGATGCCAAGTAGTCAGTAGCCATAAATCACCAGTGACATGCTGGAACTGAGCTTTTTAGGGGGCCAGAAGAATGACTGGAAGATTATTTTCAGCACTATCCACAAAATAAGATCATTATCGAGACAAATCTAGACAAAAAGAATGACGTCTTTGTCAGGTAGTATTTCAAGGGATGTTGTCCGAGAATGAATGGGAAAAATACCAGTACATTTTCAGTATCTGAGATCATGTGATCAGATTAAATAACAACCCACCCAGCTTCAGCTTTCTAAATATTTCTTCTGTATGTATAACAAAGGCCAAACATTTATGAGAGGTTTTAAAAGTAAACATAACATAATTTAAACATCCTGCCTATTTTTCCCACTATTTGAGAGACAGTCTAATATACTGAAAGACTGTGGATTGTGAAATGCTAACTTCTGCATTTATCAGTTGCTGATCTCAAGTAAAAATTCAGTTTCACTAAATCTCAGTTTTCTCACTGAAAATGACAATAATAATGCCCATCCTATTATTATTGGGGACCAGTGTGGAGAACAAATAAAAAATTGAGTATATACTCTTTGGTGCTTCAGTAATTATCAGACACAGGCTGGTTACTTCTTTGTTCTACTTGTTGGAATTCTACATATATATTTTGATGATGAAGCTCTCATAAAAAATGTAAGATCATTTTAGAAGAACACTTAAGAACATTTGAGAGGAGCTCATTATTAGAATTCATTGGGATTGCCATTAGAGATGAAATACATTATTTTGATTATTATCAACCATTGTTGTAGCTTCTATAAGCAAATGATTTCAATAATTTATAGCTCATTTGCAAAGTAACAGAGACATCACAAAATAGTAGTAAGAAGATACTCTGTAGGAACATAGATACTAAAATGCAAAGCTATTTTAACACATTCTATGAAAGTATGACCCAAAAAATGGCCATACAACATCCTGTCATCTATCAAGTTTGAAATCATACACACACACACACACACACACACACACACACACACACACATATCTCCCCCAGCTATAATACATACACAGGCACAAAACTAATTAGGACATACATTCACAGCTATCATTGGTTCCAGTAGAAATGGTTTAAGTGGCAAAGCATAACAACAATTATGAACTGTAATTCTGCTTGCAAAGATTATTACTAAAAACTAAAGACATATTTTTATTAGGCTTTTTTTTGAGAAAATTATAGATTCAACATGCAGGTGTAAGAAATATTATGGACATATTCTGCATAATCTTTTTCCAGTGTCTCCAAATGGTAACATCTTCCAAACTATTACAAAATATGAAAACCAGGATATTGACAGTGATAAAGTCAAGGTATGGAACATTTCCATCACCAATAGAAGCCCTCATGGTGCTCTGTTAAACCATATCCACTTCCATCAACCTCTCTTCCATCCTTAGTCTTTGCTAGCCACCAATCTACTCTCTATATGCATAACTTTGTCATTTTGAGAATGTTATATAAGTAGAATTATGCAGGCTATAACCTTTTGGGATTGGCTTTTTTTCCCCCAAAAACCTTTTGGGATGGACTGCCCTCCTCCCCGATTCTCTGGAAATTTATCCAGGTTCTGCGTTGTGTACATTAACGATTTCTTTTTTCTTCCTGCATAATATTCCACGGTATAGATGTAGCAGTTTATTCAACAGTTCACCCACAGAAGGACTTGTGAATTGTTTCCAGTTAGGTGCTATGATGAATGAAGATTCTATAGACATGCTTGTACAGATTTTTGGTGTGAACATAAGTCTTCGTGTTTTGGATACATGCCCAGTAATGCAATTGCTGGATCAATATGTAGTTGCATGTTTACTTTTTAAAGACACCTTCACACATTTCCAGAGTGGTTGTAACATTTTACATTCCCATCAGCAACATATGAGCTATCCAGTGTCTTCACATCCTTGCCAGCTTTGGATGTTGTTAGAATGTTTCATTCCAGCCACTGTGATAATATTTCATTACGGGTTTAATTTGCACATCCTGATGGCTGATGATATTAAACACTTTCACATGCTTGTCTTCTGCATATACTCTTACATAAAATGGACCTTTATATCTTTGCCCATTTTCTGATTAGACTGTTGTTTTACAGTTGAGTAAGAATAAGGTTGAAAATTCTTTATATATCCTAGATACTCGTCCTTTGTCAGATATGTATTTTGCAAATACTTTCTTGCATTCTGTTGCTTTTATTTCACTCCACTGAATGTTTTTTTCACAGAAAGATATTTTTAATTTGATGAAGTCCAGATTATTTTTTTCTTTTATGGATTTGTGTATATATATATATATATATATATATATATATATATATATAGTTGAAGAACTCTGCTTAGTTCTATCCTGGAGATTTTCTTCTACGTTTTCATCTAAAAGTTTTATAGTTTTACCTTTTATATTCAATTCTATGATTCATTTTGAGTCAATTTTTGTATAAGGTATGAGACTGACATCAGGGTTCATTTGTTTTTTCCTCATAGACATTCAATTGCTGTAGCACCATTTGTTGAAAGGTGATCTACTATCTCTCCATGAATTGTTTCACTAACTTTGTTTCTTTTGCCCCAAATCTGCCCTTTGGGAATATTTGGGTGGATTTATTTCTAGAATCTCTGTTTCTTTTATTTTCTGTGTGTGTGTATCACTCTGTCAATACCACACAGTCTCAATTATTATAGCTACATAATAAGCCATATAATAAACAGGTAGACTGATTCCTTCCACTTAAATTTTTATAAAAATTTTATCGGCTATTCTAGTCTTTTGCTTTTCCATATAAATTGTATAACCATCTTTTCTTTTCAGAATTGAATTAAAATTTTATATCAATTTGGGGAGGCTTGACATCTTTATTATGAATGAATGTGAATGAATGTGAACATGGTGTGTCTTTTTGTTTATTTAGATCATTCATTTCTTCCATCAACATTCTATAGTTTTCAGCATGCAAGGCCTATACATGATTTGGTAAGTTTGTATTTATTCGTTACTTTCTACTGAGTATTCTGACGTCTGGCAAACATTCTAGTGCAGTTACCTTCATTGAGAAGGCCTTTAATGTAGGGCCTTAGGCAAAAGTCTTTCTCTGGAACCTTTGGTGGGGAAACTGGATGATCCTTTTCTGCACTTTGACTCAATATTCAGTTCTTTTCCACTCTTAGCCCTTCCCCATCACCCCGTCCCCAGTTCCTTGGTCCAAAAACTACAGGAATATTTTCTGCAGGATTCTCTCAGCAATGAAACTACCCTCACATCTATGCCGATACAATTCATACACCTCTGGGAAGGAAAAGGTAATAAGAGGGATTTGTATTGTATCTGGTTTATTCCCTTGCTTACAATTATTACAGTTAGCTATTAAGGGCTTGACTATTACTTTTGTATTTGGCTTTTTGTTTTAATTACCTTGTTACTCTCATCAACCTCTCCAATACTTGGCAACTCATGTCTCTCTAGCTCAGCTTAGTTTCTGATGTCTTTTATTTTTCTCTCTTCCCCCAAGTGATTGTAAGTGGTATTTTTTTTTAAATTTTCTTGTCCATATTTTTATTGTTAGTGTATAGATGTACAATCCATTTATATTTATCTTGACTCCTTTAACCTTAATTCATTCACTTTTTAGTTCTAGGTAGGATTGTGGCGGGGGGGAAGGTGGGGCTGTGTGTCTGTGTGTGTACTCCTTCAGACCGTCTACTGACAATCATGTCATCTGCAAATAGGGAAAAGTTCACTTCATTTTCATATCTGTATGACTTTTCTAAAGTGATGACAGTGGATAGACTTGACTTGTTCTTCCTGATCTTAGGAAGAACATATTCAGTGTTTCACTATTAATTATGTTGGCATAGGCCTTATCAGTATGGCAAGACTTTATCAAGTCAAGAACATCAAGTCAAGAACATTCCCCTCATCTTAGTCAAGCTGGGTTCCCCTCAACTCTAAATTATTCTTATCTTTTTGGAGAGCTTTTATCATTCATGGGCATTGAGTTTTGACAAATGCTTTTTCCTGTATTGACTGATGTAGCAATGCATTGTTTCAGGTTGTCAATAGAGTTGAGTGTGTTGTAGTTTGTGTTTTTTAGGGAATTGTCTATTTAACCTAAGATGTCAAACATTTGTGAATGTATTTGTTTATAGCATCCTTTTCCTTATTGAGGGTGTGTAGTAATACTCCCTGATCCATTCCTGATATTGGGAATTTGTACCTTTCCTGCTTTCTCTTTTGTCAGTCTTGCCAGAAGTTCACCAATTTTATTGATCACTTCCCAAAACCAGCTGCGTGTTTCGTGAATTTTCTCTATGCTTTTTCTGCCTCTGTCTCTGCTGCTTCTGTATCTTCCTTTTCAGAATCTCTATTTATTGAGGTTTTCTATTGTTCCATTTTTTGAGTGTGTTCATAATTTTTCAGCATTTTTTATTTGAGCTACCTTAATATTTGTTAAAGATAATGCTAACATCTCTGTCATCTCAATGTTGGTATCTATCAATTATCTAGTTTCATTCATTTTGAGATCTCTGGGGTTCTTATTACGACAAAGAATTTTATAAGTAAGACCCGGATATTTTCCAGTTATGTGACAAGACTCCATATCTGTTAAACCTTCTGTTTAGCTAGTTTTTATTGACATAACTCTAGCAGAGGGGGATGGGGTACTGCCTTCTTGCTTCCAGGTGGAAATAGAAGCCCTGGTCCCTCCACTTGGCATATGTTGACTCCTGAGGTAGGAAGATATCTTATATTTGTATGGTGGAGTTGGGATTTAAGAATCCCTACTGGTCTCCACCGATATAATGGCAGTCTTATTACTGCTGGATGATGAATGGAGAAAAAATATTAATAATTTTTTAAGTTTATTTATTTACTTTGAGAGAGACAGAGAGAGCAAAAGTGGGAGGAGGGGCAGAGAGAAAAGGAGAATCCCAAGAAGGCTCCACACAATCAGCGCAGAGCCCAATGTGGGGCTCAAACTCAAAAAACCCTGAGATCATGACTCAAGCTGAAATCAAGAGTCACACACTTAACCAACTGAGCCACCCAGGCGCCCCAGTGAATGGGGAAAATCTTAGCTGTCTCACAGTTGTCCCCTGGTACAACCCCCACCGAGGAGAGGAGAAGTATTTCCTTACTGCTGGATGAAGATGGAAATTCACACATTTCATACGGTCTCCACTATCACCATGGGAAGAAAGACCTCATTACTGGCTAGAAGATATAAAAGTACCAGTTTTCCATGTAGCCTTCTGTGACACCAGCCCTAGTAGAGGACAGGGCACTTAGGTGTAGCCTCACGAGGGTGGAAGTCTAGGGTCTCCATTTAAGTTTTGCTGGCATGGGTGGGGGCAGGGTCACAGTTTTCTCTGCGATGTTTGTATAGAGTAGTTATTTTCTTGTTTGTCTTGCTAGTCTTTCTTTTTTCAGGTCCTTTCGTTAGAGAGGCAGTAGGACTTTGTTGGGACATTTGTGTCTGTGCCTGTTGGCATTTCAGGGTTGTTGGCATCTTCAGTGCCTTGGGGTGTATGTAGCAAAAACAAAAATTTGAAGACCTTAGCTACCAAGTCTTTCCTCTGGTCCTGAGGTTACTAAACAGTCTGTCTTATTCTTCCCACTATTCAGTGTCTTCTTATGTTTGTTTTTACAAGTAGTGTCCAGGGTTTAACTGTGCTTAAAAGTATCTCTACTTTATTTTTCCAGAAGTCAGTGTTGAGACAGATATATTTAAACAAGAAATTTGACTCCTTCCATTTGAAGGTCTATGTTTATTTAGGGAGATATAATGTAGATATTTTTAACATCATTAAAACCCCCTGAAATCATGTAGTATGCACTCACTGTGTCTTACAATGTGTCCATAAAGTTCCTTCTGAGTTATTGCAGGTAGTGGAAAGATTGTCCATTTTCATTGTTGTATAGGATTTTATCGTATGCATTCACCACAATTTATTCTTCCATTCTATTGTGGATGAACATTTGGGTTGTTTCTATTTGTTAACTATTATAGAATTATAGTATAGAATAATGTTGCTATGTGCCATTTCTGCATTTCTTCCTTGTGAATATTTGAATATCAGGCACATGCTGAGGACTGGAATTGTTGGTCATAGAGTATTAATATGTTAAGCCTTAATAGATACTGCCAGAGTTTCCCTTAGGGATTTGTCCAATTTACAGTCTTACCAATGCTATTTGGGGATTCCAGTTGTCCTCCATTTTGCAAACACATGGAATTGCCAGTCCTTTCCATTTTGCCCTTTCTGCTAATTGTCTTGTAAATCGATTGGAATTTCACTAGTGATTAAATAAATTGACCATCTTTTATTAGATCATAGGAAATCAAAACAAACACAAATCAAAAGGTGTATCAGGACTCTGAGGACCACTACTTAAGTAAAAGTATTAATGAAGGTGATCACTGAGTGAAATCCAATGCGTTTAACCCACTTTGTGGGAATTTTAGGTTTTTTGAGTTACCCGTTAGTATGAGTGTCCTTTCAAGACTTTAGAGTAGCTTACTCTTATTTTAAGGAGCGGGGGCACAGGATGAAGTCGCCCCTGCAGGAATTTCTGATGTTAGTTATGCAGGAGAGAGGTTGAAACTGAAGTTGGAAAGTAAGATACAGGCAGGTCTTGGGGCTGGCTCTCTTACTCCCCTTCCTAGATCTGGACTTAACAGAATCTAGTCGTGCTGGAGGGTCCCAATGAAGAACATCCCCTTTGCCAGACAGAAACAGGCCAAGAGCTAGGCAAGGAAACAAAATGAGAAGTAGACTATTTTGCATTCACCTATTCAACAAATGTTGATTGTGCTCCTTCTAGAAACATGTACTGGTCCAGATACTGGGAGCACAGTGGGGAGTAGAACAGATGAATTTCAGTCTTCATGAGCATTAATACCCTACGCAAGATCATTCTTTTGTATAAAGTAGGGGTTTTTTTCTATGTGAATTTTACATTTTGTTTATTTTGCTTTGGTTTTCTTTCTGCTTTTCAGTATATTCATACAGAGATCTTCCAGCTTGGTCTTGTCTAAGCCACAGAAAAAAAAGGAAAAGCAATGTTCACTCATAGGCTAAGACCCTCTTGTTTCGAGTTCTTCAATGTGCCTCAAAACGTAGCAGCTGGTCTTCGGGCACTCCTAACAAGGAAAAACATCGCCGTATACCAGCTGAGAGATTCAGCTGGCCTTCACAAAATGATCTTCTTTCTACATTAAAACCTATGGGTTCTCTGGTTTTGTTTGTTTGTTTGTTTTTGGTTTTTTTTTTTTTTTTTTTGCTTTTGTTTTGTTTTTGTTTTCAGGGAGATGACAGTTTTCAAAATCAGTGTGAGGAACATACAACTGGGACAATAACCAGAGGTCTGTCAAAGTATTAAGACAAAGGGTTACTTGGGGGGTTTGTTTGTTTCTGACATGAAAATAAAATACAAAACTTAAGGAAAAAACTTTGAACTTGGGATGCACAGATTTGGGCATATTTGAAATATATGCAGTATTTGTGTATGTGTGTGTGTGTGTGTGTGTGTGTGTGTGTGTGTACATGCATTCATTTAGTCAAAATCAGCTTTCACTAGATTTTTAAATGGATCTGCGGTATGGAAACAATGAAAATCGCTGGATAGAGGATAAAGATTGGGAATATTGGTGGGCTGTTAGCGACCAAAGCTTTAGAATAACAAGCAACGCTTTGAAGGCAAATCATAGATAGTCATGGATATGTGTTCTCCTAAACTCTTCTTCTTTGCATTATTTTTGAAGGTTATATACTTATTTCCTCTAGACCTGATAGTTATTTAGAGAAGCAATTTTTTTAATGTTTATTTATTTTTGAGAGCAGGGGAAGGGCGGAGAGAGAGGGAGACACAGAATCCGAAGCAGGCTCCAGACCCTGAGCTGTTAGCACAGAGCCCAACCTGGGGCTCGAACCCATGAACTGTGGCATCATGACTTGAGCAGAAGTTGGACTCTTAACCGACTGAACCACCCAGGCACCCCTAGAGGAGCAATTTTTAAGTTATTTTCCATGTACTTTGGGCATATGTTAATTTTTTAAAATACTACCTAGTTGTAATAAATTCTGATTAGAAGTTGTAGCCTGCAAAAATTTTAGTCCGGGATATTTTTGAGATAGGTTTTCATCCATTGCATGATCAGTTTTTCATGTGAGAAGAAACTGTGTTCTCCACATGATACAAACGTGTAAGTCCTACCTTGTTTATTATCTTATTCCAATCTTCGGTGTCCTTATTTTCTGTGGTCAATCTATCAAAGCCTGAGAGGACTATGTCGAAGTTTCAGATTACCATTGGATTTATGTCAGCTTGCCGTTCTGTATATTTGGTTGCTATCACTTGCTTTGTCTTCCCTGCCTTCTTCTTCTGGGACTTCTTCTGGGAGATCCCTTCTCCTTCCCTTGGGATGGGTAATCAGAACTCCTACCTCACATACTCCCTAGACAAGCCAGCCAATGAAATTACCCCCTTCTATGAGATAGAATTAAAAATAGTGAATAACCAGGCAGCACATGAGCTGAACTTTCAAAATAGGTCACTAACCAATGAGATGCTAGCTTTAAATAACCAATAAGGTCTGACTAACGCACACCAGCTGAGTACCAACGGACCATTCACCATAATCTATGGGAGGCTATTCAATTTTTGTCCAATGCAGGACTTCTCAGTGCCATTTTGAGGTATTGATCTTAATGCTTTATCTCTTTGTGAAGGAGTGATATGCAGAGGCCTTATAAGGGGGAAGTTGCCTGGGACCATCTTTCCCATCACATGGAGAGGTGTAGACAGAATGAAGTAAGACAAGGGAGACCAAGATAAAGAAGGAAGGAAAGCACATAGGGTTAAGACCCAGGGACAGAATAAGAGTAAAGCAGACTACTCATGATATGATTTGAGCACTTGGATTCATGTAAGCCTGATGCCTGGTGTCTGTGAATTTTTAAGTCATGAGTCAACAAATTTTCTGCTAGCTTTAACTTTCTTGAGTTTTATTTCTGTCACTTGAAATCCACGCCCTGCCTAATTTAATTTAATTATTTAATTTAATCCTATCATATATTTCACATATACTGAGAACATGGGAAAACAATTAAATGCTCATGTACCCACTACCCATGCAATACAAATGTACGTATTTAATGCATTTGGATTTAATGCAAATGTACAAATGTACAATTGCTTTGAGTATCTTCTCTACTTGTCCCTCACCTTTCTGGAAGGAACCTATTCCAAAGATGGCATCCTCAATCCAGCACATGTTTTATACTTCAGTACAAATGTTTTAGTCCATATATAGAAATAGTATATTATTGCCTCCAAGGTTTACGTAATTAGTATAGAAAGAACTCTTTGTTCTGAAGCTTTTTTCTCTTAATATCAAGTCTTCCAGGTTTATACATGTTGCATTTAGACAATCCACTCATTTCGAGTGCTTTGTAGGATGTCTTTTTATGAATAGACCATGATATATTATCCTTTTTGTTTTGTTTTGGTCTTTTTTTCAGTATTATTTTTAATAATATGCGTTGTTGCAATAACAACTCTACCTTTTTCAGAGTTTAGTTATGGTAAGTAGTTTGAAGGGGAATTGCTGAGTTGTACGCCATGTTAATTTTCAACTTTATTTTATGTTGCCAATTGTGATTAGGTTAATCCCACTAACAGTGTATGAAAGTCATAAAGAAAATTTTCTCTAATTCTTCTTAGGAGTTTTGAAGTTATCTTTACTCATCTATCCCATTAATCAACACGCAATTAATTTTGCAAATGGTAGAAAGAAAGGAACTAAGAGATGGAGTTATTAAACACAGTACAGAATTGAGGACCTAGAAATAGCACAGGAACAGCCAAACCTGGAAAGTTTTCAGCTCATTAGTGAAGACAAGAATGCCCATCTTGGGGCACCTGTGTGACTCAGTCAGTTAAGCCTCCGACTCTTGATTTCAGCTCAGGACATGATCTCACAGTTCCTAAGATCGAGTTTCACATAGGGCTATGCACTGTCAGTGCGGGGCCTGCTTGGGATTCTCTCTCTCCCTCTCTCTCTTCCTCACTCGCTGCTTGTGCTTGCTCTCTCTCTCTCTCTCTCACACACAAAGAAAAAGAAAAAAAAGAAAAGAATGCCTGTCTTGACAAAAGCAAGTACAGTTATATATTTATTTATATTAAGAGATTAATTAATTAATATTTATATTAATATAATTAAGATTTTATATATATATATATATATATATATATATATATATATATATATATATAAAGAGACCAAGAGAGATTGAGCATGAGCATGGGAGGGGCAGGGAGGAGAAGACACAGAATCTGAAGCAGGCTCCAGGCTCTAAGCTGTCAGCACAGAGCCCGATGTGGGGCTCGAACTCACAAACCATGAGATCATGACCTGAGCTGAAGTCGCACACTTAACCGCTTGAGCCACCGAGGTGCTCCATCATCCTGATCATTATTAATCATTTGGTTCATGTATTCTGTGAGTTTCTGCTGTGGGTGTTTACAATTTTGTGTTGAGTTTTATTTGTTGGACGTGTTACACTGGTCATTCCTTTAGCTAAGACTCCAGATATTTACAAGATATTGTGCCACATGTTTTCAGCTCCATTATTGTGATATTTTCCTTAAAAAGAAAAAAAACCTGATTCAGTACAATTATATTGTATCTCTCTATATCCACAGTAACTCTTTTCCCTTAGTAGATACTAGACCTCATATTAATACAGTAAATCTTTACTAACTTTCTGTAGGTTTTCTGAATTTTACTCTTTGCCTTAAAACTTTTTGTGTTGTTATATTTGAGAGTTGTCTACTGAAAATTTTACATGAAAGCTTGTTAAATTCATAAATAGCATAATTTGTATTTATTGTAATTATATATATTATATGTCTATATAATATATAAACTTATTTCTGCAACTTATATTTGTTCCATTTGTCATGATTTTGATCATAAAATGTTTCCATATTTTTTAATTTTTACTCTTCATTTTTTTGTATTGAATTTACTGAATTGGCTTTAGTTTGCCCTTTTTACCTTTTTTCCTACTAATTCTGAAATTAGGTTCCATTCTTGCAGTGGATACACTTAACATACGTCTCTATTCAACAAATTCTAAAGTTATCCATGTATGATCTTCTGCTGTATTTAGACTTATTCAGCTGTGATACACCTATTTTTAATTTATATGTGTAATATACATGTCATAAAAGACTCAAGACATATTTAAATTCAATGAACAGTTGCTATCCAGTAGAACATTGCCTTGCGTATCCTTATTCCACTCAGGTTCAATGTTCTTACTGGACCATATCTTCAGTGAAGGTCTGTAAATGGTAATATTTTGATTTGTTTCCTAAAAATATTTTTTCTTGGCCTATGTAATAATTTAGCTAGACATACGATACTAAATTGACCGTTATTTTCACTTTGGATTTTGAAAAATATCTGCTTCACGTAGTGCCTACTCTTATTGTTGACATGATGTCTTCTATTATTTGACCATTGCAAGTAATATTTCTTCACACTGGGGGCATTCCTATTACTTTATTCTCTAACATCAGCTTGCCTAGGAGTGGGCTTATTTTTGTTTTCTTGTCTTAAGGATTTCAAAATGAAGAATCAAAACTTCCTTCATGTATAAAGCTTTCAGCTGTTGTATATTCTGGTAGTTTCCTAATTTCTCTTTATTTTTGAGTATGTAAATCCTGTTTACACAAATGTTTGAAGCCCTTACGTACGTCTTAAGTGCTCTGTTCTGCTTTCACATTTGCTTCATTTTCGTCATTTCCCCAGACATCTTCAATTTCACTGATTCTTCAGCTCTGTTTAGTTTCTTTTTCAACCAATACATTAGGCTTTGAAATTCAGTGTCTACAACAAAATTTGTTATTATGTATTCTTTATATCATTTCTGACAATTGAAATTACTGATTTTATACTCGCTTTCAGACTATAGATGTTTTCTGAATAACTTAATCATACCTGATAAGCGTCCAATTTGGTATTTATTGCTTCATGTAGTTTCTTCCTTTCTTTTCTTTTCTTTTTTTCATTTTAGGCCTTTCTCTAGTATATTCTCACTCCCTTTGTTCCTGTAAATCCTGCCGCAAAGAATTTTTTTAATTTACTTTTTTGTGTTAAAATCTGAGAGTAATGATTGATGTACCTGTATTACAAATTCTTATTCTAACAAATTATCTAATAACTCATAACTATAGTAGGAGGATTGTTCTATATTAGTGCATTTTTCCCTACAACTCCACACATCTAGTCAATATCCTGTAATTTAGGGTGATTTCGTTTGGTAAAATACAATTGCTAAATCACTTTCTCTCGTAACTAATTCTATTTGAGAATGATTCTGCCTTGTGCTCGTATCCCCACAGAACTGATTCACAGAAAAAAACAAAAACAAAACAAAAAAACCAAAACATTCGGTATTCTACTGAAATAATACAAGTCCTACATAAATAATTCTTTCCTTTACATTACTTAATATAGTAGCCCTACCAATACATGCCTTGAGAGTTCAACACTGTCATCCAAATTCTTTCTAAAGCTGACAATTTCTCTCACTGAGTTAATCACCTCAACTTCAGTGGACATGACTGGCTGATATTATTGGAAGCACGACACCAGGAAAGCTCCATTTTCAATTTGGGCTCCTGCGGTGGGCATTCCTTTCAGTTGGCTGCTTCTCCTACAAAAGAAACTTCGGTCCTTCATTGGACAAAAGCTATATACTTGAGCTACGGAGTTGAGGTAGAAACAGTAAATTCCCTTCTTTTTAGGAAAGAACTTTGCAGGAAAAATGCAAAAAAAAAAAAAAAAAAGAAAAGAAAAGAAAAAAAGAAAAAATCTATGAGAAACCAAGATTCTAGATTTTTCAACTCAAACGTTCGATCTTCCCAGTGTTTAATTGCACCGTAAGTAAATCACACAATGTATGGATTTATAGGTAATTCTTAAAAGACGCAAGAGCGTGTTACCATATGCGGCAGCAGGCACTTTTTTTGGTGGGGGCAGTTTGTACCCTTTAAACCCTGTAATGAACTGAGGTTTAAAAAGGATTTCAGAATGAGATCGATAACGTTTAGATTACGTTGGAAGGATATTTTTCACTTTGTTCATGCGTGGGACAAAATACCCCGGTATCTTTCCCGTCATAGTCCAGCTTAAACATTTTGAAGGGAGCGACACAAATTATATAAAGTTTACTTGTGTCTACTTCACAGTAGACCAACAGAGGAGGCAGATTCTAGTAATTCCTTTCGTCCCTTCCCCATAGCAGCAAAAGCCTCAAATTGCTTCTGTTTCAATGAGGAGAACAACTAGGAAGCTCCTGAGTGTTAATTGCATGTCTATGCTATTGCTTCCAGTGTTGAAATGTCTAGTGACACCCAGTAACTACTTCTTTGGTCCCTTGAAGATGTTCTGAGGCAAGAAGGTGCATTTCTGATTCCTCAGTCAGCCTCCTGGGACCCCTGCTGCCTCCAGGGCGCGGTCTTTAAGCCTGCTACATGTGAGAATCCTGTGGCAACATTAAAATGTTCAGATGCGTGGGCCCCATCTTCAGCGGTTCTTATTTAGTTGGTATGGAGTGACTCAGTCAGGCATCCGCAAACTTATATGTCCTTCTTTCTCTTTTCTGGCGCATTTGACACTTGAAATTGTGATACTGTTCAAAGTCAAATCCTTATCATGTCTTCTAAAACTGTTCAACAACTGTTTTCCATCCCAACTGTCTTTTTTTTCTCTTCTTTTTTGGTTTTGTCTTCTTGCCTTCAGAATGGTCATAATTGGGAACAAAACCAGGATTCATTTACCGCACGAATATTTAACAAGGATATACTATGCGCCTGCTACTTTGAGAAAGGCTAATTTTATCATAATAAATAGAACAGACGTGGACCCTGACCAGGGGACGGTCACACAAATAAGTATCTCGTTGCAAATTCCAACCACTCATATAAAGGAAAAGCACAGTGCACTGAAGATCGATTTATGAAAACAGGAAATATAGGGGCAGCTAGCTGGGTGGGTGGCTCAGTGGGTGGAGCATCCAACTCTTGATTTCAGCTCAGGTCATGATCCCAGTGTCTTGGGATAAAGCCCTGCATGAGGCTCCATGCTGAGCGTGGAGTCTGCTTAAGATTATCTCTCTCACTCCCCCACTTTCCCCTTCCTTGTTCACACTCTTGAAGGAAAAGAAAGAAAGAAAGAAGAAAGAAAGAAAGAAAGAAAGAAAGAAAGAAAGAAAGGGAGAGAGAGAAAGAAAGAAGAAATAAAGGAAGAAAGAAAGAAACTTGAAGAATAAAGAAAGATTCCCATGAAAACAGATCTGGAGGAGACGAGTGTCAGGTAATGGACGATTCTAGGTGTTACCCTGTGTGCAGTGGGAAGACACTCATTTTAATAAAGTATTAATACAATAAGATTTGGGTTGGAAATGGGGCCTCCAGATGGCTGCAAAGAGAATGGATTAGCAGTCAGCAAAGAAGGAAGGGGGAGAATGAGCAGTTCAACTCGAACCAAGCACTAGGCTAATGGAAAGTTCCACCTTGGTTCTACTTTGGCAGAACTGACATCATAACAGAAGGAGACCATCATGGAAAAGGTAATTTCAGCATAATGTGGTACCAGCGGGGAAAGGTCTGGCAGAGGGTGGTAAGTTAGAGAATCTGAGGTGTGGAAAGACAGCCTGCCAATTGTAAGAGAACTCAAGGATCTTCCAAGATCAGGAGACACTGATCGCTTCATACTCAACATTTGGCACTGAGGGGCTGTGAACACACTTGAACATTTGCTCGTTCCATGATAAACATTTACTGAGTGCCTACTGTGTGCTAAGCAATTGCCGTGCACTGCATATATATAATTTTTTTTCTCCCCCCACCTGCCAACATAGAGGTCATTTTACTTCAAATGGCACTCTGGACTTCTACTTTACAAATGTACTTTAAAAAGACATTATTCCTCCATTTTGACTCTCTGTCCTCCTTGTACATGAAAGTGAGTCCCTGACTTATCACTATGACTTCTATGCATCCTGTATACTAAAACATGTTTCTCTGTGGGACCAGTGCCCGTGTGAACGAGTCACCGTAAACACAAGAGAAGGAACATGTTAAGTTGAGAGCCCATTTTACAGGGAGCAGTAAAGCAATACCCTCATCACTTTTTATTTTGAATCTTGCTGTTATAGTATATTGCAACCTCCTTCTCACAGACAGAAGGAATAATTCAATTTATGTAAATTTATAATCACCATTTCAAGTGAAAATTGTGAGACATTTGGGATTTAGGAAGGCATGACAAAGGAAAAACATTTTCAATGTCAGATATTAACAACGTTGGCTGACGTTAGCAATGATATGTGTTCTAAGGAATTTAAGGAACACTAAAAGCATCCTCAATGACTCCTAGGCTGTGGCCCCAAGACAATGGCTGGCTTCTCAAAGCATAAATAACCTTAAGTGACTAGTTTTGTATGAGGCCACTCAAACTGAAACCTTGTTACAGCACTAAGGCTAATGGCCTAAAACAGGGAAGGAATTATTAAAGTAAATAAATGTGGTAAGCTAATTTCATCCTCTTCGTCAGTTAGCATTTTTTTTTCTTGTGATATATGTTGTAAGTGGAAGTTAGGGATTGTACCTTATTATAACCACGAATCAAGGTATATAGACCAACAGAAAAATAAAAATTACAAGTTGTTAGCAAAAACGACAGCCTTGAAAACCTATTATTTTTTAGGTTTTTTAATGCTTATTTATTTTTGACAGAGAGAGAGAGAGAGAGAGAGAGAGAGAGAGAGACAGAGCATGAGTGGGGGAGGGGCAGAGAGAGAGGGAGACACAGAATCCCAAGCAGGCTCCAGGCTCTGAGCTGTCAGCACCGAGCCTGACGCGAGGCTCGAACTCACAGACTATGAGATCATGACCTGAGCCGAAGCTGGACGCTCAACAAACTGAGCCACCCAGGCGCCCCGAAAGCCTAATATTTTTGATTTCAGCTTCTATCTAACAGTCTATACTTAAAATCCATTTAAGTTTTACAAGTGTAGTTTAATTCCAATATATTCCACCTGGCACCTGTACCCAGAGAAGGGCAAAAGTTAGTTAACCTAAACGTCTTAGTTAGATACGGAAGACACATTTGTACTGTTATTTGAATGACTGTCTTCATTCTGGGAACGTTTAAGATGGCAAGCAATAGATCCAGACTATATCAACTTACACATCCCAGAATGAACTGCATTAATTCTAAGACAGATATCAAGTCCAACTGAGCTCACCATACATTTTCCTGGTTCTCTTTTCCAAATGGAAGATACTCGTTCCATTTGCCTGTAAACAAATACCTTCCCTAAACTATGAAGAGAAGCAGTAGGGCTGCAAATGTTTTTTCTCTTAGAACTTTTTAGATTAGAAAGATAAGTATCTCAATAAAGCAACCAAGCAAAATGGAGGATAACTATAAAATCTTAAAAGTGTTAGAAATAATGTCAAAGCAGGTCATTAAGATCTGCTTGTTGCTTAGATTTGGGCCACTGATTGTTGTCCATATGCTTTTGCCAGATAGCCTTCTTTGTCTATTTTAAAGATAGGTCATGTGATTCCAGCAATTCAATTCCATTATTACGATCAAGTTATCACGTGAAGAAGAAGGAATTAAAAGTAGATACCTGGTGCATTCATTCTCCATCTTTCCAGCAGTCTGCCCGCTAAGCCACATTTTCTCTCCCTAACATGCTCATGTGAATATTTAGAAAATAATGGAATAATACATCTCATGTCTATTTCAGTGTAATTGCATTAAGACAGTGTTGGAAAGTTAAGGCAAGGGGTGGGGGAAGCCAAACTAGCTAAATGTTTTCAGACCTGAAAAATATGTCATATAACTTGAGCCCTGGTTTTTATCCAAAAAAACTGTTGATTCTGCTCCCACATGTGCTGTTCAAAGTTATTTTGAGAATGATTTGGAATAATGTTAGTTACTTATAACAAATCTCTGACTTCCTTGAAATAGAGAAACCTTGGAAAAGTGAATACAAGAAAATTTGAAGGTCCACCAATGCTTAATAAGAAAAATATCTTTCCAAATGGTATATCAAATTACTTCATAGGTTGTCATTTTCAACAAAAAAATAACATGAGTTTTATCCTTAATTGTTGCTACTACTGACTAATTTAACAATCAAAGGAAGATATTTGAGAATACTTAAAATTCCAACTAAATCAATATTAACAGAAAAATAAGGTACTTTCATTTCTTGTATTAATAAAAATATGAACCAATAAATCAAAATGTTTAAAGAAAAGCAAGCATGACAATTTTCAGCTGTAGTTAGATTTATTTTTCAACTTTGCCTGTAATCTTTTTTTTTTATTTGTTACACCCTTTGAATTTCTAAAATATAAATGAAAAATCCAGCCTTAGGAGGATGAAGGGTAGACAACCCATTATTAAGACATTTAGACATGGTAGACATTTTTCACGTAAAAATCAAACAAATCAGATGCTTTAAGTTGATTATCTGTCACTGGGGCACTGTTCCCTACAAAAATGTGAGCACTGTTAGAAGACCCCCATACTAAGTTTGAGTGAATTTCACAACAGAGACACAAGTAGAAAAGTGAAGAAAAGAAGGGGGTGGAAGTCGGGGAAATCTAACCAAGTCTCCACATTAATTAATCCTAAGCACAGATTCCTTAGAACCGACAAAACATTAATTACTGCTTCTCACACTCATGTGCAGATACCCACAGTTTTATGCACTTACAGGCAAATGGATGGATTCCTCTTTTATGAGGATGTCATGTAATCCCTCTTTGGGGAGGCACTTCTTACAGAATTGCAAACTTCTTTGTCTTCCATTCTTTTTTAAGCCTCATGTGTTCGAACATGGTTTCATGATTCAACGCATTTCATCTTTGTTGTATGTCTCTTAATAAAATTTGGATACCTAAGCCAAGTTAAGAAAAAAAAGGTCCAGCTAATCATCCTAAGCAATCATTCATTAGTTGGGTGCGTTTTCCAACTGTTCTGTTGATTCTTCACATTGGTCATTGGATCAAGCACATGTATAAACCACCGGTGACTCTAATGGCCATTGTGAGCTCGGAGCAGGCCCCTCTGTAATTCTCAACTCTGTGGTCAATCAGCTACATGGTTTCTAAGAGGACAAGTTCTTGGAAGTTCCCTTTTCTCAAAATTATTGGAGTGTAGTGTACCTACATTTATTGCATTTAAAATCCAAAAAAATATTAAACACATAAGCTTCTTTGTTTAATTGCAAATTACTTCCCCAGAACATATTTATATGAGGCTAACTATAAATATAAATCCCACAGATAAAACTTCTCTTTGGGTTCTGTGCAAGAGGATTTTATTTTTTTATTTATTTTTTAATTTTTTTTAATGTTTATTTATTTTTGAGACAGAGAAAGACAGAGCATGAATGGGGGAGGGGCAGAGAGAGAGGGAGACACAGAATCGGAAGCAGGCTCCAGGCTCTGAGCCATCAGCCCAGAGCCTGACGCGGGGCTCAAACTCACGGACCGTGAGATCATGACCTGAGCTGAAGTTGGACGCTCAACCGACTGAGCCACCCAGGCGCCCCAGTGCAAGAGGATTTTAAAGAATACATACTAAAAATCTGACACAAATCTATTAAGTAAAAGAAGATGTCTGCTCTGGATAAAACTCTTCCCACAACTCAATTTTCAAAGCTAGCGATTTCCCCCACAAAAGTGGCTATTTAAAAAATAAGAAAATTCCTTAAAACTTCTCTGTCATCAAGACATAAACACTAGAAACCTTAGAACAGATTCAGGATGGACAAGTCCCAGACCATATTTGCAAATTTTCTTTTAAGAAATTAATTATTGAGGTGTTTCTGTTACTTAGCTTGTACTTGATGAATGAATAACTAAGTTTCTTCATAGACGCTTTTACTAGAATATTTTGGATATACAACCCTTTAAAGTACCCTCATTTTGTTTCTAATTCTGCAGTGTATCTGTAAGAGTACTGGAGCATGAATTCTCTTTTCCATAAATGACATTTATTTGGGATGAAATCTCTCCTTTGTTATTTCTTGACAACTAGTAGTGAGGAAGGACTACTTTTCCCAAGGTGCACTGGAACACTTTAATTTCATGATGAATACAAACACAGTAGTTATTTTATAGATAATTTTAATGCATCGTTGTTTTGTTCCCGAGATACCCAAATGCCCAGCAATAACCCTAGAGCATGTATAAAGGCCAAAAAATGTGTTAAAATTATAAATACTGTCTAAATTGAGGCTTTTCCTGAATTGTCATCCCTTCTAAAATATTGTTACTACAAGGTTACAGGCTTCTTGGCTGCTTCTTCTTATATATGGCTTCTCTCTTGTAGTTAATCTGGAATTATGAGTATATTTTCCTGCACCACTAAGTCCCCATCATTTCTTTGTATTTCCTACATTTTGGATCGCTGTTTGGGAGACTGTGAGAAAAATGAATGTGCAGATATCCTTGCCAACAAGCAGCAGATATAAACTAGAAAATTCCATAATATATAAAGAAGAGCATTTGTAACATATTGATATTGAATCTTTGTGCTAGGAAAATAGAGCACCTGTTTTGTGTGAAGGATGAAAAATTTCAAATTTACATATGTGCCATATCTGTAATCAGAATAAGAATACTTATCTCTGGTTAATGAGATTAAGGGAGAAACATTTATTTCTTCATTCTTTTTGTTATTGTTTTCAGAACTGTTTTGTACTGTTTTAAATATGAAAAAATTAGATTTAACAAAAATAAGAAAAGATCTGGATTGGTGTTTTCAGGAAAGAAAGAAAGAAAGAAAGAAAGAAAGAAAGAAAGAAAGAAAGAAAAAAAAGAATGGGAGAGAAGAGAAAAGAGAAGAAAAGATAAGAGAAAAAGAAAAAAAAGAAAAGGAAAGGAAAAAAATACAGAATGAGGGAAAGAAACTTAATGTCAAATGTTATTCAGTTATATGAAGTGGGATTCAGCCTACAAATTCAAGTTTTTAAAGTAATTTTATTGGAGCATGCACACACGCACACACACACACACACACACATACAAGTTGTCAAACTTACTAAAAAGAGAAAGGTAAAATCCACAATAAAATAGTAATATTTTAAAAAATGGGTTTTCTTTGAGTTGTGTTTATTTTTCCCCCAAATAATATCACAGGTATGCAAATATTTTCTACTAATTATGAATGTCTCTATAATGTCAGACTAGATACTAAATGGAAAAACTTATTTGAGATCTGAAGTTAACTTCAAGTATCTTACATATTGCCTGTGGGGGGAGGTAAGCAATAAAATATATTCACAGAAAACAAAATGTCACAAAAAGAATGTTAATCTATCAGTCACTAAATGGGATGACACTATTTTCCGCATCTACACCATGGCAAATAATTCAATTTGCCTAAGATATTTTGGTGATATTATTAACATTAGTATTATATATAAATGGAAATCAACTTGAAATTCTATAAATGCATTTGAACTTCATGAATGTTGCATTTTTGTGTGTCAATGTGTGAACTGTGCCACCACTTAGTGCCACCACTAAGCAGTGGGTACATAGCACACCTATATCATAAAGAATTAGCCCTCAGTAGAAGTAGAAATAAGATCTTTAGTCATGAATTATAAGCATCAATGATAGCAAATTAACAGTTGCAGGGTTCTTTCCTACACCATAGCTAGGGTTTTCAAATATCCCCTAAAAGGGATCAGGAAAGGGGAGCCTGGGTGGCTCAGTTGGTTAAGCGTCCGACTCTTTTTTTTTTAACGTTTATTTCTGAGACAGAGAGAGACAGAGCATGAGTGGGGGAGGGGCAGAGAGAGAGAGAGAGAGAGAGAGAGACACAGAATCTGAAGCAGGCTCCAGGCTCCGAGCTGTCACCCCGACGCGGGGCTCAAACTCACAAACCGTGAGATCATGACCTGAGCCGAAGTCGGTTGCTCAACCAACTGAGCCACCCAAGCGCCTCAAGTGTCCGACTCTTGATTTTGGCTCAGGTCATGATCTCACAGTCGTGAGACTGAGCCCCGCTTTGGGCTCAGCACAGGGCGTAGAGCCTATTTGGGATTCTCTCTCTCCCTCTTTCTGTCTGCCCCTTCCCCACACGCGTGCGCACGTTCGCACACACACATAGACTCTCTCTCTCTCTTTCTCAAGATAAATAAATAAACAAAGAAGAAGAAGGAGGAGAAGGAGGAGGAGGAGGAGGAGGAGAAGAAGAGGAGGAAGGAGGAGAGGGAGGAGGAGGAGAAGAGTCAGGAAACTATTATTGTCATTGTAGAATAGATAATTGTGTTTTAGAGATTGATTCTCCCCCAGAAATCCATCCAGCGGCAGGACAGGAATTAGACACTTGTTTTCTCTTTCTCTTGCAGTGACTTTGTACTAAACCCCATATGCAGTTTGTCCCGGAATGTTAGACTTGGGTCCATCTTTGTTGGAAGTCAAGATCAAGCAGGCCCTATTGTTGTCTTGTCCCATGAGCTAACAAAAGGAGTGCTGGTGCAAGACGAGACATTAAGTTTCTCCTCTAAAACTTGTTCTGGGGTTGGGATTGCCAGACTCCTAGGTGGCCTCCTTTATGAAAAACAAAACAAAAAACAAAACTCAAACCTTGTTCTTAACACGAAGAAAACAAAAGGCAGCATGTTGTGTTACAACCTCTCAGTATGACAAGCAGTTGGTATAATGTGCGTGGAGGTCCTTAACTTTCCACTTCTTCCACGAACCATTCATTGCTTGACTAATTGGGAGCCGAGGGGTGACTTAGCGTCACCCAGTAGATTATAACATTTTAAGATCTGGGTTATTGTTTATGTGTCTTTGTATCATTCAACAGTGAAGGAGCCATCGTTCATTATTAAAAATGTCTCCTTAATCAATGACAGGAGGAATGAATGATTACTAAAGGAAGAGTAATTTCATCGAGGAGCATTTGTCAAGGATTTCCCCACTCGTTCATGAAAGAAGATATAGCCTGCTTTGTGCTCACTCTGCTAAGGAAGCCTGTAGTCAAAAAAAGGAAAAGTTACCTAACCAGGTATGTCCTACCCTGGGTTTTGTTTTTGGAGAGGCACGAGTGTGATGAGCTTCACTTTACAAAATAAATTCTCAGATCGTTTCAAATGCAGACGAAGACAGAGAATCCTAGAGCCAAAGCCACACATCTGAAGATCATGTGCAGCTGCAGTCAGTAATGTCATAGGTAAGATAAGAATAGTAGCCACAATGCCCGCCAAACTTCCTTGGCATTTCCTCTGGGGTTTCAGAGCTTGTACCGACCTTTCTTATTTTTTTAAAGAATTTTTATGTAAATTCCAGATAGTTCACATACAGTGAAATATTGGTTTCAGGAATAGAATTTCAGTGATTCCTCACGTACATACAACGCCCAGTCCTCATCACAAATGCCCTCCTGAATACCCATCACCCATCTAGCCCATCCTCCCATCCACTTCCCTTGGTCAACCCTCAGTTTGTTCTCTATCTTTTTAAAAATTTTTAAGTTTATTCATTTTGAGAGGGGTGGGGAGAGAATGTAGGGAAAGGGCAGAGAAAGGGGGAGAGAGAGATTCCCAAGCAGGCTCTATACTGTCAGCCCAGAGCTCAATAACACAGGGCTCGAACTCACGAACCCTAAGATCATGACCTGAGCCAAAATCAAGAGTCGGATGCTTAACCGACTTAGCCACCTAGGCACCCCAATGTTCTCTATCTTTAAAAGTCTCTCATGGTTTGTCTTTCTACTTAATATTAGCAACTTGGCTTCTAAGGTACCTTCAAATGTTTTGCCTCTATTGCCACATTCTTGACAATATAGTTAAAAAGTAACATCCTGTATTTTTTAACTTGAGTTATAAAAGTGGTATTTGATTCACACTGATCAATATTTGATTTTATGACATATAATCATAAGTAGAATTTAAATATCACACATCACCGAGGGAACTTTAAGACTTGATTTAATTTTAACTGTCAAAAATGAAACCACCTATTGTTAGCATTAATCCTATGTTGGACTGTCCATATTTTTATTCCAGATCACCACGAACTAGCCGTGTGAACTTGCCAAGTTACTTAACCTCTCCGTGCCTAGATGCTCTTAATACCTATGTCCTATGGGGCACCTGGGTGGTTTAGTCGGTTAAGCGACCGATTCTTGATTTCAGCTCAGGTCATGGTCTCATGGTTTCTTGAGTTCCAGTTCTCATATCGTGCTCTGCGTGCTGACCATGCAGAGACTGCTTGGGATTGTCTGTCTTCCTCGCTTTCTGCCCCTCCCCCACTCATTCTCTGTTTCCCTCAAAATTAATAATAATAATAATAATAATAATACCTATGTCCTAGTGTGGTCAGCAGGATTAAATGGGATACTTCACGCGAAGAGTTTAGTGTAGTGCTTGAGATATAAGTAATTAACAAATGTTAGCATTATTTCTATTTTTACCAAAATGATTACTTTGGCAAGCGCTTTGTGATAGAATGGAACAGCACTTGGAAGTTAGGAAAAAGGCAACATTTGAACTTTGTGTCTTCTTGAATTATGGTTTTATTGTTTCAAGAATTTATCACAGAGGGAAAAAAGGGGGGGGGGTGAAGGATGAAAGTTTCAGAAGTCTCCAAATACAGAATTTATCGTCTCTTCCCCTTGACTTTTTGTTTTTTACGCTGTGCAATTCTAGTCCTAGGAAAAATTAGCCAATTTGGATTGCATTTTTAGAAAAAAAGCTACTTTTGAGTCTTTAACATCTTTAAAGTTTTTTAAAGTGCCATTTCTGTATGTTTCAGTGTTAATCCTACTATTTTAGTTAATCTCTAAACAACATGCTGCTTTAGAACCCTTTAGACAATCATAAAATGAACATGAGTAAATTGACAATGAGCTCCTGTCAGAGCTTAAGACCATTCAAATGCATTGGGTTGTCAGAGTGTTCTTCCAGAAGTGGAAAAGAAATTCAGTATCAGAGACAACGAGGCACATGTGGTTGGCTGGGACTTAACTCAAGGAACCGAAGAGCCTCCGTGCACATTCTTGTGATATGTCTGTATCCCTTCTACCACATATGGTCCCATCACTGCCCAGAACAGATGAGGGGGAGCTCCCTGGCCAGAGAGTCAGCACTTGGTGGGTTTGAGGATGGAGAAGGGCGAGTGCACCCAAGTAACTACTCTGAAGTGTGGGCCATTCCTCTTCTTTGAAAGACACTCCAACTGAATATGTTTAACCTTTGCTGTCTCCCTGTCCTACGCCCAATCAGTATATAACCAACTGTCGGACAGAAATCAAGAAACCCACTCGAGAAATCAATTTTGGTAAAGGCAAAAGGAAAGATATGGCGAGGAACTAGAATGATCACCATAGCGCGAGGTACAATTTTACATCTCTGAAATTAAAAATGCACACGGAAAGAAATTATTTTCACTACAAAAGATTAAAGACCAAAATTAACTCAAAAGGAACAAAACGGGCAGAGAACGTCTTGCAAATATCATCCGAAACCTATCATCAAATAGGCACTTAGTATTTTTACCATGTAAAGATCTGTAAGCATAGAAAAAAAAGTTCTGCAACTCATTCTAGAATGCTACAAAAAATCTTATTCTAACAACACATAAGAATGGAACAGAAAGGAGAAACATTTGCCAAGTTTTATTTCAGGATACGGATATAAAAATGTTAAAGAAAACATTACCAAATCAAATTAATCAAGTCACTAAAACAATAATCAGAAATAGGTATGACTTACCCTAGTAAAATATGACTGCTTCAATGCTACAAAATTTTCTAACATGTTTTCACTACAGGAAACATTTAACACAGAAAATATAGAATCTCAATAAAAATAACAAAAAAAAAGCATTTAAAATCGGTGGACATTCCTGATTTAAAAATTCTTACAGTAATTGTGATTTTTTTATAGATGCAAATATCTTCAAGTTATTCTTTTAAGTGAAAATAGGATGTTACAAAAGTTGGATTTGGGGTGCCTGGGTAGCTCAGTCGGTCAATTGACCGACTCTTGATTTTGACTGTCACAATCATGGGTTCCAGCCCCGCATCAGGCTTTGTGCTGACAATGCTGAGCCTGCTTGGGATTCTCTCTCTTTCTCTCTCCCTCCCTTACCTGAGCTCTCTCTTTCTCAAATAAATAAACTTTTTTGAAAATTTTAAGAAAAAAAAGTATATGGATTTAAAAATGGGATCACATTTCTACGTTAAAATATGTATTATATATAATATTTAAGCATGTATTTCTGCATATCTACGTATCTATACACACACACACATACACATGCATATGTATACGTTCTGTAATGTTACACATAAGATTCAAATCATTGTCTGCAGATTAGGTCTTATAAATAAGCTGAATTATTTTCTTTTTTCCCTTTTTGCTTCTCAAAAGTTTCTATGTGAATACCGGTTGTAATTTTTAAATATTTAATAACATTATTTTGAAGTGTAAAATCATAATCGCTGTTTTCCCAAAGTTAGATTATAACGTATATAAACTGGGAGTTTCATAAAATTCTGAAGCCTGTCAGTTTAGTTTACCCACAGTGGGCACCTGAGATCTTTGAAAGCAGTGATAATTCATCCTTACAAATATTTGTGGGAATAAATAAGTTGGAAGCTTAGGTGTCCTTAAGGTATTCAAAACCTAAGTTGAGTGAAATATACACATAGATTGCCAATTTTATAACGTTTTGATAAATGCCAAAACAGAAAAACGTGCAAAGAGCTGAGTGATCTATGCAGGCTGATCTTTTAGTTCCTCTGTTGGAGTAAGCACCCTGCAGCCCCAGGATCTTTGGACATGCTCACTCTGCTTTCCCACTTTCACAAAGGGTGTCACCTTCTCCACCCCTTGGTCTCCGCTGAAATGGTCCTTGTCCTCAAAGTCTTCTCTTTTCTGACCAACCAAATGAACGAAAGTCAGATTCCACTGCTGTTGTTATTCCTTTATCGTCACTCTTTAACCTTCCTTGCAGATTTCGTCCTGACCCATTCCCAAGCTTGCAATTACTAATGTTTCTTTTCCTGTTCATTTTCATTTTGGCAGTCTCCTCAATGAGAATTCAAGGTCCTGGAAGGAAAGATCATGTTCCTTTCATTTACTGTTGGGTCTCAGTCAATGACTACTACATAATTAATAAATATATGACTGCATTATAGAGCAATTAATGTCTTCCTTATCCATCGTTTTTAAAAGATTGAAAACTATATATGGGGTCAGTTCAAAACTTTTATACGTGTGGTAACATACAAATTACTTGTCTAGTTGATGTTCCGGGAAATTTATGTATATTAGAAAACAAAAGTGCCAGTTTTCATGGAATTTGGTAAGTGATTTGGGGTAAGTTTCTTAATGTCCCCCCAGCTTTTTTTGCTCCAGAGTAATGTGACTGTAATCACATACCTCTTTTTCCAGAACTGCTCTTTGTCTCACTAGCCTCAGACATCTACAAAATTTGAACTCAGATCTTCGCTGTAGCATTAACATTTTCTGATAAAGATCATAACATAGATCATTACATTTGAAAAAGAAAAAAAACATATAAATTATTGCTGGACTTTCTCATGCTCTGAATGAGGGTATAGATCTGGAAAATTTGTGACTTAACTTTCATATTATCTGGTGAGCTGCCTCGGTGCTTTTGGTAATGAAACTGTATATAATTACGTACACAAGTTGGTAGATAAGATATCATAGTCTAATATTGCCCTGTAAGTGTTTCAAGTGTTTTACCAAGTTTTCTCCAAATCGACCACAATCCCTGACACGCTAAGACACAGTGTGGGCTCTCAATAAACTTTTGCTGATGGATAATGAATGTATCTACGCAAGGTAAATGCAAGGTGGAGTTAATGTACGTTTTTATGATGATGCTTACGATGACAATCACGTGGCTCTATCAACTAGATGGAAATACGATAATATTGACATCTTAATCAGTATTGGTATAAGTGAAACACTCGTACATGAGGGTGTTCCACTGTTTCATTTTATCTCAAAATTAGGCATGATTAAAATAATGAGTGGTTTAATAGAAATCCCAGTTCTAAAAAAAATCCAACGCAAATACAAAAACAACACTTAATTCTTCCGTCACAGCATTGGACCTCAGCTAGAAGCAGCCTTCTTACATGTTTGGACAGAAAACAGCACTTTAGTCATAAATAATGTTTTTATTTAAATCATCTTGAATTAAAATGAAACCTTTGGCCCTGCTAGTAATTAAACAGCAGTGCTTTATACAAGCCTTATTCTAAACATGCAGACAGAGAAAAACACTTTACAAAGCAAAGTATACACAAGCTGCAGTGTTTTGGTCCATTAGGGAGGAGAACACCTGAAAAGCTTTTACTTCCCCCACTTAGGCTTTTTTTTTCCGTGGGCTGAAGTGTGATAATACTCGTGTCCCCCATATGGGAACCAGAGATTAGTCCCAACTAAACCATCCAACGCTCTCAGCTACCTGCACGCAATCGAGTAACCTCAGCTTAACTGATGTGTAGAGCTGGAATGAGAGTCACTCGAAAGAACTGGCCACATGGGGCACAAAGAGAGAAGGGCACTCACAAGTCCAAATACATTCTGTGCTTATTTGTCTCCTGCCGGGGTGGAAGAAAAGTCACCGCTCAGGGTGGCCTTATTCAATTTAACACAGCTGGAGGAACGGGCTGAGTCTCTCCATTGAAAACCCCCATGGATCTCTGGGCCAGTGGTCCCCCCCAGCCTGACAGCAGAAATCTTGAGTAGGACTCTCACCAACCACACTCAAGAACAAGGAACCGCCAGAGGGTGACGTTTAAAGCTTCTCAGCCTGAAGGCACAGTGACCTATGGGAGTGTGCCCTTCTGATTTTCTCCTCGCTCTATTGCCCTCAGAAGCTTAAAAGTCCAGAAGAAACTAAAAGAAGAGCTGTTTGAAATCCAGCTCCGCCCACCCCCCCCTCCTATATCGAGGCGGATCATTCCATTTGTAAAGTGATCGCACAAAGCAGAAGGGCAGCTTAAAATCAGATGTGAACACTCAACGTCCTTTGAGCTGTAAATGCAGACTCAGGTCCTGGAGAGTGTTGCAAGAGCGATGTCTGACGTCATCATGCCTTGTATGCCCCGAGTACAGTGTGGGTGACAGCGCCTCACATTTCAGGCTTCTAAACCTGTGAAAATTGTGGGAAATAAGCCTGGTTTTAGTTTAAAACCACTGACTGTATCGTGCTTAATTTTGAAGGTGTGTTGGGAACTAAATTTCTTCATCACAAAGAGATTAGAATTTATATGTAAAGCATAGGAGCACCTCGCAAACACACCTTAGATGTGTCTCACAGGCTTTTGGTCTCTTGTCCCCCGGCAAGTCGCCAGAACATATCTACATGGGACTACAGTTGGCCTTCTATGTAGTCTAATAATTTATTCTCCATGCAGCTTGCATAGGGAATTTTTCTCAAACTCTCACCTAATCAGATCCCTCCCTTTCCTGCTTAAAGTTTTCCAGTGGTTGCCCGTTTATATCATTATAACGTATAAACTGGAGAAAGCATGGTTTTTCATATGGTCTCCGATTATTTCTTGGTGTCTTTTTAAAACGAATAATGTTTGTTTTTGAGAGAGACAGAGCACGAGTGGGGGAGGGGCAAGGAGAGAGGGAGACACAGAATCCGAAGCAGGCTCCAGGCTCGGAGCTGTCAGCACAGAGCCCGACGTGGGGCTCGAACTCAAGAACCGTGAGATCGTGACCTGAGCTGAAGTCCAACGCTCAACTGACTGAACCGCCCAGGTGCCCCATCTTGCTATTTTATCTTAATAACCTCCTCCTCAAATAATCTTTTCAACAGTTCACATAGAAGTGTGTTGTGTGAATTTCATTTACTCACCTTCTTTTCACATTTCTATACTTTTGCATGTACTGAGTCTTTAGCAAATCCATCATTGCCAGTCTTGGTTGCAGAATGGAGTAATAAAAGAAAATTAAGATTTGCTAATTTACTTGTTCAGGAATGAGGCATGGACATCGGTTTTTCATACTCATGGATTCTTAGGTGCATTTACAACTGCGATTTCCAGGTTTAAATATTTACATTTTCAAGTTCACCAGTATAACTTTGGTCATTCTGGCTATCCCAACCTCCCCCAGTCCATGCTAGAATTATCTGTGTGATGTTCCTGTATCACCGTGTTCACATCCCCTGTGGCACTTACCCCATCTTACTACAGTTGTAATTGTAAATGGTAAATTTGGATGTGAGCTTGACACCTGTTTGTTGAGTGCCCTCTGTGTGCCAGCCACTCTATTATGTTAGTCCCTTAGTATACACACCATCCCCAATACTTTGAGGCTCATGGCTCAGCAGGAGAGGTACTGATTTAACTAAATGATTACACAACCAACTGGTTGATAGCAATCTATGGCACACGAGAAAACAAAATAATTTGAGTAGGTCGACAGAAGCTTCCATAGAGAATTGCATTCATGTTTAGCACAAAAAGTTGAGCAGAATTTCCCCAAACTCAGTAGAAGCAAGAATGTTCTCAGAAGTAGAAATAAGGTATCACTAAAGGTAATTTACAGTAGTGGGAGTAAGGCTACCAAAGACAGCAAGGAGCAGATCACAAAGTACCTTGAAGGCTATGATAAGGCCCCTAAATTCCATCCCAAGTACAATGAAAAGATGGATGTACCAAGAAGAGTTCAATCATAAGCACGGAAACCACTTCAGACGCCTCCCACTGGAGAATTTATTGCCAAGACTTGATTACAGAGGTGAAAGGGGTGTGGAGAAACCAAAAGGGGGACAGTAAGGTGACCTATAGTTTTGGGACACTTGGAGGACACTCCTTACCATTATGCTGAAGGGATACAGAGAGGGGGTGGTGTGGCAGAGCTTCCCATACAAGAAAAAGCTGTGATTGGCATTTCCGGTGATAACTGCGGCCCCACAGGAAGTTGAACGTTGGGCAGAAGCTGGAATCACAGTTGGGATACTGACTTCCCGTATTTCACAAATGACCAGGAAACCAGCCAGGAGGAAGGAAACGCCCTGTGATAGAGAGCAGCACAGGACTCTTTGGCAATGGATCTAACAGCAAATGGACACACCATCAAGCTGTAAGGCGCATGATATTTTGTGACGGTGTGATCAGGCGTAATTTAAAATACACTCATGTCTCTACAGTGCTCCTCTACACAGAGGAAGATAAGAGTAAGGCAGATTTAGGGAGGTTTCTGTTGCAATGATCCAGGCAATAGAAGAGGTAGTTGGACTAAGATGTTGGTTGGCGGTAGTGATGGGGAGAATGCCGGTGTTTGAAATATATTTAAGAGGCAGGTAGAAGCAGCAGGGATCATTTCTTGAAGGGAGAGGAATTTGGACTTTGTTCTTTATGTAATAGAGAGCCCCTGCAGGTGTTTTGATCAGGGGAGATAGAAGTAGTTTTATCCATTTGAGTTAAGTTGAATGGATGAGACCCTCAAGACAGGGAAGCCTGTTAAAAGGTTATTGCAATAGATCAAGCAGTAAGAATATCAATGTATCAAAGTAAACAACAAAACAAACAGGAAAAGGAAGGAATGCCAACGCAGTCTCGAGTGAATCTTATTTAGTGAAAAAAAATGAGTATGGAAATGAAATTGATTTTTAAAAACCCTTCCCAATGTATTTCATTAATTTAATAATATCTGAACTCAATACAAGTAATTTTATTAGCTTTATTGTTTGTAAGTCCAGAATCAACTGACATTTTGCACAGAGGCTAGTTCATTTGATTGATTTCAGTCTCAACATAGACAAGCGAACATCAAGCCCTAATGACCGCCTATGATTAATTCCCAATTTATTCACTCCGATAGCATTTGTCAAATGCCAGAAGGGTATTTTTATTTTCAAAACACTAAGGTACTAAGAAAATAAATATCCATGATCGTCTGTATAGAATGTTCTTCAACCTAAGTTTGAACTAATACATACCTGGCAAAGGAACAATTTTCCAGACATCTGTGAAAATCCTGTAATCTTTAGATCAGAAGTTAGCAGCCTCCAAATTTTTAGAGCATGAGGGCTCTATAATAATATCAATTCTTATTTTGTTTATTTCCTTATTTAATATTTGAAAATGTATTAGGTCAGTTCCCTCATTCATCATTCAACAAATACCGATTAAGTATTTATTATGCATCAGAGTCTATGCTAGGCTTTGGAGATACAACAATTAACAAACGACCACAAGCAAAGCTGCGTCCCCAAGTGGACTTTACATCCTGGTTCTCAATTAGTGTTTGGTGGGTGTGGGAAATAGCAGAATCCTCAAAATTCTTTTTGACGGGGACTACCAAACTTGACATATAAAATTTTAATATTGAAAGATATTTCGGAACTATCTATTTCACTCAATTTCTACAAAGGAAGGGAAATTCAAGAAGCCAGTAACAGAAGCTACACATATTTCCGGATTCCTTCATACTACACTTCCACTAAAATATCATCAGTTTTTACAAATGTATGGAGCACATCACTAAGATTGAGCCAAGAGAAAATCCTTTAACATTTATTCTGAATCTTTTCTGTGTAACGGTAAAGTATGCACTCACAGAATTAGACCTACAGCCATGAGTCACCTCTTCATGAAACGTCCAGATTCCGTATTTTATTCTCTTGCCCATTGCATTTTTATTTCTCATAAAAGTAAAATGCTACTGAGTTCTGTTCTATTTTCACTTCCTTTTTGAGGAGTAGGAGCCTGGTTACAAACACAGGTATACGTTAAGCCTGGGGTGGCTTTCTGGCTTGCAAAACTATGATTAAATGGGATAAACGAAGTTTATATTACCAAAAATTCTAAGAAAATCATTTTCTTGGGTAGGCTGTCTATCTAGTGTATGCAGAATTAATGATATGGAAAGGAAATTAAAATTGTATTAACAATCACTTCTATTCTCATCTTTATAATGTTCACATATTAGAAATTAAAAAGACAATGAGAACTTAAATTGAATTATCTTTAAATAGATTTTCATTCATTTTATTAAATAAGTTACCTTTTAGAAAGAACTATCCTTTATTTATCAGTATGATCCCTGTGAGCCGCACATACTCTCCAATTAAAGTGTTACATGCTTTTATTTTATTTCTTGTAGCTTTTTGAATATACGGACACTTGAAAATTATGGCATTAACTGAAAGCCCTGGAGAGTTATATTAACACTGATTTAAATAGTGTGTGTGTGTGTGTGTGTGTGTGTGTGTGTGAGAAACACACACCCATGCAAACACACACACACACACACACACACGCATTAAGTTAGGCCCAATGCAACAAACCAATGAATTAGGTATTTTTGCTACAGTTTGACAGAAGTAAGTTACAGGACAGCCAAGGCGCGAGGCATAACTGAGTTAAGGTTTCATCACAGCTAAGGTGTCCATTTCCATTGTTTTCTACACCACACTATCTTCAAAAGAGAATTCATTTTAAGTATGAAAGAGAACAGATCTTGTAACACAAACTAAAAATCCAAGAGATCCAATTCACTCCTTTAGGAAACAAAAGTGGATATATATAATAATCAGAAATAATCTTTAAAAACAAAAAGTTTGTTGGGCCACCTGAGTGGCTCAGTCAGTTGAGCAGCCAACTTCGGCTCAGGTCATGATCTCGTGGTTCACAAGTTTGAGCCCTGCATTAGGCTCTGGGATGACAGCTCGAAGCGTGGAGCCTGCTTCAGATTCTGTGTCTCCCTCTCTCTCTGCTCCTCATACTCTCTTTCTCTCTCTGTCTCTTTCAAAAATAAATAAACATTTAAAAAAGTTTATTTATTTATTTTGAGAGACAGAGAGAGCGCGCACACAAGTGGGGGAGAGGCAAAGAGAGAGAGGGAGAGAGAGAGAATCCCAAACAGGCCCCGCACTGTCAGCACAGAGCCCGACACAAGGCTCAAACCCACAAACCTTGAGATCATGACCTGAGCCCAAATCAAGAGTTGGCTGCTTAACCAAGTGAGCTACCCAGGCACCCCAGGAATGATCTTAATAATGGAAACCAAACCCTACTTTCTCCTACACCTCAGTAATGAAATAAATAGAAACAACCTTTAAGAAAATGATTTTGAATGACTCTCCCTGGAAAACCTCGCTTATATTTGTTGAAGAAGGGCCCATCAAGGTGAAGGAAATGGTAGATCACAGACATATGGGTGTCAGGCAGAAATGGCATGTCCCAGATAAAGTGGGAAAGAAAAATCTAGGTCCTGGATACAAGAGGTGACATGAAACAGGTTTCCTGTGAGCAGACAGACTTCAGTGTAGTGAAGGTGAGAATCCTATTGGTTTTCTATGTATGTCTGTTCAGTGTCAAATACGAACCATGAACTTTCCTAAGCACTGGTAATAGATCAGTACACTGAGAAATACTAACCCCACCCTCATGGAGCTCATTCTCCTTGAGCGAAATGATCGGTAAAAATGAACAAATTGATATACAATAGAATGCCAGATAACCATAAATGTCACAAAGAAAAACAAGACAATTAGGTAGTGAATAGGGTGCTGTTTTAGTGCAAGTTTTCAAGGAAGAACCATCAGACAAACTGCCATAAATAAATACACAACTGTACAGTGAATATTACAAAACATTGACGAGAGAAAAGTTAAAGGCCTGAACAATGAAGAAATATACAAAATTCATTTATAGGAAGAAGTGATACTGTCAAATGACCATCCTCCCAAAATTTATCCATAGATTCAACACAATTTCAATGAAACTCCTGGATGCCTTTTTGTTTTTCTTTGTAAAGATTGAGAAGCTGATTCTGCAACTTACATGGGAGTGCAGGGGACATAGAATAGCCAACATTGGAAGACTGACCCACTTGATGAAGACTTCCTACAAGGCTGAAGCGATCAACAGTGTGTGGTATTGATTTAAGAATGGACATATGTATCAATGAATGGAATGGAGTCCAAAATTAGAGCCATAAGTATAGTCATTTATCATAACAATGTCAACCTAATTCAAGGAGAGAAAAGGATTATCTTTTCAAACGATGGGTCTGGACAACTCAAAGCTATCTGGAAGAACTGAACTGCAAGCATTACCACCCACTCTATACCACGATGAACTCGGAATGGTTTGGAGTCCCGAACGGGTTGGAAAATGTAAAACTAGAACACCTTTTAAGAGAAAACATGAGACACCATCTTTGCAAACTTTGAGTGGGCAGTAGTTTCTACGATGGGGGACAACAAGCACAAGGAAAAACACGGGCATACTTCACTTCATCAAAAGTTTAAAAGTTGCTTTCCAGGGGCACCTGGGTGGCTCAGTCGGTTAAGTGTCCGACTTCGGCTCAGGTCATGATCTCACGGTCCATGAGTTCGAGCCCCACGTCGGGCTCTGTGCTGACAGATCAGAGCCTGGAGCCTGCTTCAGATTCTGTGTCTCCCTCTCTCTCTTACCCTCCCCCATTCATACTCTGTCTCTCTCTGTCTCAAAAATAAATAAACATTAAAAAATTAAAAAAAAATAAAAAATAAAAAAAAATTGCTTTCCAAAACACATTATTAAAATGAAAAGGCAAGTATGTTCACCAGGAGAAGATGTTCACATATTTTCCCTGTACATACACACATATCTGAAAAGGGATATGTATCTAGAGTGTATAAAGAATCTTTACAACTCAATAATTGGACAAGAACCCAATAAATATGGCAATGTTTTCACATATATTGCTGCAAAGAACATGTACAAATGGCCAGTGAGCATAGGAAAATGTGCTTCCCATCTTTATTATTAAGAGAAATGCAAACTAAAACATAATGATTTATTAATACACACTCACTGGAATGGCTAGAATTTAAAATACCGACAACAACAAGTGTTGGCAAAGATAGAGAGTAATTGCAACTCCCAGTGTTGCCAGATGGTAGAACCACCTGAAAATTAGTTTAACGAATTCTATAATGTTAAGTATACACTCATCTTAGGGCCCAAGTACCTCCACTCCTAGATACTCACACAAAATAAGTGAAAACATATCCCCAAGAGCTTGTGAAAAAATATTTAAAGCAGCTTAATTCCAAATCTATATTTAAAAAAATGCAACAACCCAAGTGTCCATCACCACATCAATGCATAAACTTTTTCATAAAATAGGGTAATACTAAGTAATTAAAAGGAAAAACATTGATACATGTGGCAACATGAATAGATTTACCCCCAAAAAAGTTGCATTTATGTAGGAAGTCAGAACTACAACTAACCCAAAAACATATTGCGTTTATGTGAAACCCTGGAAAGACCAATCCATGGGGATGGAGAGTTGATCAAGGGTAAGTCAGGGTAACGTGCACTAAGTGGGAAACAATGGAAAAGTGCTACAAGGGCATCTTTTGGGGTGACAGAAATACTTACTATCTTGACTTTTCTGGTGATGATTACATCGATCAAATCTCATTGAGCTCCACAACTAAGATGTGTTCATTTCATTGTTTATAAACTATAGCTCAAAAAAGTTGAAATCTGGCTTCTTTTAAAGCCCAACTGTTTGAGACATCAGGTAACTATCAAAACAATGAGGACAACAGGCACTCAATGAAGGGAGAGAAGATCAGCCAGGAGAGAAGAGTCTAATATTTAGTACCAGTTTATACCTTGATGCATTGAACAACTCAGCCTATATGTGAGACATGGAAAAGCTGAGCATAATATAGATTAAGAGCAACGGGGCTGGGAGGGGCACCTGAGCAGCTCAGTCGGTGGAGCGTCCGACTTCGGCTCAGGTCACGATCTCAGGGTTCGTGAGTTTGAGCCACACAGCGGGTTCTCTGCTGTCTGCGTGGAAACCACTTCAGATCCCCTGTCTCCCTGTTTCCCTCTCTCTGGACTTCCCCTACTTGTGCTCTTTTGCTCTCAAAAATAAATAAACATTAAAAAAAAAAAGAGCAACTGGGGAAGCCTCTAGGGCTCTGAGTAGTCTCTGAAGAGGGGGACAAGATTTGAATCTCAGGGCTCATCAGGTAGGAAGTAGCTGATAAATATCCTAGGCTATAAAAGCTGATAAATATCCTAGGCTATAAACTGTGATTCTACAAAGGAATTCGAATACATCGTAAATAGAGGAAGCATTTTAAAGATTAAAACCCTTCGTCACATCAGTTCAATCTTAGATGAGCTTTTGCTAGCTAGAATATCTGGTAAAATACAAAATAAATCTTCTATGGAGGAAGGTAAAGTCATCTCGTGCTCAAACTAAATCTACAATTTTTCATACTCAATCCCAGGCATTCAATAAAATATAGCTATGTAGAAAGAAAGAAAGAAAGAAAGAAAGAAAGAAAGAAAGAGGAAGAAAGAAAGAGAGAAGAAAGAAAGAAAGAAAGAAAGAAAGAAAGAAAGAAAGAAAAAAGAAAAAGAAAAGAGAAAAGAAAAGAAAAGAGGAAAGGAAAGGAAAGGAAAGGAAAGGAAAGGAAAGGAAAGGAAAGGAAACAAATGACCAGTGTCATTATTTAACTATGACTAATGAATGTGTTTAAGAAACAAAGCCAAAAAACATGGAGAATCACATCAAAAGTTGAAAAAATCAAATGTAGATTCTATAACTGAAATGTACTGTGGAAGGCAGAATTCCAAATGACCTCCTTCATTATTCCTGTATGTTAGGTTTTATGGCTAAAGGGAGATTCAGATGTAATTAAGATTCTCAATTTGTTGATCTTAAAATAACGAGTTTATCCAAGGGGGACCAATCTAAGCACACGGGCAGGTAGGAACCGCATTTTCTCTGGCCAGTAGCAGAAGAGGAAGTGAGAGATTCAAGTTTTGAAGAAGTGTCGACTTTCTATTCCTGGCTCTGAGATTGGAAGGGGCCACATGTCAGAGCATGTGTGTGGTTTTGGAGATGAAAGCCACCATCAGATGGCCGAAAGTGAAACGGGGACCTCTGTCTTTCAACGGCAAGGACTAAAATATGACCAACAATCTGAATGAATTTGGACTCAGATTCTTCTCCAGATGACAGTCCGGTATGGCCCACACCTTAACTTTGATCCTATAAGACTCTACATAGAGAATCCAATCAAAACTACCTGGAGTTTTTAGCCCACAGAAACATGAGCTAATAAATACCTGTTGTTTTAAGGTGTTAATTTGCATGGCAATAGGAACTAAATACATATACAATAAACAGGAAGCAAGAACTCAGAAACATTTAATGACTGGGGCACCTGGGTGGCTCAGTTGGTTAAGGGTCCAACTTTGGCTCAGGTCATAATCTTGCGGTCTGTGAGTTTGAGCCCTGCGTCAGGCTCTGTGTCAACAGCTCAGAGCCTGGAGCCTGCTTCAGATTCTGTGTCTCCCTCTCTCTCTGTCCGTCCCCTGCTCATGCTCTCTCTCTCTCTCTCTCTCTCTCTCTCTCTCTCTCTCTCTCTCTCAAAAATAAATAAAGATTAAAAAAAAATTTAAACGAAGCATTTAATGACTGAATAAATACAGTTTAATAGAGCACTAAATAATGATAAGGTATGGATGATGAATTGGAAGGTAAATAAAATAAAAATTCATACAAAATCACACGGGAAGAAAAATGACAGACACCAGAGAAGTGAGCTTAACATGTGGGAAATGTAATTACAGTCTCGAAAGAAGAGGAAACAAGAATGGGACTGATGCGTAAGAAGAAATCATGTTAAAGAATTTTCCAAAACTGCTAAGAGATGAAATATATATCCATGAGAGATATGCTTCAGAGGTGCAGGTAAATAAGCCATTTTCACATAAAGAAAAACTGATGATTTAATCAGAGATAGAGCTTATGTAAATATTCTGATTTCAAACAAATATAAATTAAGTCAAGATTATTGGAAAGTATAAAAATAGGAGACCTGATAATGATTAAAGTTTCAATGCACAAGATGAACTTATGCTAAAGTCATATATAGTTAAACACACACCATCAAAGTCTGTAAAGTGAAAATTGTCAAAACAAAAGGAGATATAAACAAAGAGCACGTAGTGGATTATTTTAGCAAATCTTTCCCAGTAATAGAATAAAAAAGCAGGCCAAAAAATCAGTAAGTATAGATTTCAACTGTGTCATTGACAAACATGACCTAGCTGATAATATGTAACACACCAAATCGCAAGAAATACACGATATGTGCCAGCACCCATGGGACTTTTACCAAAATTGACCCTATTCTGGCCCCACAAAACAACAAATGCCAGGGGAGGGAAATTGTGTCATATGTGTTCTCTGACCACAGCGTAACTAAACTAGATCTCAGTGACGAAGAACTATTAGGAAAAACCTCAAAGCCTTAGAAATTAGGCAGTATTCATTAATCAACTAAGAAATGAAAATGAAAATAGAAATTAGCATATGAATTCTAATAAAAACATTTTACATCCATATTCCTTGGTGCTATAATAATGCATAGAGAGTCATTTTGAATGCATATATTTCAAAAGAACAATGTCACAAATCAATAATCTTACTTGTTTCAAGAAGTCAGAAGGTAAACCGTAACTGAAAGTGACTGAAAAATAGAATGAAGTTATGGTGGACATTAATGAAATAGAAAATATCCTCCAAGAGACTGAATAAAAAAGCCTTTGAAACCCCTACTAAAATTATTAAACATCTGGCAAGACTAATCTGGACAGAGAGAAAGAACCAAGAACAAATGCCAGCAAAGAAAAAGGGGTCAGCATTAGAAACCCGATAAATATTTAAAAAGATGTTTAGAAGATGTATCATTGTGGCATGAAATCTTGCAATTTGAGAATTCGTTCTTTCTTAGAGAAAATTGGTCTTGCCAAACAGTAATTTTGGGTTATTTTGGTAAAACTTCAAATTCACTCTTGCTTTTTTTCTTTTTCTTTTTTTTTCTTTCTTTTTTTTTTTTTTTTTTTTTTAAGCACAGGACAGAAATAGTTAGATAATTCAAGCCCAAATGCTAACTGTACTTGTAGCAGAATCACACAACAAGTTGGACTCAAAGCCTCACCATGTCTCTCATGGAGAGCTTAGGATATGGATTTGAGAGGAGTGGGAGAGACTTGTATGTGGTCTTTTGGAGTCGACTCAGAAAATTCCGAGAATCTTGACCCTCCTAATTACCCTGAGCCTGCCTTTCCAACAAGAGCAGCTCTTTTTCTCCTGTCAGATGTCATTTTCTTCCTCTGGCCGTAAAGACCTTTCACGCCCCCGTCTTAACCAGTTGTCTGCCAGAGAAAGCCTACTGTCTGTCCTCAAGGTTCATAGTCACTGTCTTGCTTTGATTTCAGACCTATAACCAGAATCAAAGACCATCAGTCACAGGAATGCAAATACGAGTACAAAAATATCTAGGAAATTGTGATAGTTTATGTTAGATATCTAAGAAGTATGTGTGGAATTTCTTTCAAGGATGTAAATCCAAGGACATGGAATATAAAGTTGGGTTATATCAACTTTATTGATAAGAGCACATTTACTCAACATTCTCCATTCTGTGTGCACTGGCTACAGGAAGGGAAACGTTATGATAGAAGAAGGAATTCACAGTGAGCAACTTCAGGCTAATTCAGAGTTCTCGACATGAAAACAAGAGTTCGTAGTTTTACGTACGTGTTTGTAGACGGGAACCAACCCATCCCTTTTACTGGATTTCCTCTACTATTCTGAAAGAATAATGTTGGTGGTAATTAACAGAATAGTCTGTGTTTAGATTACAGCATGTCCAAGTGGGATCTTGGCTGGAGAGAAATTAACATCCCCAGAAGCGTGTAAGGGGAATCATAGTACAAATAGAGCCTATTTGTAGTATTTAAGTCAAATTATGTTTTTTATTGTTGCTGTTGTTTTGTTTGTTTTTACAGTTGAATCATGTTAAGAGAAAACATGAGCTTGTTTTGTGGGATTGAAATACAGCCAGAGTAGAAGAATAAGCAAAGGGTAAAAGTAACAGAACGACAGAATAAACAGAGTGAAGGGTGAGTGATAAAATGAATGTGCCTGTGTTTGCTCCCAGATCTTGTCTCCTCCTTTCCATTTGAGGAAGAGGACTTTCATGTGCACTTACTTGCCTATTAGTTCTGGTTATGTTTGGCCAGTTTGGCCAATGGAAGGTGCTGATAGGAGACTGGTTGCGAGGAAGGAGTCAGAATCTTCCTACCTTGATCTTTCTCTTTCTATGTCAAGTAGCAGAGAGATTCGTTAACTTGGAACAAACCAGTAGCTCTGTTATTCTGCTTTAACTATTCTTACGAATGGTTTTGTCACTGGTCATTATATTTTATATACCTCAGCAAATATTTGTAGGTTTTTGTATAAACAGTCCCAGTAGGTTCCATATTTAATAATAGTTTCCTCCGTGGCAAACTCCAATTCATTTTAGAAAATCTATTGACTTTTCATTTACTTTTTGGTGGCCAGTCTTCTTATTGAACTCTTCTGTTAATTTAATTTTATATATGTTTTTGCTTTTGATTCTCCTGAGTATTTCTAATGGATGAAGAAAATGTCTCTAAATAATGAAAAATTTCCTTCTTCTTCACAACGCTCATATTCCTCATTAGTTCATATGTCATATTGCAATTGTAAAAATTGATAATAGGCATCCATCATTTGTTCCTAATGTAATCTCCTTCTCCCTCCCTCCCTCCTTCTCTCTTTCTCTGTGTGAGTGTGTGTGTGTGTGTGTGTGTGTGTGTCTTCCTCTCTTCTTCATTGCATATATACAATGTTTTAGTTTGAAATACTTACCCTTCAGGTGAAGAACATGTCCTTCTACTCTAGATATAGGTGTAGGTAATATTTGCATGATTTTATTTTTAATTTTAAAAATTTGGGATGGATTTTTATACCTTTGAAATAACTATGGATATAGTTCTTTTCAGTCTGATTATGGAATGAATGTTTTTAACAGTAGCCTACGATAAATCTTTCTGTTTCCTAAATAAATTACACTCCCAATGAGGTATTAATCTTTTAATGCATTATACTTTATCACTAATATTTTATTTAAAATGTATTTTTATCAATACAGTTTGTTCTCGGCTTTTTTCAGATTTTTTTTTCTGGTCAATTTTTAGTATCATGGTTAAACAGTAAGTTTACAAATGCTGGCTGTTAAAATTTTCATTTATTTCTGGGCTAGTGCAATTTATATACGATGGGAACTTTTTTTTTTCTTGAAGGTTTGAAATAACTGCTTGGAAATAGTGACATTCCAAAATGAAGATTAAAAGTATACCTCTGGAGGGAAAGGCTTCTATTAAAAATTAATAGGGAACAGATTCAAAAGGTAGATGAGGCCAAGTGCAGATTTGACCAGAAGGCTCAAAGTAAGGTAAGTTTGGCTAATTAAGCTTTGGGAAGGAGGGCAAAGCCTTGCATAGACCAGCTTTAGGAACGCTATAGATGTTTAAATAGGATTTGAGGGTAATCCTACATGAATGAGAGAGAAGATAACATTCCAATAATCCATCCAATCATTGTTTGCCATAGAAATACCTAAAAGTTAACATCCATTCAAAAACTTGTTTCAGGCAGAACTCTATCAATAATATGTAGCAAACATTTGAAGTAACATAGCTAACATATTTTTGAGCACTTACCACATGTTGCAATTGTGCTATTAGATGTATATGTATGGGGCACCTGGGTGGCTCAGTCGGTTAAGCGCCCGATTTCAGCTCAGGCTGTGATCTCATGGTTCATGAGTTCAAGCCCCACATCAGGCTCTGTACTGACATGACAGCTCAGAGCCTGGAGCCTGCTTCAGATTCTGTGTCTCCCTCTCTCTCTGCCCTTCCTCTGATTGCACTCTATCTCTCTCAAAAATAAACAAACATTAAAAAATTTAAATACATGTATATGCATTATCTTCTTTAGTTCATAAGAAACCTTTATGAAATATATCCTATTATGTGTTTTGTGAAAGCCAAGGCTTTATGCATTTCAGGAACTTGCTCAAAGACTCAATACCTATTAAAATGACCAGCTTTTTATGTCAAAAACTATATTATAAACAAAAAGACTGCCTGAAATATTTTTTAAATGACTGTATTAATATAGCAAGCCCTTTTTGAAAGGTTATTGATTTAAATCTATAATAAAACTGAATTCCAAGGACCAGGTGTAGACACTTGTGTCGTTCTCTAATATTATTTGTTTCAGTCTTTATGTTCTTTTTGCCATAAAAGAGATTAAATTTCAATTTCAGAAATATAGAGTCAGTGGAACAAACTTATCTCCATCTGGAAATCATGAAATAACACATCTGCCCCAAACTGTTGTGTATGATATTATTCTAAACCGGTATAGATATTACTGTAATTTTCAAATATAATAATAAAAACTGTTAAAGTGATGTATACACACATATATGTATGAATATGAATTCATATATATTATGTGTATGCTATGCATAATATTAAAAAATACTAATTCATTAACAAGTTAAAAGTTGTATCCCTATTAAGCACATAATTATTTTACTACATATTTTTCTGAAGGGCTATCTCCTGAGTTTCCTAACTCTTATTTTTTTTTTCTTTTTCAATTTGAGTTTGAGTTTTCTTTCACATGAAAGACAACTTAGCTCTCACATAATGTTGTCTTGATATAACAGACAACATATTTAAATTATAACTAAATTATTCTATTAGCCAAGACCACTTAGGAATCGTTTTAGTTTTTATTTTATCTTACTATTTCCTTTTCTATTGACAGAGCTTGGAGGGTGGGGGCTGGAAGAAAGAACTGATTGAAAAAGACATTCTTGGTAACTTTTACTTAGATGCTTTGTTAAAAACAGTTAAAGTCCTGTTTATGTTGCAAATCTGAACCAGAACCCTCCATCAGACTGGAACTTCCTGACACGGTAAGCATCAGGTAGTTTTCTGCCATATTTTCAGCACATCGGTACTCCATATGCTGTAAGAATGTCACTAAAGTCTGGCAGCAATTTTGAAAGGCTCTTGACATGTTGTTTGGTGTCATTCCCTAGTAGGAAGTGCCTGGGGTTGTGGCTAAAAGAAGGGGAAATTGTGGCAACTAAGAAACACAAAAGCCTAACAAAAGTGACTGGAATATGTAAAATGTTTCTAGAAAGTAACAGATGCAGATGCTTTGCGGCTGGGAGTCTGAAGGGCAGAGAGGAAGAATGTGTGTGTGTGTGTGCCTGTGTGTGCATGTCCTTATGTGTGTATGAGAGAGGGAGAGAGAGAGAGAGAGAGAGGGAGAGAGGGAGAGAGAGAGAGAGAGAGAACCCACAGATTACAAGGACCCCTTGTGATCGGATGCTCTTTAAATACAACTGAGAAACAGGCAGGTCACATTTTGGATCGTCATATTAAGATGTGAGGTTCTGTTTCTTAAAAACTCTTTGAAAATTCAACTGGAAAACAGTGAACAGAGTTCTAGAAAATGTTCCAGTCAGTGCTGATCACAACAGGTGAGTGACTTCAATGCCAACCTACTCAGTCACCTTCTTTCTTCTCCTTGCCTCAGACAGGTTTATTTGCAGGAACCTCACCTCTCTCTATCCCCTTCAGCCATAGTCAACAGAACATATGCCCCATTCTCAGTCTACTCACAAATAGTCATTAGTATGTCAGTTGAGTCACTGGCCAAACCATTTGCCATCTTGTCACCAGTAAACACATAGGGAAGATTGTTCTTTTACTTCAAGGTTGGACAACTATAGAGGGTTATTGGTCGGGTAAATGTTTGCTTACGGATTATGGCTACTGGCACTGGAGGTGGAAAGGACATGAAGGTAATTTACTATTCATAAAACCTGACGACATGGGCATTAGAACTCTCCTGGAATGTTTTGCAAAGGAGATCCGCATTTGTGTATTATTAATATAGACCATTTTAACAATACTTTTGCATAGATTGGAATTCTGTTGTAAATGTTAGCTTAAAATCCTGCACATCACATTTCCTTAATTGTAGGATATTCTGGAAAGGTCAAAATTTCTACAATAAATACCATAAATATTCATATCATGAATATCAGGCCATAGACTCTCTGTTTATTGGTGCTTACACTTGTTTATGTTACTGTATTTTGATCCTAAGAGCCTTGAAGTTCCTATTGTCCTCCATGTTATGCTTTAGTAATGTAGTGTATAGTTAATATCATTATTGTTTGCTTATATAATACTTTGGGAGATTCAAACTCACTGTCTTTTTTTTTCCCTTCATGAAGATTCTTGTGACTGAATTCAAGTTTGTAACGCTAAAACCTGTTACAAATGCTTTAGCTTCATCAGTCTTTGTTAGCATAAAAGGTTTGAAAATATGTGTAGAGACAAGTATTTGTGAATAGATGACTGAGAAAAAGAAAGATGTTTTACAAGAGTTTGCTATCCAAATGTGAAGGTCATCCTGTATGGAATTCTTCTCAGCCTCTCCCATCACATCTCCAGGTTTTTGTATGCTTTAGTGCATTTCAATATTTAAGGCTGTAAGGCATCTCTCTCCAGGAAAAAAAAAAAAAAACTTCTAGCAAATAATCATAGAAATTCATTCAGAGAACAAAGTGTTAGAATGAAGGGTACTGACCGAGTCAGCTGGGGGAAAAATCAAGTAGTATTGGTTTGCTTCCAATAGAAAAACTGGATTTTACTTATAAAGAAAAAAAACTGGATTTTACTTACCTCTAAGAAAAAGGTAAGAATTTGATTTTAAACACAGCCTACGAATAAGACATAACATGTAACAGCCTTCAAGAACGGCCGTTATTTCTGGCAAGTCCTAAAGTTAACTGTGAAATAAATGAATAGGTACTTTTTAAATGCTGGCTCATAAATATATTATCGCACAAATTTTATTCTAATTGACTTCGTGACATAAAACACCACACTCAAAAAATACTATCATGTTGAAGTGGAGAGTAGATCTTCCAGTAGAAAGGCAAAGCAATTGATACTTTATTGAAATGATTATCCGCTTCCTGTTTGCAAATATCGCGAGAATGACAGGAAAATGTGTACTAGAATTGCAAATTTGAATGTGTCACTAACACTGGCAATAAACATTCAATGGAACTAAGTAAAGTTTTGAAAATCTCTAAATAAATAACATTGCATTTAAGTTCATAAGATGCAATCCAGAAAAAAAGAAACAAAATATGAACAAGCTGGAAAACTGATGGAACTTTGAGAATTGTGGTCAATATTAGACAGCAATGATTATGGTTTTGTTACGTAACAAATCACCTCAATATTCTAGGCTTGCACTGTAGGTGAGTTTTGAAGGTAAAAGTCTTTATAATACATTTAATTGGGTTTATTTGGGGATAGGATGGACAATAGTATTTTAATGGATAACTCAACAGTGGGTCGAAGGGCACACACACTCCACGCCCAGGCACAACGCACGAGTCAATTAGCTTAAAGCAGAGCATATAAAACACCTACCTTAGAGAAAGAAAAAAATTGTTTTAAGGTAGAGAAATTAAATCGTCAATATTTACCACAAAAATGACTAATAAACAAAAAAAGGAAAGAAAACCATTGTTTAAAGGCATGCTAGTGTAAAGAAAGAAAAACCTTCAAAACTTTAGAGAAATCCATTATTGAATTTAAAAAACATTTTTTGAAAATGTGTGAAATAACTGATTATTGTTTAAAGTTTCCTTATTTATGTTGAGAGAGAGAGAAAGAGAGAACATGAGCAGCAGAGGGGCAGAGGGAGACAGAGAGAGAGAAAGAGAGAGAGAGAGAGAGGGAGAGAGAGAGAGAGAGAGAAAGAATCCCAAGCTGGTCCACACTGTCAGCACACCCCAATATGGGTCTCAAATTCATGAATTGGGAGGCCATGACCTGAGCTGAAACCAAGAGTCAGACACTTAACTGACTGAGCTACCCAGATGTCCCCAAATAACTGATCATTTATTAGAGGCTCTACTTGAGTAATTAATCAGGGCTAACCTGTAGGAGTTGCTGAGGTGTGAAATCATTTGAAGGGCCCTAGATATACACATTTCATTGAATCTTATGACAGCTTTTATTTTAGAATGATATTCTCATTGTTTCAGGAGATATAGCCCCAAACTTTATGTTACCGTTCGAGAATCCTTTTTGATTCTCTGGACTTTGTGTTGCATATGTTTTATATCTCAAGCATCTTTCTCTAAGGTGAGCACATACTAGGTCTTCCTACCAGTTGGTTAATGAATGAATGAATACATTCATACATGCAGACATCAATGATTATTTTAGAGCTTCATTGCAGTAAACAAGTTTCTAAAACCTACTATGTATACGGCACCCTGCCTTTTGTTTTGAGGAGAAAATGACACATCTGCTACCAAAGAACTTAAAATCTAGGTAATTAGGGGTAATTAGCTGGGTGGCTCAGTTGGGCTAAGCGTCCAACTCTCGATTTCGGCTCAGGTCATGATGCCGCAGTTCGTAAGTTCAAGCCCCACGTTGGGTGCTACTGACAGCTTGGAGCCTGCTTGGGATTCTATCTTCTCTTCTCTGCCCCTCCCCTGCTCACTGTGTGTGTGTGTGTGTGTGTGTGTGTGTGTGTGTGTGTGTCTAAAAATAAATAAATAAAACTTTAAAAATTGTTTCTAGGGACGCCTGGGTGGCTCAGTCAGTTAAGCGTCCGACTTTGGCTCAGGTCATGATCTCACGGTCCGTGGGTTCAAGCCCCGCATCGGGCTCTGTGCTGACAGCTCAGAGCCTGGAGCCTGCTTCAGATTCTGTGTCTCCCTCTCTCTCTCTGACCCTCCCCCACTCATGCTCCGTCTCTCTCTGTCTCAAAAATAAATAAACATTAAAAAAATTAAAAATAAATAAAAATAAAAAGATAAAAATTGTTTTTATTTTAAATCTAGTTCAGTTGGTGACAAAGGCAAGCGTATATATGAAATAAGCTAGTTTGGTACATATGGTAAATAATTGCAGAGCAAGGAAGTAGAATCACAAGTAGGGGTATTATAGAGCATATGGGATTAGACGTGGCCGTGATGGTTTGATAGGAGAATTATGTTATTTAATTGAGATATCTAGAGAAGAATCATCTGAAATTAAAATGGAACCCACTGCAAAATAAAAGACAAAGCATTAATTTGACTACAAATTTGGAAATTCTCAGCTGAAAGGAACTGTTTAGGTTAAGGAGTCAAAGCATGGGTAAATTGGTGCAAAGTTGCACAACGATTTATTGTCAGAGTCTAGAAGACTGGGATGAAAGGCCTTCAGGCCAGGCTGGACTTAACGTCAGGAATGAAAATGGCATTCAGAGAAACCCAACAGGAAACTTCAAAGTCCAGGTCTCCATAGGCATCATCTATGGTTCTTCCATGATTCTGCAAAGGCAGCTCCTACCACCTTAAACTCAGTTAATTTCATACATTTGGCACATTTCCTTTTGGATTAAGGTGAATCTCCCTGAAATGTGTGTCTGAAAATATCAACCCTACTCTGTAGCCAATAAATATGGGAAATGCTTCACTAAAGTTATAGATTAGTGGCACTTTTTTATTATTAATATGAAATATATCTATATGTCTTTCCATATGAGATTTTTATATTGAAACCTGAAACATTTAAGCATCAAGACATCCTAAAACACTGCTTCTCAAAAAACGAATGATAAAGCAGATGTGATTAGTTTTATGTCATGAGCATCATGGGTGATTGTGAAATATTAGTTATTATCTTTTACTTTCCTTCTTAAGTGTATGAAGATGAACACATTTGTAAAGCCTTTGCTAGAGTACAGTAAAAATATTGTACATTCAGTTTTTGACTTCAGAGATCTAGCCTGAAATTGGATGGCATATAATGTCAAAATAGAACTACACTTATTTCTTATCCATTTTTACTTGAATACGATACCTATTTATAAAGGAAAAGGTTGAAAATAATGCTACATGAGACTCATATGCTCATGAGATTTCCCAAATGTGTAATATCTGTGTTAACAGTGGCTAATATTTGACTGATGTTGCAATACATTATAATAATTTTAAATGAAGCTTTACATTCACATCCTTGTATTTTAAACAATACGTTTAAACATGCATTTTTGTTTTATAGTAGTAAACAGGTATTAGTCAGTGATCTGTTAATAACATAAGAGGGGTCTCTTTTCCATGCATCTTTGTTCATGAAACATTCCTCTATTTAACTTTGTAAGGGAATATCGCAACACTACATATTGTTCCGAAATTAAGTCTTTGCAATTACACCAAGCACTTAACCAACACCAATATATTATATATTATATATATATAATATAATAATTATATATAATCTTATTATATAAGATATATAATTAAATATATATATGTATAAAAGAAATAGAAAAGCAAGTGTGTGCATGTCAACAAGTTGCCTAACAATCAAGATCAATAAACAAAACCATAAGGCTGCAGAAGTACGCTCCCCCCTCCTCCAATTCATAGATGAATAGAATCAATGCTTGAGAAAATTTCCCTGGAGGGTACAGGGTGGAATTTGGAAACTGTAAAAGGAGCAATGAAAATGAGAAGAACAGATGGAAGCTATTAAATCAGAATAACATTGCCTCTTACAAAGACTCAAATCAAATGTCATGAACTTCTATTATTGACAACACAGGCAGGCGGCATAGTTATCTGTGGACTTTAAAAATATATTATATGCAATATCACACTATAAATAGTAGTAAATTCTGTCTCAGCAAAGTGCCATGCACCTGGTAGGTACACAATAAAGATTTTTTTGGGATGATGTTATCCCATTTTTAATCAAGTCACATGTCTAGAAATGTTAAAGAGTAAAGATTGCCAAAGTGCTTAGTATACATTACATATTATAAAATTGTAGAAATCCTTAAACGAGAAACATATTTTAAATGTAAAGATTATTTTAGTTCGTTACAATGACCTACAGTTTTAGATAAAGGGGTATTTGAAGCTTTGATATAGTTTTAATGTTTTAAATGCGATCACGAGTGATTCTTATTTCTTTATCAGAAATAATCAAATGATCAAAAGCTCTTGGCACATGCTTTCCACCTGGATTCCCTCCTTGACCTCTATATCCTGAATGGAGCATTTTAACGCCTTAGGAAGGCATGAAACTATTGAGGGATTTGCAAATGAGTTTCTTCAAATGGGGCACATGGGTCTACAGGTCATGTTGATGTACTTGCTCAGTCTCTTCTGCAGACATGTGTTCTCTTGATCTCCCACTAATCCAGCTGTCGGTGCACATGTGAGCACAGATGATGTTCTAGCATCTCCTTGCCTCCTTCCCCCACCTGCTTGATGTCTTCCAGTGGACGCTTATGTGAATAGCCATGCCTCTCATTTTACAACTCATTGGAAAGTATATTTCCTCTTAGATATTTTCTAAGAAATTCCATGTACTTATCAATATCCCCCTATTCTCCTCTTCATCTTTGTTTCCTTCCATCAGGCAATGTGAACACAACCCAACAGAACTAATCAATTAAATTTTTTGAGAAAGGAGAAGAAGGAGAAGGAGAAGAAGGAGGAGAGAAGAAGAAGAAGAAGAAGAAGAAGAAGAAGAAGAAGGAGGAGGAGGAGGAGGAGGAGGAGGAGGAGGAGGAGAAAGACGAGAGAGAGAGAAGGAAAGAAAGTTATTGCCTTACTGATATCAAGTAATAAGTGAAAGATTAAAAGATTGATTTTCATTTTTTTTTTGGTTTTTAATGTTTTGATGATTTTACAAAGAGCTGTGACAACCTACACCCTTACCTGAAGGGAATATTTATAAGCTATCTCTTAATTTTCAAATCACCATAAAGATTACTTTAGGGGAATTGCCTAATTTTCATGATCTCCATGAGAATTTTTGCATCCCTACACAAGAAGACTGGGCTATGTTTTGCTGTTGACACACAGCCTATTACGTATTCCAGGCTTGGTGGAATTGTCTGGGATCTTGGAAGTACTGATAATTCCTTGATTTGGAAAGCATTAAATACACTTAACTGAAATGGTAGCCCTGTTTAAAATTGTAGAGGACAGCTGCAAATGCATCAAGTCTGAAGCCAGGTGACTAACACCACAGGCTTTTATCTCTTTATTCATGATCATTATTGGCTATGACCTCTGTGACTGCTGAATGGCTCCAAAGTTCCCTCACCCAGTGCCTGGCGACCCCTTATATGGACCACAGTCAGCCAAACACTCCAATTAAGGTGATGTGAACTTGAGTAAACTAATGACATTTTTTTTTTATCACCCGGTATTGTGATCTTAAGACTTTTCTCTACAGTGGGAGAGGATACCTTAATTTTCACAGAGAGTTCAATTGGCCATAATTAATAACGAATGTCATTTAGAACTACACTTACCTGCAGAAAATAGACTGCATTCAATTTATTTAAGGGAAATTTTAAGATCCCATTTTTTTTCTCATTTTAAGCTTTTTAAAAAATGTGGCAGAGATAGGGGCAGAGAGGATCCGAAGCAGGCTTTGTGCCACTGACATCAGTGAGCCTGATGTGGGGCTCAAACTCACAAACCATGAGATCATGACTTGAGTCGAAGTTGGACACTCAACCGATTGAGCCACCCAGGTGCCCCTAAGCTTATTTTATTTATTGTGATTACATTAACACATAACATGATATGAAGACACTGAATCACAAACACTTTCAAATATAACCTGTTTGCACGGCGTCTAAATGCCTTACTCTTACTGTTTTAATCAGAATAGTAATACTTAGATCTGATAAGTCTTAGGAAATACAGAAAAGAGTATTTGTGAAGAGCTAAAAGACCTTTTAAATTCGGATAGGGTCACAATTTAGTTGAAGGCCATCATTCATCCATGATTTTGATCAATGTGGATTGAGTACAACCATGTGCCAGGAATTGACAATGTAATAATGGTCAAAGTGAAATTCCGGGAACACAGTTTTGACAGTGTTGTGGTACAGCCATGTACTAAGTGCTACAAGAACACTCGGATAATGGTGGACAGATGGAGGTGATGAGGCAGATCATTGAGAATTTGCTCGTAATTTAAATTTAAAAATTTAAAGAGTTTATTTAAAACATAAACTCTTAGACGTGTTTCCATATCTCAGATTAAACTGTGATGACACTACCTTATCAGATAGCAATGCTGACATCACTCATTGACTCACTTTTTTCTACATTGTAAATAAATTATTTACTCTTCTCTGTTTTACTGGGAAGAATTTGGTCTATGCATAAGAATACAGACACCATATACGTAATTTATGAAACACAATAATCAAATACTCAACTTTAGAAAGTGAAACTTACCATTACCGCTGATGACCTCATAGCCCTTCCTTACCAATTCCCAAACTCGCTTCTGCCCAGGAAGTAAACATTAAATGTAAATTAATAATTTAAATCACTGTTAGTCATCTTAAGTTAAAAGTAACAATTGTATGCCTTTATGGATTGGTGATCTCTGGAGATATCCCTAAGTAATGGATTCTTTTATTTCTGAAGTTGTAAAAGATGTTATTCACTGATTGCCTTTCATAAATGAGGTATAGTTTCTAACTTGCGAATTTTTTCAACACCTTATCTGAGACTCATCTTGGGGCATGTGGCTCTAGTTCACTCATTTTCGCTGCTATATTGTATTTCATTATGTAGTCATAGAAAATCTTTGCATTTATTTATTCAGTGAATGAGTTAGTTATTTTTGGTCTCACAAACAATGTTGGTGTAAACATTTTCTTGCATGCTAATTCATGCATGTGTTGGAGTTAACTTGATAATGCCAATTTGTTTCCATAGAGGTTATGCCAATTTTCACTCCCACTGGCAGCATTTAGAATTTCTGGCTTTTCCATATCCTTGCCAACATTTGGCATTATTACACTTTTAATTTTTTTTCTTGACAATCTGGTGGTTGTAAATTGTATCTCTTTGTGACTTAATTTACCCTATTATTAAGGAGATCAAAAGTCTCTACATATACTTATTGATTCTTCGTGTTTCTTCTGCTTTGAAATATCTATCACTTTCTTTTATTTTTCTATGAATTTTTTATGTGAATTCAAGAGAATTCTTCAGATATTCTGAGATATTAGCAGATGTGTCTACAATCCACTCTTTTCTTCTGTGCCTTTTCACTTTCTTATGTTCATCCTTTTGATGTATAGAGGTTCCTGATTTGAATGTAATGTAAGTTAGTGCTTCTTATGCCGTATATGTGAACTTACTCACTCTGCACACCTAGTGATAGTCTATACTTTCTTCTAGAAATGTAGTGTTCCAGAAATGTAGTGTTCCCTTTTGCATTTTACTTTTAATTCATATTGACTGATGCTCATGGGAGGTAAGGATCTTCATTTTTATTTTGCCCACCTAGTATACGCAATGTATGAGAAACACCACAATGAAATCTAATAACGCACGATGGAATAAAATAAAGGACAGTGTGCCTCACTTCAACAGACAGGAGTAGTGAGGAAAATACGTTAATACCAACCATACCTTGAGTTGCTATGGCACTTCATAAATTAAACAGTCCTTCACGCAACCAGAAATTTGCCATGTGAACTTCCTAAAACGTAGGTCGCATTATTCCACTCCTGTGTTTAAAAACCCTCAGTGTTTTATTGTTGTTTTCACCTGAGAACATTCTCTTTATGTTTTTATTATGTTTTAATCGAAGCATAGGTGACCCACTGCGTCACGTTGGTTTCAGGTGCCGAAACACAATGATTCAACAACTCGATGCATTACTGTATGCTTGCCCCAACTGCAGCCAGCTCTCATCTCTCACCATGCAATGCAGTTATAATGCCACTGACTGCATTTCCTATGCTGTGCCTTTCATTCCTGTGACTTATTCATTCCATAAGTGAAAGCTTGTATCTTCCACTCCCCTTCACTCATTTTGCCCATCTCCCACCCCCTCCCCTCTGGCAACCATCAGCCTGTTCTCTGAATTTATGGGTTTGATTCTGCTTTGTGTGTGTGTGTGTGTGTGTGTGTGTGCGTGTGTGTGTGTGTGTTTAGTTGTTTGTTTTGTGCTTTCGATTCCACATATAAGTGAAGTCATATGGTATTTGTCTTTCTCTGCCCAACCTATTACACTTAGCATGATACCGTCTTCAGCCATCGATGTTGTCACAAGTGGCAAAATCTCATCCTTTTTGAGGATAAAATCTTTGGCGTTTTCATATACTGTCCAAAAACGGAACTTAAACTCCTGAACTCCACCAGCACAACACTTGGTCACTTAACCACCTTCTACCTCTGCAGGGATTGCTGTGTCAACCAGCCCACTTGTCTTCCTCTTCCAGACACACTGAATCGTGTGGAATTCAAAGTTCCACGCCATCTTTTATTGTCATTCCTTTCTTCGCTTCTGAGGGTAGTTTAGTTAGTTTAGTCAGAAGGCTGCCAGAACTCCGGAGGAGAACGATGACTTACTAAGGTAGTGGGTGTGAAAATATGATGAGATCATTTGAGAATGAGGAAGAAACTACATTCGGTAGGACGCTTGGACTATGCAGACATATAAAAATGAGTGAAACGGGGCGCCTGGGTGGCGCAGTCGGTTAAGCGTCCGACTTCAGCCAGGTCACGGTCTGGCGGTCCGTGAGTTCGAGCCCTGCGTCAGGCTCTGGGCTGATGGCTCAGAGCCTGGAGCCTGTTTGCAATTCTGTGTCTCCCTCTCTCTCTGCCCCTCCCCCGTTCATACTCTGTCTCTCTCTGTCCCAAAAATAAATAAAACGTTGAAAAAAAAATGAGTGAAACAAACAAAAAAGAATGAGTGAGACAGAGAGTAGATGAGAGTTAATCTCATTATTTTCATGTAGCAAACTTCCTGATGTGCCAACATATATTTCTTTGCATGACTAAAAGAGCAAAGGAAAAAGTAGGAAGCAATTAAAACAGACCTTTGATTTTGGCAATTCAGTTCCTTGGCTATAGATTTTTGGATAGGCTTGCTTATCTATATCGGTATTTTTTTCACCATATTTTTTTTTTGGTGAATCTATATGCTGCCATCTTCAATAGTGCATCATTTATAAACAGGTAATGCTCTTGTTAGGACAGAATTTTTAGTAATTTCATAGTATGTACACTTTTGGCCAAAGCTAATCTTCTTCAGAGAAACTTCTTGATTGTTCACGTGAGCATTCAAAGCATTCAGTGGATCTTAATATCCAATTAAAATATATTTAAAACTACTTCTTACTTAGTCACAGTCAACTAAAGCCTTTAATGAAAGAAGAATTCCAAGCTATACATACAATTTTAGTTCATGATTTCACTATTGCAGACATTAGCCAGTGCTAATGTTTTTACTCATTCTTTAGCTGAATGAAGTGCTTGGAAATTTGAACCAATAAAATGTATCCTTCTTCTAATGTCCTTTAAAATTCTATGTCTAGAAAATCTTTCAAGTTTTTCTTCAAGCAATTTTTGTGCGCGTGGGATGGGTACAATTCCCTTTTAAACTGTTCTTTCTGCAGAAATTAATTCAAATTCCACCAAATTTGCAACGAGCCGTGTCACCCAGCATGTTTCTTATAATCAATGGCAGCCTGTGTCTTTTCAGACTCGTTGCTGCACTTAGTGGCCCACTGAGCTCAAACGGCAGCCCATTCCAGAGGCTGCGGACCTTTTTCTGATCAATACCAGCCTCAGGATCCGTGAGGTCAAGTTTGTGTCCTTTCTTGCTACAGAGCTACTTCTAGGCGAGGTCACTTTTCTTTGTGTTCCTGGCCTCTCGCTCACTTCCTTTATTTTGGGATCATTGGATCTCTGCTTTCAAGCTCCCTGCACTCAAGCCCCGCTGAGCTGCGGCACTACCTTTGTCAAAGTCTCTTTCCAGCAAAAGCCCCGCCAAGGCTCACCTCTGCACCTTGCACCGCGGCCCCTCCTCAGATCCCCGCGGAGGGTTGGGGTGGGCAAGGCCTCTGTAGAAACTCAGCTATTGTTGCTTTGGCTTCTCCTTTTCCTTTATATACAGACCAGCTATTCCTCTAGTGTTCCAACACACCTCCAAAGTGGAAATGCAGAATGCTGGAAAATTCATGGACTTTGGGGATGGTGAAAGACCTTTTCCATCTGTGACCTTCTTAGCCTCAAAATTTTCAGGGCTTTATGTGAGAATTAACATCTTACCACGTGCAAACATAACATTTCAATACACAGTAGGCTGTAAAGAAATGCTAGATACTGCGCTTGACCGTGACCGCACCTTTTGCCTGTGACATTTCGGCCCTCTCCATTTCTTAATTAATTAATTAGTTCATTCAACCCTCCCTTTCTTTTGAGTCCCTCTCCTTTGGGAGGCACTTAGTGTTAGCCACATAATCTGGGCTGATAGTTTCACCTTATCAAAATATTTAATACAGCTCTTTACTAAATCTAACCAAATCTATCTAAATTGGCACAGTTTTCTAGACTTTCCATTGGTCCCGCCACCTCATGCATCACGTATTCTCAGAGATTTTGAAAAATGGAGCACGGGTTAGATCCAGTTCTGTGGAGACCCCCCCTCAGCTTCCCCAGACAGGAGTCAGGGGCTCCACGTTTGGTTTTCCAAACCAATTTCTAGACTGGGAAAGTTCAACTGAGCATTTTTTTCCCGGGGCAGGGAGGGAAGTGGGGCTTGGAAAGTTCCATTTCAGCTACCATTCCTGCAGTAGTGAGGGAAAGAATCCTTTTCGGTTTGCAATCTCCAAATTCGGTGGCTATCATCATCCTTCATCAGACAGTGTGCGCACTAAGAAAAGAGCACATGGTGATGGGTGGTATCTTGAAACACAGCTCTGGACTTTTCTCTCTGGGTGTCTTTTGTAACAATAAGATATCCACATACAAATATCTGGCACAGGCTTTATCTATTTACCCATCCATCTATCCATTCTTTGGACCGCTTTGGATTAAGTAGCTAGGCTTGCCAGACACTGGGTTTAGCGCACAACAAAATTTCAAAAAAATATTGATAAAAGAAAGACAAACAAGACAAAGGGATTGAAAAGAAGGTTCAAGCGCACAGCTGAGAGTGCTGTACGCAGGGGTGGTTTCTTGCTGTCCGTAACCATGCCTGCCCTCCTTACCGCTTTGTTGCGGTCTTACAGGCTCTTCCTGTAAACTGCCTCCAATTTTCTGTCTCTCTACCTCCTGAAGCAGGCTTGATTCCTCCTCCTTCTCTTTTTGCAAAGTTATTTGCATTTTAGGATAAATAAAAAGGGATGCCGAGGGATTCAGGCCCTTAGGTTGGTACTGAACGGTGCAAACGAATTAGTCTTTATTGCTGGTGGTTCGACGGGGCCCCTCCCGTCAGAAGATCCAGATTGTTATCGGTCGCTGACCAGTGGACATTTGAATGCGATTTTCATACAAAGCTTCATTCATTCCTCAGAGTGGTGATTGTGTTACACCCCTGCGCCAGGTGTAGATGTGAGGTTCCTTCTCCACAGTAGACTCGAATGTTGTGCAACCTGTGGTCTTGTAAATGGGGGGGGGGGGGGGTCACGAGCTGCTGAAGTTTGCCTGAGCTTTTCAACAGTAACAAGATAGGCCACCGTAGCTTCTGAGCGTGCGGATGCCCTTCTGGAGTAAACCGCAGAAATGCTACATTTTTTTTTCTTTATACACACCCTTTCCCACCTTTACGCCATTTCCTGTTAGCAACCTCAAGTACAAACTTGAGTATATTCAGAATATATAATACTAGTGCATACAATTTCACACCCTGCTTGTTTTTGCCTCACTTGTTAATATTCGACAGTTCTAGAGCGCGAAACCTGGAAGAGGGAATTTTCTCGAATCCACACGTGTCCACTCGTGAAAGATGCACTGAATGTCTACACGTGCCAGGCAATGTTTTAAGAGGCTGGGGGGTGGGGGGGGGGGCGCCTGGGTGGCTCAGTCGGTTAGGCGTCCGACTTCCGCTCGGGTCACGATCTCGCGGTCCGTGAGTTCGAGCCCCACGTCGGGCTCTGGGCTGATGGCTCAGAGCCTGGAGCCTGCTTCCGATTCTGTGTCTCCCTCTCTCTCTGCCCCTCCCCCGTTCATGCTCTGTCTCTCTCTCTGTCTCAAAAATAAATTAAAAAAAAAAAAGTTAAAAAAAAAAAAGAGGCTGAGGGGGCACCTGGGTGGGCTCAGTCCCTTAAGTGGCCAACTCTCGATTTCATCTCCGGGTCACGATCCCAGGGTTGTGGGATGGAGCCCCAGGTCAGGCTCTGCGCTGTTAGCACGGAGACCGCTTCGGAGTCTCTCTCTCCCTCTCTCCCTCTCTGCCTCTCCGCCACTCACACTGTCTCTCTCAAAATAAACAAATAAACTTTTTTTTTTTTTAATTTTGCGTAGGCTTTCAAGGGGGTGATGACAGTTCAGAGAAATTGTGCTACCGGTCCGAGTCGCTGGCACTTGTGAGGGGCAGACCTAGAATTTTGATCCCAGACGGCGCGATTCCAAAGTGGAGGTCACTGTCCGTAGGCTGCGCTCCCTCCCGCCCCCCACCCCGCCTCCCCTCCAGAGACAGAAGAATCGCTTTGTCCTCATGGAGTTCACAGTCTGTGGCCAGAGACACAGACATGCAAATGAGGACTGCCCTGTGATGTGCACTTGGGGTGAGGTGCAGGAGAGGTCTGACGGCAGGGTCAGGGTGGGCAGCAAGGGCGCTCAGGTGGCAGGCTGGAAAGCCATGGGAGGTAAGGTAGCTGGGGAAACACCCATCCGAAGATAGCACTGAACTGATGGAACAAGGAGAGTAAATGTGGGTCATTCCCAAGACATTCTCTTCATCTAAACGGACTGCACTTTATTTTTTTCCTCCACAGATGGAGAGTGCCAAGAAGGAACATTCTAAATTGAGGGGGGGAAAACTCCCTTGAAACAAAAATAACGCATTTTTTCCCTTTCTCCCCAAAATAACTTCTGCTCACTGGATTTTTTTTTTTCCTTTTCTTTTTAAAAATCTGAGACTGACGCTCCATAAACTCCTAAGGTTGGGTCTAGAAATGCAACGCACTCCATCCTTTTCCGCTCTGCGGGCAAGAAGCAGAGGATAATGCCGACAGAAAGTTATAAAACCCTGGAAACGAGAATCCGGCACCACCTTGCCATCTTGCCCTTAAAGATCATGCTGCTTCTGCTATCCTGAAGCAGGTGAACGCTGGCTACAGATGCAGGCTCCAAGCCATTATTCTAACCCGCGCCGTTAGTGCAAAGATTTCATTTGCCAAAAGTTGCTGGATCCCATCACGCTTGGAAACCTAGAGCATGCTCGGCATTCACTCGGTGGCGGTTCCGTCTCACTTTAACAGCGTGCAAGTGCACCGAGGAGACGGGTCCTGGGCACATTCTTACACATATGAATAAATAATGTTGAAGCTAATAAGATCTCTGAGAGAAAATGATGATTGTCTTTAATCACTAACCTTAAGCGGCAGCGAACCATATTATCAAACACCTTCATTTCTTATAAAACTATCTATCACACACAATATAGACCTGATGAAAAAGAAGGTGGAAGTAATCAGGACAGAATGCCAATTACCTCATTACTTGTCATAGCACATTGTAACTGGAAATTGCTTCTTTCAGGTTCTGTTTGCTCAGGCAATTACAATAAACTCTCTGCTTGACATGTTGTTTGCACAGATGTAGTGCATTAATAAACATGAGGGCTAATCTGAATTATTGAACCAGCCACAATAATTCCAACAAAGGATTTATAATAAGTCCAAGAAAGCTGAGGTATCACTGGAATTCCCTTTAAGCAACACTGACATACTTTATCGCATGTAAAATCCTCAAATTTAATGTACAGTACTGGAACATGTCCCCTAGGTATTTTATATTTTCTGTGGCTTTAAGTCCTAAGCAACTGCCATTATGAAGGAGAATCAAGACCGCTAAGGTAAGTGGCAATATCGCAGGCTTAAAGGGAATTCCTTTATTTACTGTATGGCGTGATCTCGAGTTCTTTTTACCCCGTTTGTCTCAAGCCTGATTTCATTTAAAAGAAAAATGTGCTCAGGTAGTAGCAGAACGTTAAGGGTTTCAGAGTATCATGGAAAGTGTACGGTTGTCCAAGGACTAGAATGAAGGATGTGAGGACCTTCTCTTCTGCTCATATTTCTAGAAAGACATCCTGCAAACACAGGAAGCCTTACCACGAACGGTTGCGCATCGCGGTCAAAGTGCTGAATAATCTCTTAGAGCAAAGCTCAGGTAGAGTGGTGTTCACCCACATTGGGTTCACCTGAGTTCATTTATTTTTCAGTAGAAGTTTATTATTATAAGAAACATTGTAAGGGCAAAACTATATTCACTTGAGAAAACAAATGTGTGCCTCATCAATTTCTACCACACAGAGGCTGGATTCTAAACGACTTTGTTTTGTTTTTTTTTTGTTTGTTTTTGTTTTTTTGTTTTTTTGGCCATGTGAGTAGTGATTAGAATTAGAAATAGAAAAGGGAGAATCGGATGCATTTGTGCATGATGACTTCATGGAGGGGGGTTGGGTTATTAATGCTATTTATTTACTGTGAGTGAGAGTACTTCCTCGCCTTTGAAGTTTAGGTCAGAATGATCTGGCAAACTGTCTCCAGACAGAGTCCTTGGTGTTGTAAAAGCAACATGATCCTGGCAGCAGGTAACCAAGGCAGGTCTACATTCCTAAGCCAAGTCATAAAAAGTAGAGTCCTATCATGGTTTTGTTACTGTTCCCCCCCCCCCGCCCCGCACATTAAGCAAGACTTAGGACACACAATTGTTTCTCAATTTCCTTGGGTGCTCAGTCCCATTTGGATGTCATGTGATTCATCGCATCCTAATATTGGTGCAGTGGGTTGATTTCAAATCCAAATTATCATCCTAGCAAATAGTCATTCAGTTGTAATCTCTCTCTGTGAAAAAGGAGACGAGGCTGCCATTGTGGACCCCTTTTGGAATGAAGACTATGTATTGTTTTAGCTCTAAATGTTTCCCAGGTGTATGATGCGTTAGCGAATACCCCTGAGATTGTCGAGTAATCTCAAAAGATTGAGAAATAGTTTGTCTTTTCCTTGACATTTTTATTCTCCAAACACAGATATGAAGGGGTGAAACAAATGGGTTTTTTTCCCCTCTTAAAATTGGCTTTTTGTACTTTGATTAATAGTTAAATGTGAAATTAAAGTTTTGCATGTAGGACTTCTTTGCATCCAAACCCACAGGCTCATATAAAGAGCCAGAAACTATCAGTTTCTTTCCCCTCAAACACAGGACCACTTCTGATCTCCCTCTCTCCCTCCTCACACCCTCCCTCTCTCAGCATCTTGACTCACTCTACCCCACCCCCAACTTCATGAAAGGCTGCTTTGCTAGGACAGAAACCACCCTTTATATGGCTTAAAAAGAAAACGTGAATCAAGATATCTCAAGCACTAATGGGATATATTAAAGCAATTCAATTATTTTAATCTCTTTCATATATCATGAAATTATGTAGAACAATTTCATTTGAGTGTTACCATCACTGTTGAGACTGCAATTGTGAATTGTTACACCAGCAAATATTGAAGAACATGAGTGCTAGTGAGGTTCTATGGCGGTGTATGCGAGTGAGGACGAGAATGACACCAAGAGGGAAATTTCCATCATAATCAACTTATTCATTCTGTAATAGCCTCCTTAGGAATCATGCTCTGAGATTATAATGTTCTATGATTAGTTTCAGTCCAAAGTTAATGTTGTTCTTTGAGTTAGTGTTTGCTTTACTCAAGTTATAACGCTCTCACATAGAGTGAGAGTACTTTTAATTATAAAATAATTATAAAAATAAATTGAATAAAATAAATGAACAATAGGTTAAAGGCAGATGAATTAGACCATTTAAATACTACACAGAGTAAGCCTTCTTTGAAAGACAAAATACATATGAAAGTTAAAATCAGGAGAGCCAGTTTCCATGAAACAAAAATTACTTTTTAGTTAAATTTTAACCGTTTAATTCTCGGTTCCTTAAAGCAGATTTTCGGAATTACTTTTCACTTATTGAAAAACATGTACACCCTCAGGATATGGTGGGAATAGCTGGGTTCCCCCGATTAGTTTTAAGTGACTATATTTTACCCAAGTGAATATTCAGAACCAAAAATATAAACTACACGATTCTTTAAATGTTATAATATCAATAACACAAGTTAAATGATAGAAAATCAAAGCTCAGAAAAGTCTTAATCTTTATTCCACTATTAACTAATGCAATTTAAGCATATGTATAATTGGAGTGTGTTAATAAGATTATACACAACAAAGTTTCCATGCAGTAAGTAAGGTTTTGGAGATCACAGCATTAATCTCTCTTTATATCATCTCTCCACATTGGTATTTATTCATATCCATATTGAAATTACATTATCACCAAATATTTATATCTTTTCATGATGTATAAAAACAAATTAAAAGTAATAAAGATATAGTCATATAATTTATAAAAATAGGCTAGTGGATGAAACCCATGGAAAATTGTATACAAATTGCAAAATAAGAAACAAAACACACATTCCGACTCATTCTGGCCTAATTTTATTCCCAATGATTGTAATTAAATATCAGAGGGTCCATTTGTGTCCCACAAGATACATTGAATAGAGATTTGGTCTGGATCATTTACTTTGTACTTAATCATTATTAAAGCTTTAGGAAATGTGTGTGTGAAACTTTGAGAGACACCCTGTTATCACACTCACACACAACTGTGTGTATATCTATCTATCCATCTATCCTCATACTCAAATGCATATGATATAAGAGTTGCTTATAATATTTTGTATACATATAATACTTTGTATAAACTCTCATACTAATACATGCGTACCTATAAAATGCTGGTCAACTAAGCAACATTCATGTCCTCTCTTTAAGTTCCAGCTTCATTAAGTTGATTTTTGAAAAAAAGAAAGAAAGAAAGGAAGGAAGGAAGGAAGAAAGAAAGAAAGAAAGAAAACACTGATTTCATGGCAGTTCTTGTTTTTACTTGAAAAAAATAAGAAATTAAATTTTATTATTTTAGCCTAGTTATCTATTAAAACAGTCAAAATCTAAAATGCTAGTCAAAAAAAGTAAGGTGATCAACACTGGTCCAATATTGGAAAACCAGAGGGTGTATATTGTGAGCCGGGGCCAGGAATGAACCACCCACGTGAGATATTAAGAGCAGAGGAGGCTGGAACACACCCAGACAGCACTAGTCTTCACGTTATTCTCGTTTCCATTTCCATTAGTTTGTAATGCTTTTCCCCAATATAAGCTAAGGCAATGTCCCATTGAAACGTAAAACTGACATTTCTGTCAGCCTAGTTCCTTCCCCAATTCCTTCTTCCACTCTGGATTCAATTAATCCCAAAATATAAACATACAACACTCACACAGTTACACTGGAGCATTGCGTACAGGAAGCATGGAAAAAGAAATACAAGTAATGTTCCTAAAATGTAAAGAGGCTATTGATTAAATTTCAAAGTAACTGACATTTGTGGACAGTATATATCTTAAAGAGGGACAAACATTTCCTAAAACCTTTAATGGTACTATTTAGAAATTTCACTTTATATACCCATCAGATAGCACTGGAAACTATGAAAGAAATAAAAGCTACAGATCACAGTTTATCAAACAGTTTTAGCTCAAATGTTTCAAGTACATTTTGCTTATCAGGGAACAGAGAATTTCAGGTTACAAAGCAAACAGCCATTTAAAAAGCTACTAAAAGTGTTGCCAGGACACTCCTTGAATTTCTGATTCCATGCTGAGAAATCATGAATCATTTGTGCGAATTTTCCCTCCTAGTTACCTATTCACATCCGTGGACCAGAGAATTCTCCAATCCTTATAAACATGACATATATCCGTGGTAAACTCATTAAAAATACCTATTTGTTATACATTTGTGAGTATCTGTAGTCTCACCAAGCCTTTCCAAACAATTACATTATGATGCTATTTTCTTTTATATTCTGCATTTAAAAGGGTAGTGAATTGCCATTCTATGGCGACATCCTCTGAGTTCAAAACATGACATCAACAAATCATCAGCCCTTTATGCTTCCACATAAACCTACTTCTTTCCTAGGAGAGATTAGCAAATGAAATTGAAAGACAATGTGTTACCCTTTCTCTGAGGCTACCAGCGTGGTAATGTTGAATGTTGTATTTGGATTCTTCACCCTCAGAAGTGGATGCAGTTGGTCACATGGGTGCCACACTTCTTTGGGAGGCTGTCCTCATAACTATTTGCCAGTTGTATATTAATTTTTTTCACGAGCCATATACTCCCGGGATAGCAAAGCAACTTGCTACAAAATCAGAATTTGACGGCTTTTATTTGTCTTTAAGAATTTCTTAAAGCCCTTCTTTTCCTAATTCAGAAGTACCCCCAAACAGCCTCTGAAATACTTAATGATAGACTAGGTTTCAATGTTGTTGTTGTTGTAGTTCATCTAAAGAAATGGGCGTGTGCAGCGCCTGTAAAGGTGAAAAGTTTTGCCACGTGAGTTCCTCACCTAAGAACTCCATTTGCTCCTACATGAGTAGGCAGAAAACACAGGGCAGGAGAAATCAATGCGTTTTGCATTTCCCGGGGATGGTAAAAGACTACTAACTCCGGATGCTGTGGAGAGACACCTGCTGAGAAACCGAGGATAGAACACAGTGAGGGACAGGGTGAGGAGCTGTCAGGACCATGGACGGTGCAGCACTGAGATATTGACTGAGGGCTTTTAGAAAGTGCTTTAGAGAAAGTTGCTTGCCTTTACTCCCGCAAGAAAACTCAATACTGGAGACTTTGGGGGGCTGAAAGCAGAGAACTTGCTGTGGGGAGAAAAGTAAAAAGATTCATCCCTCCATTAGATCCTTTCTCCAGGAGACAATCTGAAAAGGGCAATTATAGGATGTTGTAAATGTCAGCCATCCACCCTGAGAGGACTTAGCAACTTTTATTTAAAGAAAAAAAAATTGACATCTCTGAAGTTTAGCTGTTTGGGGAGGGCATTCTAAACTAACATGCTTTAAAACGTCCCTTTATCAGGGTTATTTTCATCACAAGAAAGTGCAACAGAGAAGAATCGGGAAATAGTCACATAATTGGCAGCTCTTTTGATTTTGGACCAAGCTTATTTAGATCATGCTTATTTTTTTTTTCCCATGATCAAATTACCTTACAGAGTTGCATCTTCAAAAACAAGTTCACTGGGAGCTATCCAAAAAATTAAATTCTGAAGCAAGGAACTTCAGTAAGTTATGCTTTGTTGAGGACACAAGACTCACCTCTGACAATTATATCAGTGTAGTCTATACTTAAGTGCAAACCCGTGGCTTTTTACTTTGTTTTGTAAGTGGAGTGGCATTAGAGTTTCCTTTCCCTCCCCCTCCTATGCTTTAGCCATTAAAAACAGCGACAAAAAATAGTTTATTTGACACAGGGTGGATATTAAACAAAACTTCTCTCAACCAAGAAAACGCAAACCTTCACCAGCAAAGAAACAGACACTCGAAATACTGCAAGGAAGCAAGCTTACCTTTTTGCTTGTCCTGTTCATCTTAATATTTCAAGTGCTAAAGTAGCAGTGTCCCGTAAAGCTTCCCCCCTTGGCAGAACTGCATGATTCAAAGAAAGCGAATGGGAGCTTTACCAATGAAAATGTGGAAAATCCAAGAATTAAGGTGCCGTTATTTCGATTTGAAGAGAGTACAGTCTATTTCTTAGAATATGTGACTCAGTGCATATTTCCTTGCCATTGTTTTGAGGTTCACTTAACCATAAAGAGGAAACATGGCAACAAAAGTGGACGGGAACTCAGTGAAGCGTGGCTGGCTTGACAATAGGCTTTCTGCAGGTTAGCCAAAATTAACTGGCAAAAGCTCGACCAAACCCCTTTGTCTGCCGCATTTGCACCATAACGTCAGTCTCTCTTCGCGTATTCCACCGATCCAGTTTGACCGTTTACCCTAAAAGATGGAAAAAGTCATTTTTGGCTCTGTCCCTGAAAGTTACTTTATACGGGATTGTGCAATCGTGCTACAAAAGATACAAAAGGGAAAGTGCGCTTCACATGGCCACAATTAGGGCTTCTGTTTCCGCTCTCCTGCCCTTGTCAAAGCTTTGATTTAGTTTTCCTCGGTTTTGTCCAAGGGTCATTACAGATGTCTGCAGACGATTAGCATCTCCCCCCCACCACGGCCCCTATCCAACTGGGTGATTAGCAGATTAAAACTTTGCATTCTTCTGTGTCTACCGAGACTTACTGGAGAAGATGAACAAATGTGGCTAATTGTGGAGACTTGAGGGGAGCATCAAGGTGTTTGTCTCTGAATTTGGGTAGCTAAATACGAAGTTAGCCACTGGGCACCCCCGCTATGTCACATGCTCCAGCATTTAATGAAGCATTCAGCTCTGAAACTTAGAAACAATTGTATCCTTGATGGGGAGCTTCAGGAACATTTTGCATCCATGCCATATCCAAATGGTGCCAACCTAACCCTTTATAAACCATATTTGGTGTATACCATGAACACGGTGGAACATATTTGCAGCCTCCATTTCAGAAACTGAAATCCCTACTCTATGTAAGGGCTCGGTATGTTTTTCAAAGCATTCAAGACCTGTGCATTAGGGCAAATGACAACTGTAAACAAGGCATTCAAATGATCCAGGGGAGGCCGTGTCTTTGATTTCAAGCGACGATTGAAATATAAGAAAAGCTTCCCTGGTTCCACCTTTGTTAGCAGAGTGAATGTTTGATTAGGTTAGCAGACAGAGGAAGGAAAGCCTTTAGCGGAACTACCCCAACCATATATAAGGATATAGAATCTACAGATGGGTAGGTAGGATGCATCACAAAAGTCAGACTTTCATTCAAAATATGCATTCTGCAATATGACTATAGTCTACACTAGAACATAACAAAAAAAAAAAAATATTTTGAAGGTGCCCCGTCTCTGTTTTGCTCGCAATTGTTCGGTAGTGAATCAAACAAGTGGGTGAAACAGCCCCCAAAGTGTAGAAATTGTTGGAAAATGAAAAGGTAGAAGGTCACATTAAGCCACACACTGAGTCAAAAATGCGGTTAAAACTCAAATGCAGACCATCCTAATTTCAGTCTTATTCCTGAATACATTTACACAGGCTCAAAACAGTGGCAGCCAAACCCCCATTTCAGGGCATTGCCTCCTGGAGTAGCCAGCAGGAGGCTATATAGGAGTGAGGCATCCTCACTACGTAGAATCAAACTGTGTTACCACTACAAGACTCATTCTGTCTCCACCAAGAAAGTAAGCTGTTAGAGCAAAGGGGCTTATTGATAAAGGCTGAAAAGGCAAGTTTGGTGTCTGAGGCCATCTTTGGTTTTCCAGTTTTTGAGAAAAGATGTTCATAATGGCGTATTTCTTATCCACTGCTGATGAGCCAGGAAATAACATAAAAAGATAGGGACATGAATCAGTAGTCTCTAGACAGTCCCTTTACATCTTATAAAAAAGCAATTTCCAAATCAATACATTGACTCAGAGAAAACGAATTGCAGCCTGATAAGGGGAGCCACGCCCCATTCTTCAGCGCTAGGGTATTCTGGGACCATAAAATCTTGCACTAAAATCACGTTTGTTAAACATCCAGCAAAATAGGAGTGACAGACCAGGGTAGTATCCCGATAAATAGGATTTTGTTTTTATTATGTTATCCCTCGTATCACACATGTCTAAATTCTACAGTATCTCATAGAGGAATTTTAGTTTAGTAATAAGGAAACATTAGTGGTAAATGTGAGAATGTAAACAGTAATCGCTAATTGAACGAAGGCAAACACCACTACTCTTTATCAGCGCTGACATTTAAAATAGACGCAATCTTCAACAGTCCAACTGCTCTGATTTTCTAAAAGTAAATGTGCTTTCTTACAGGGAAGTCTTATTTTCTTACTCAATATTCGTTTGCTTTCCCAATTTCCATTATATGTTCCTGTATCTTACTGGAAAAGTAAGACACCAAACAAAAGAAGAGACAAATGAATGGGTAGTTTTGCAAACTTTTCCCTCAAGGGAAGTGGCTGGAGGGCATTGCTTCGATGTCCTTGAAACTTTCTCCTCTCATCTTGCCAGCTGCAGCCACAAGGGAGGATTTCCATTCTCCCCAGTCCACGGTCTTTCCAGAGTCCTCAGCACTTACTACCCGAATCTTCTTAACTCTTTCATTTATATGATGTTGCTTTATTTCATTGGAATTGTATGTACTTGATAGAATTTAGTAACAGGTTTAGACATTCCCTATGCTGTCTAGCCTAGTGTTAGGTATATGGAACAACTGAAAATATACTTGCTCATTTGGTTTTCTTCTGCCTCTTTTGTTTTGAAATTTGATCTAGATCTTTCTACATATAATGATGATGAAGAGGAGTAGGAAGGAAGGGGAGGGGGTTATAATAGTCATAGCTAGGTTATGGCCATTGGATTTATTTTACACGTTTTGTTTTGGGAAGAGAAAAAAGATACTCTTTACTAAGCTAGAAAACAGATAAAAACCAGGACTGTCGTAGACAACCTTGACCTATAGTCATCTACATCAAACAAATATCAATTGAGTCCTTATCAGAAGCTGTTTTACCTCTCTCAGTATATTTATTCTTCACTACAGTCCTACAAAGCAAATACTATTATCTTATTTAACAGATGAGTACATGAGGTGTGGAGCAATTTCATAAGTATACCATCGTCACAGAGCTCAAAACTAGGAGAGTCCAGAATTCAGATACTGATTTGATTCTAGTGCCTACATTTAAAGTTGTTTAAAAAACTTTTAAATTTTTTTCTGTAGTATTTTTTTTCTGTGGTTTTTCTAAAGAAGGAGCTACAGACATTTGTAAATCAAGGCAAAATTCCCAAGAAATCATTGCAAAAATATAGCACTATTGCCCTAAGCACTGTGCAGGAATTTTATATATTTCTGTACAATAATTAAAATCCAATTGGTATTTATGGATTTTTTTGTTGAATCTTCCTTAGCAATCTTAAGTGTATTGTCAATAAAATACCAGAGAAAATGGAGTTATTTTCTAACTAGAGAGTTTTTGAGGTCTGTTTTGTTTAAATGATTTTACTCATAGCTTCTATCGTTTACCCCATAATAACCCCACAGTAACCCATAGTTTATGTCCCTCTTTTACCTATACACACACAACAAATCATGAATCATTAGTAAGTCCAGAGTGATGTCTTAAAAAAAGAAAAAAAACACAGGTCTGAAAGATACTTCTATGAAAAAAAAAAAAAAAAAGAAAGATACTTCTATGAATCCAATGATAGTGTCCCCTCAGTTCTGACAGGTACCCCCTGATGGAATTAGTATTCTTATAAGAAGAGGAGGAGTGGCACCTCGGCAGCTCAGGTTGGGTGTCTGACTCTTGATTTTGGCTCAGGTCATGATCCCCACATGGAGCCCCGCCTCGGGCTCTGCACTCGGCATGGAACCTGCTTAAGATTTTCTCTCTCTCCTTCTCCCTCTGCCCTTAAGCCCACTTTTGTGCTCTCTCTCCCTCCCCACCATTGTCTCTATCTCAAAAAAAAAAAAAAAAAAAAAGAGGAAGAGAGATCAGGGCACTCTGGCTCTCTACCAAATGAGGACACAGTGAGAAGGAGCCATCAGCAAGCCAAGAAAACCACAAACAAAATATTCTAGCACTTTGATCTTGGATTTCCAGCCTTCAAATTTGTAAAAACTGTCTTCTGATTAAGCCTTCAGTCTAAGGTAATTTTTTATATCAGCCCAAGAATACTAATACAGCCACCTGGCTAACCTTAGAATAAATGTAATTTCCTTAGAGCCCTTGACCCATGAGACCAGGCTTTACGGACCACATCTTTCATCCTTTGGGCTGAGTTTACTTTCCAATCTTCCAACTAACTCTAGTGAATATATATTTTGTTTTTTGGAATGGGGAGGGTAGGGAAGCCTTATTTTATTTTATTTTATTTTATTTTATTTTATTTTATTTCATTTCATTTTATTTTATTTTATTTTATTTTATTTTATTTCATTTAACTGTCATTATTTTTATTTATTTTATTTTCCAGATTTTTTTAAAGGTAACTACCATATGGCATTGCATTAGTTTAAGCGGTGCAACATAATAATTTGAATATGTGTATATATTGCTAATTTATTACAGTTTTTGTTTGTTTTGTTTGTTTTTTCAAGTAAACTCTACCCCCATCCTGGGGCTTAAACTCAAGACCTGGAGATCAAGAGTCACATGCTCTCTGGACTGAGCCAGCCAGGCACTCCACAAAATGACTACAGTTTAATTAACACGTCCATCATCGAAGAGAATTACGATTTTTTTTCTTGTGATGGGAACTTCTAAGTTCTAATCTGTTAGTAACTTTCAACTATACAATACAGTTTGTTAATTATGGTCACCATGATGTATATTATATCACTTGACCTTATTTACCTTGTAACAGGAAGTTTGTATCTTGTGAGCACCTTCAACCATTCTCCCCTTCTCCTATGGCAACCATCAGTCTGTTTTCTGAGCTGAGTGTTTTCGGATTCCTCATAAAAGTGAGACAATACATCATTTGCTTTCTCTGTTTGATTTATTTCATTTAATGATGCCCTGAAATTCCACCAACATTGTCACAAATGGCAGGATTTCCTTCTTTCTGTATGGCTGGATAATAATCCATTGTGTACCTATACCACACTTGCGTTGTCCATTCATCTGTTGACGGTCAATGACACTTAGGTTTCCTTGTCTTGGCCATTGTAAATAATGCTGTAACAAATATTGGGGGGCAGATGTCTCTTCAAGATACGATTTCATTTCCTTTGACAATATACCCAGAAATGAGTTTGCTGGATCACACAGTCTTTCTGTTTCTGAGTTTTTGAAGAATCTTTATACTATTTTTCAGAGACTGCACTAATTTAGTTCTCACTGATGGTGCCCAAGGGTTCCCTCATCTCCACATCCTCAACCAAACTTTGTTATCACTTATCTTTGTGATAATAGCCATTTTTAACAGGTGATATCTCATTGTGTTTTCAATTTGCATTTCTCTCATGATTAGTGATGTTGAGTAATTTTTCGTGTACTTGGTGGCCATTTATATGTTGTCTTTGGGAAAATGTTTCTTCAGGTTCTTTGTCCATTTTTAAATAGGATTTTTTTCTATTGAATTGTAAGAGTTCCTTATATATTTCAGATTTTAACTCCCTATCAGATAGTGCGGTTTGTAAATATTTACCCCATTCTGCATTTTGTCGACTGTTTATTTTGCTGTGCAGAAGCTTCTTATTTTGCTATAGTATCACTTGAAATTTTTGCTTTAGGTGTTACATCCAAAAAATCATGCCAATGTCAAAGAGCCTCATCTCTATGTTTTGTTCTAAAAGTTTTACGGTTTGAGGTCTAATATTTAAGTCTTTAATCCATTTCAAGTTAAGTTTTGGGTGCTGTATGGTAGGGATCTAGTTTCATTCTTTTGCATGTGAATATCCAATTTTCCCAGCATCACTATTGAAGAGGTCTTTTCTTTTTTTCCTTTCCTTTCCTTTCCTTTCCTTTCCTTTCCTTTCCTTTCCTTTCCTTTCCTTCCCTTCCCTTCCTTCCCTTCTGTTCCTTTCCCTTTCTTTTCTTTTCTCTCTTCTCTTCTCTTCTCTTCTCTTCTCTTCTCTTCTCTTCTCTTCTCTTCTCTTCCCTCCCCTCCCCTTCCCTTCCCTTCCCTTCCCTTCCCTTCTCTTTTTTCTTTTCTTTTCTTTCTTTCTTTTTTTATTACCATACCCATAGATTTACTTTCTGCCATATACCTAAATGTGTTACGTGTTTGGAATTCCATTCTTACATTTAAAAATCTCAACTGGATTGCCAAGAAGTTTAGATTAGCTCTCTTCCCAAATATTAGTTGACTCTACATGCATGAGTCTACACCTGGGTTCCTGATTCTGTTCTATTGGTTTATGTTTCCATTTTTAGGCCATAACCATACTGTTTTAATTACTATAGCTTTGTAATATAATTTGATATTAAGAAATGCGATGCTTCCACTATTATTCTTCTTTCTCAGGATTGCTTTGGCTATGTGGGGTCTTTTGTGTTATAAAATTCATATGAATATTAGGATTGATTTTTCTACTCGAGTAAAAAGAATAAAAGATCATTGGAATCTTGATATGGATTGCATTGAATCTACAGATGGTTTTAGGTAGTATGGAAACTTTAACAATATTTATTCTTTCAACCCATGAGCATAGGTTATCCTTCTGCTTATTTGTCTCCTCTTCAATTTCTTTCACCAATGTCTTATAGTGTTCAATATACAGATCTCACACTTTCTTTGTTAAATTTATTTCCATGTGTTTTATTGTTTTTTGATGCTACCATAAATGTGATTATTTTCCCTATATCTTTTTCAGACAACTCATTGTTAGTGGATATAAATTTTATTGATTATTTTATGTTCATTTTGTATCTTGTAACATTACTAAATGTATTGATTAGGTGTATCGGTATTTTGTTGACGTCTTGGATTTTTCATATATGAAATCATGTCATCTGCAAATAACAATGGTTTTACTTCTTCCTTTCAGAATCAGATGCCTTTCATTTCTTTTTATTGCCCAATTGTTCTGCCTAGAACTTCCAGTACAATGTTGAATAGGAGTGATGATAACTGGCATTCTTGTCCTGTTCCTCATTGCAAACAAAAAGCTTTTAACCTTTCACTATTTAGTTCTGTGTTAGCTGCAGGCTTGTCCTATGTAGCCTTCATTGTGTTGAGGCATGTTGCTGCTAGACCAAATTTGTTAGGAGCTTTGGTCATAAGTTGAAGTTGAAGTTTGTTAAATGCTTTTTCTGTGCCTATTGATATGAACATATGATTTTTACCTTTCATCTTATTAATATGATGTATCACATTTATTTATTTATGTATATTGAAATATCCTTGCATCCTATAGATGCATCTCACTTAATTGTGGTGTATTGTACTGTCAAAGTTCTGCTAAATTCTATTTGCTGGTATTTGGGGGGCAATTTGCATCTATATTCATCAGGGATATTGGCCTGTGGTTTTCTTTTCTTGTAATGTGCTCATGTTACTTTGATACCAAGGGAATGCTGACCTTGAAAAATGAGCTTATGGGGTCTCCTTCTCTTCAGGTTTGAAGTGTGGAAGGATTAGTATTCATCATTCTTCAAATATTTAGTATAATTCACCATTGCAACCATCTAGTCCTGGACTTTTCTTTGTTGGGAGATTTTTGAATGCTGATTCAATCTTCTACACGTTATTGATCCATTCGGATCTTCTATTTCTTGTTAATTCAGTCTTGGTAAATTGCATGTGTCTGTGAATTAATCTACTTTTTTCTAGGTTGTCCAGTTCGTCAACAAATAGTGGTTCTTATTAGTTTCATGATTCTTTGTACTTTTGTGGTACAAAGAGGATGCCTCCTCTTTCATATCTGATTTTATTTATTTGGGTCCTCTCTCTCTCTCTCTCTCTCTCTCTCTCTCTCTCTCTGCTTAATCTAGCTAAAATTGTTTCAATTTTGTTTCTCTTTTTAAAGAACCAATTCTTACTTTTGTTATTCATTTCTATTGTTCCTGTTCTGTCTTTCACTGTGTTTTATTTTAATATTTATTATTCCATTCCTTCTGTGAAATTTGGGCTCACTTTGTTTCTTTTTTTCCTCTACTTCCTTGCGGAATACAGTGCACAATTAGGTTGTTTATTTGGGCTCTTTCATTTTTCTTGTTGTAAACATTTGTCACTCTAAACTTTTCTCTTAGAACTGCTTTTGCTACACCCCATAAGTTTTTGTATACTGTGTTCCATTTTCATTTGCCTCAAGGTATATTTTTATTTGCCTTTTCATTTTGTTCTTTTTATCACGGTCTCTATTTGGGTGCTGCCATGGCCCGTGCTCTGAAGTCAGGGGGGACTTGCTGGCTGCACACAGGTGGATAGGACGGCTGGCTTGGTTCCCTCCCAAATAGGGTGTAAGGTGGATGCCACATTTCCTGGACTTCTGGTCATGCTCATTAGATGATCAGGACTGGGTGCCATCTGCAGCAATAGATGACATTACGAATTAGTCTCCTAGCCATAGTGGGGCAACAGGACAGACCCCATAGACTACACAATTCGTTGTGTGGGAACTTGATTCAGGCAAGATGTGCGCTGAATTCCCTGGCTCTAGGGAGGTGACATTTGGGTGGCCTGAATAAAATAAAATGTGCATATCTGGGGTGAGAATATTTTAGGCCAGGGAAACAACAAAGCAACATCCCCAAAGGAAGAAAGTGTTTGCTATGTTGAAGGAGTAAAAAAAAAAAGTCACTCGGCCGAAGGGGAAGCAGTGGTAGTAATCAAGTGGAGGATAACTGTAGAATTTGTGGCGAGGACCAGATCACATTCACTCGTGAAAACCATGGTTTCTCAGTCTCAGAGCTATTGTGATTTGAACCCGATAATTTTTTGAGGGGGTTGTTCTATTCACTATAGATTTTTTAGCAGCATTTCTAACCTTTGCCCACTAGCGACAGCACCCCCGTCCTCCCACCCATTGTGACAACGAAAACTCTGTCCACACTTTGGCAAATATTTTCTAGGAGACACAGTTGCCCCCATTGAGCACCACTATTGTAGACCATACACAGAGCTCTGTATATATTCTCTGGGTTATCCAAGTCAGGTTTGAGATTTGAGCAAGGAAGTTGCAGGCTATGATAGACATTATGTAAAAGACCATGCTGGATATGAAGGTAGACAGAGAGGTCAGTGGCCCAGTGAGGAGACAATGGTGGAGATCCAGGGGAGATACAATGGGCTGGAGCTGCTGAAGTCTTTATTGGTAAGAGTTAGTAATGGGTGAGAAGAAAGAAGTGATGGAGAGATAACAAAGAAGACTTCAATTTTTGGCGAGGATAACTGTAGAATAATAATGTCATTTTGATGGTGAATTTTATGTGTCAATTTGACATGGTTAAGGGATGCCCAAATAGCTAGTAAAACATGGTTCCTGGGTGTGTCTGTGATGGTTTTTACAGAGGAGATTAATGTTTGAATAAGTAGATTTAGTAAAAAAGATCCACGTTCACCAGTACCGGTGGGCATCATCCAATCCACTGAGAACGTGAGCAGAATACAAAGGTTAAGGAAGGATACATTTGCTTTCTTGACTTGAGCTAGAATATTCATCTTATTCTGTCCTTGGACCAGCATTCCTGATTCTTGGGTCTTCTGTTTCTCTAGATCTCAGACTGGGATCAGAACTTACACCATCAGCTCCGTGATTCTCAGGCCTTTGGATTCAGACTGAATTCTTAATTCTCCAGATTTCAGATGACATACTATGGAACTTTTCTGCTTCAATAATCATATGAGCCCATTCTTAGAATAACTATTCTCTTATGCCATCTATCTATTTTATTGGTCTGTTTCTCTAGACAACTTTAATATAGCCATTGACTTAGGTAAGAAACCTTTGACAGAGCGAGGGGTTATAGAGTATCAGGACAGGAAAAGGAGCAGTTTGAAAGAGATAACAATTCTGTATCAGACATATTCGAGATGTTCTTTAACTATCCAAGTTGAGACAATGGGTAGGATGGGTAGGATGTTGGATACACAAGTTGAAGTTTCAAGAGAGTAATTTGGGGCAGAACAACAAAATTGAGAATCAGTATTGGATGCATTTAAGATCATGGGAGCATATTTAATTTAATCATCTAGGATCCTCGTAAAAGCATATATGCAAAAATATGTTCCAGAATCTTCCACAGGACATTCAAATTTTTGAGGAAAATATACTGGCTCTTACCATATGTCACACGGTACCCGAACTACTAATATAAAGTAGTTTAGAGTTTCAAAGTTGGATCAAACCACATTCCTTTTAATGCCATCATATTTTTGTTAACTATAATATAGAAGTAAGTACTTCATGAAAACCAATGTGGAACAAGAAGAGAGGATGGTAGTGTCCAGTTGGGTTTTCAGATATGAGAAGTTGTGCAGTGCTCAACAGGTGCATACGTCGCAGTGGTAACAAGCATCTTATTTTTCTTTCAAATATGCTGCATGACTATGAAGTAGTTAGAACATGTATTAGTTTCTTGCTACTGCTGTACTGAATTACCACAAATTTAGTTACTTAAAGCAACACAAAATTATTCTCTTATAAATTCTGGAAACCAGAGTCTTAAACTGATTCAGTGAACTGAAACTGGGATGTCAGGAGGACCATACTCCCCCTGAAGGCTCTGACAAGGATTCCTTCCCTTGCCCTTTCTGGCTTCTATAGCCGGGTCCTTTGTAGACCTTGACTCATGGCCCCTGCCTCATATTCCAAATGAAGAATAAAGCATTTTCAAGTCTCATTATTTCCATCATCACATTACCTTCTGTCTTCATTGACCTTTACTCCTTCTTGTAAGTATCATTGTGATTATAGCAGCCCACTCAGCTCATCCAGGATAATCTGCCTATCTCAAGATCCCTATATTACTCATATAGTTGAAGTCTCTTTTGCCATATAGGGTAACA